>NC_092782.1:19400683-19708423 GCF_047496795.1 Chiloscyllium punctatum | reverse complement strand
GTTTTGAGTTGAGGCACTCAGCTAATGATGTGAATGATGTCCCCATACCAACCATTATATTTTGTAGCAGATAACGGTGGAGTTACCTTATTGCTGTTTATGTGACAATAGTGAGAGAAATGACTACCATGTTTTCTACTTTACAATAGCGCATATCTATCAAACATACTAATTTGGTTATGTGTTTTGGAATGACTAAAGGTCATGAAAGATGCTATCAAAATGTGGACCCTTGTTTAACACCTTTCTTACTGGTTTAGCTCAGGCAATAATGGTCAGTTGCCTCTTTTGGCCACAATATTCATTTAGTGCAAGAACTATGATATTTCAGGAGGTGGCGAATTTACATTTGTTCTAGTATTTGTTGGAAGCTTCTAGAAATAACCAGAGTGGCTATTCTGTGTTCAGTGTGACAGTGTGTTGCTGGAAAAGCACAGCAGGTCAGACAGCATCCAAGGAGCAGGAGAATCGATATTTTGGGCTGGCGTCCTGACCTCACTTTCTCCTATTCTGTGTTCAGCGGCAGCCATTTCAAAATCCATCAAAAGTCCATTCAAAAATAAAATAATTTAAACAATATAATGAAGTGTTTTATTAAAAGAAATAATACTCTGATCATCACATAAGGAATTCAGGAGCAAATATCCTTATCCAGAGCGTAGTGAGAATATTGAACTCGTTACTGTATGGGGTAGTTGAGGAGAATAGTACTGAGACATGTTAATGATTCTGCATATGTACAGGAAGGAGAAAGGAAGTGAAAGAATATAGAGAGGGTGAGATGAAGAAGGTAGAAGGAGATTCATGTGGAGTATAAGCATTGACATGAGTAAGCTGAGCCCATTTCTGAGTTATAAATATTCTAAAATCCTTCAGACTAGTTTAAACCAGAAATTTGTCCCTTATGGGTGGAGTTTCAGCACTCATTCATATTCCATATAAACAGCTCTTTATGAACTCTGGGAGTCTCTAGTTGTTGTTTAATCATTTAACTGCTGATAAAGTGGTTGGAATTTTTAAAATTTTTTTCCTGAAATTCTATTTTCTAGAATCCTAGAATCCCTGCAATGCAGGAAGAGGACATTTGGCCCATCAAGTCCACACTGACCCTCCGAAAAGGATCCCACCCAGACCCAGCCACCCCACATTATCCTCCTAACCCCATATTTACCGTGGCTAACCCCCCTAACCTACACATCCCCATTACACCATGGGCAATTTTAACATGGCCAATCAACCTAACCTGCACATCTTTGGGTTTTTTTTCCTGTGTTTCCTTATGTCATTTCTGAAATGACTGTTGTAGATTTTATTTCTGCTGGTGTGACTGATGGCCCCATCAACACCTGAATTCTCATTTTGGAGTACACATCTTTGCTTTTACACCTTGGATGTGTGCTTCTGATGATCCAATAGGGCTAATTGTTTCTCTTTTCATGAATTCAAGTAATCATTGCTTCAGCAAAATGATTTCGCAAATCTATCATGCTAAAATTGGAGCAATTCTGTTCCTCCTTGACTTCTTTCTCAAATGTCACTTTTTTTAAAACGATGATCTAAAAGGGACCGAAGGTGCAACTTTTTCACATAGAAGGTGGTGTGTGTATGGAATGAGCTGCTGGAGGAAGTTATGGAGGCTGGTACAATTACAACATTCAAAAGGCATGAACAAGAAGGGTTTAGAGGGAAATGGGCTAAGTTCTGGCAAATGGGACTAAATTCATTTCGGATATCTGGTCAGCATGGCTGAGTTGGACTGAAGGGTCTGTTTCTGTGCTGAACACCTCTGTGACTATAAGGACTGTTTGCAGAGTCCCAACAACAGTATGAGGTCCTGAACTAGCTTTCTGAATGCAATGACTTGCACTTGGGTAATCCAGAGCTAATAAGGCTGAATGTAACACAGTTTACTGAAATAACTTACACATTCAGCTCATCATTCTCAGCAGTACAAGGGGCATTTTCAATGGAAGGATGCAGACCATGAAGCCAGAAGTTCTTCAAGAACTGATGCTCCATATGAACCCTGGTTTTGTTACTCCATTGTGAAGATCTTTCATCCATAAACTGTACGTAAGGAAAATTTGCAATTCGATTTAAATACGTGCAGAATCTTTTTTTTGTGAATAGAGAAACTCAGCAAGTCGTGCAGCATCAGTGGAGGGAAAACAGAGCAAGCGTTTCGAGTCCAATGACCTTTGTAACCATTGGAATTGTAAAGTTAATTTGATTTTCTGTCCACAGATGCTGTTGGGCCAGCTGAGTTTCTCCAGCAATTCCTGCTTTTGTGTGTTTCAGATCTCCAGCATCTCCAGTTCTTTGTTTTATATAGTTTTTAAAACTGTTTGACAAGCATTTTCTACAGTTGATCAATGGCAATTTTTTCCAGTGATAAGAATTAAAGGGCCTCATAACCTGATAATCCTTCAACTGTAAGCAGTACAGATGGAAGCATACAAACATAGAAACATTGAAGATAAGAAGAAGAGGAGACCATTCAGCACTTCGACCCTGCTCCGTCATCCAACTCAATAACCAAACCTCTTTCTCCCCATAACCTTTGATCCCGTTCGTTCCAACATGTTCAATGATTTGGCATCAACTACTTCGGTGGTTAGACTAGATTCCCTACAGTGTGGAAACAGGCCCTTCAGCCCAACAAGTCCACACCGACCTCCCGAAGAGTAACCCACCCAGACTCATTCCCCTATATTTACTCCTGACTAATGCACCCAACACTACGGCCAATTTAGCTTGGCCAATTCACCTAATCTGCACATCTTTGGACTGTGGGAGAAAACTGGAACACCCAGAGAAAACCCATGCAGACACAGGGAGTATGTACAAATGCAACACAAACAGTCGCCTAAGTCAGGAATTGAACCCAGGTTCCTGATGCTGTGAGGCAGCAGTGTTAACCACTGAGCCAGTATGCCGCCCATTAACAATGGTAATGAATTCCACAAGCTCACTAGATGAAGGAGCAGCGCTCTGAAGGCCAGTGCTTCCAAATAAACCTGTTGGGGAATCTGTGCCATCAGGATGATACCCAGAGGGACGTCCTGCAGGAAGTGCCATTCCTATGATAACTATCCCCAGGGGCTGTTTGAAAGGAATACGGTTGCTGATAAACACAACTCATGAACTAAATCAATTGAATGGGAAAAATGAGAGATCCTGTGTCTGGAGGCCAAGTTGGAAAGACTTTGAAATTGTACATGGTGCCTTTTTTTAATGAAAGTGATAGAACATTATAGCACAGGACAGGCCCTTCGGCCCTCGATGTTGCACCGACCTGTGGAACCAATCTGAGGCCCATCTATCCTCCACTATTCCATTTTCATCCATATGTTTATCCAATGACCATTTAAATGCTCTCAAACTTGGTGAGTCTACCACTGTTGCATGCAGTGCATTCCTCGCCTGAATAAAGAACCTACCTCTCACATCTGTCCTATAGCTATCTCCCCTCAATTTGAAGCTACGTCCCCTCGTGCTAGCCATCACTATCTGAGGAAAAAGGCTCCACCCTATCTAACCCTCTGATTAACTTGTATGTCTCAATTAAGTCACCTCTTAACCTTCTTCTCTTTAATGGAAAGTCTCAGGTCCCTCAGTCTTTCCTCATAAGACCTTCCCCCCATACCAGGCAAAGTCCTAGTAAATCGCCTCTGAACTCTTTCCAAACCTTCCATATCCTTCCTATAACACAGTGACCAGAACTGTATGCAGTACTCCAAGTGCGGCTGCACCAGAGTTTTGTGCAGCTGCAACGTGACCTCATGGTTCCAAAACTCAATCCCTCTACCAGTAAAAACTAACACACCGTCTGCCTTCTTAACAACCATATCAACCTGGGTGGCAACTTTCAGTTATCCTTGTACATGGACACCAAGATCTCTCTGCTCATCCACACTACCAAGAATCTTGCCATTAGCCCAGTACATTATTCTTGTTGCTCCTTCCAAAGTGAACCGCCTCACACTTTTCCACATTAAACTCCATTTGCCACCTCTCAACCCAGCTCTGCAGCTTATCTATGTTCCTCTGTAACCTATAACATCCTTCAGCATTATCCATATCTTCACCGATTTTAGTGCCATCCGCAAATTTACGAACCCATCCTTCTACGCTCTCATCGAGATCATGCATAAAAATGACAAACAGCAGTGGCCCCACAACAGATCCTTGCAGTACACCGCTAGTAATTGAACTCCAGGATGAACATTTCCTATCAACCACCACCTTTGGTCTTCTTTCAGCTTGCCAATTTCTGATCCAAATGGCTAAATCACCCACAATCCCATGCCTCCGTATTTTCTGCAATAGCCTACCATGGGGAACCTTACCTTTCAGCTTTACTGAAATCCATATACACCACATCAACTGATTTACCCTCACCCATCTGTTTGGTCACCTTCTCTAAGGTTTGTGAGGCACAACCTACCCTTCACAAAACTGTGTTGACTATCCCTAATCAACGTATTCCTCTCAAGATGATTATAAATTCTCTTATGATCTTTTCCAACACTTTACCCACAGCCGAAGTAAGGCTCACTGGTCTATATTTCCCAGGGTTGTCTCTACTTCCCTTCTTGAACAAGGGAACAATATTTGTTATCCTCCAGTCTTCTGACACTATTCCTGTAGACAATGACGACAATAAAAATCAAAGTCAAAGATTCTGCAATCTCCCCCCTGGCTTCCCAGAGAATCTTAGGATAAATCCCATCCAGCCCAGGGAACGTACCTATTTTTGCACTTTCCAGAATTGCTAACACCTCCTCCTTGTGAACTTCCACTCTGTCCAGTCTAGTCGCCTGCATCTCAATATTGTCCTCAACAACATTGTCTTTTTCCAGTGTGAATACTGATGAAAAATATCCATTTAACACTTCCCCATCTCCTCAACTTCCCACTACTGTCTTTGATTGTCCCCAATCTTTCTCTTGCCATTCTTTTATTCCTGATACACCTATAGGAAGCTTAGGGTTTTTCTTCATCCTATCCACCAATGACTTCTGATGTCCCTTCCCAGGTCTTCTTAGCTCTTTCTTTCGGTCTTTTCTGGCTAACTTGCAATTCTCAAACACCTTAACTGAGCCTTTTTGTCTCATCCTAACATAAGCCTTCTTCTTCCTCTTGACAAGAGAGTCAGCTTCTTTAGTAAACAAAGGCTCCCTCGCTCGATCATTCCCTCCCTGCCTGACAGGTACATACTTATCAAGGACACTGTTCCTTGAATAAACTCCACATTTCAATTGTGCCCATTCCTAGCAGTTTCCTTCCCCATCCTATGCATCCTAAATCTTGCCTCATCGCATAATAATTGCCTTTCCCCCAGCTATAACTCTTGCTCTGCAGTATATACCTATCACTTTCCATCACTAAAGTAAACATAATTGAATTGAGGTTACTATCACCAGAGTGCTCACCTACCTCCAAACCTAACACCTGGCCAGGTCCATTACCCAGCACCAAATTCAATGTGCATCCCACCCCTGTTAGCCTGTTTACGTACTGTGTCAAGAAACCCTCCTGCACACATTGGGCAAAAACTGACACATCCAAAGTACTTGAACTATCGTATTTCCAGTCAAAATTTGGAAAGTTAAAGACCCCATAACAGCTATCTTGTTACTCTCGCTCCTATCCAGAATTATCTTTGCTATCCTTTCCTCTACATATCTGGAACTATTTAGAAGCCTATAGAAAACACCCAAACACAGGACCTCAAATGCCCTTTCTACCACTGTAATACTACCCTTGACTAACAATGCCACACCTCCCCCTCTTTTACCATTTTCTCTGTTCTTACTGAAACACCTAAACTCCGGAACCTGCAACAACCATTCCTGTCCCTGCTCTATCCATGTCTCTGAAATGGCGGCAACATCAAAGTGCCAGGTACCAACACATGCTGTAGGTTCACCCACCTTGTCCCGGATGCTCCTGGCGTTGAATTGGACACTCTTCAAACCACCTTCCTGCTTGCCGGTGAACTCTTGCGACCTTGAAATCATATTTCTGACCTCACTACTCTCAACCTCCTGGACACTGGAATGACAATTTAGGTTCCCATCCCCCTGCAGAATTAGTTTAAACCCTCCCAAATAGCATTAGCAAATTTTCCACCCAGGATACTGGCTCCTGTCTGGTTCAGGTATAGACCATTCTGTTTGTAGAGATCCCACCTACCCCAGAATCACTCCCAATTATCCACGTATCCGAAACCCCCCCTCTTGCACCATCCTTGTAGCCATGTGTTTGACTGCTCTCTCTCCCTATTCGTAGCCTCGTTTGCATGTGATACAGGCAAGAGACCAAAGATAACAACTCTGCTTGTTCCAGCACTAAGCTTCCAGCCTAGCTCCTTGAATTTCTGCCTTAAATTCCCAGCCTTTCTCCTATCGATGTCGTTAGTGCCTGTGTGGATCACGACTTGGTCTACAGAGGTGAAAGTGAGTACTGCAGATGCTGGAGATTAGAGTCAAGAGTGTGGTGCTGGAAAAGCACAGCAGGTCAGGCAGCATCCGAGAAGCAGGAAAATCAATGTTTTGGGCAAAAGCCCTTCATCAGGAATGAGACTGGGAGCCTCGTATGTGGAGAAATAAATGGGACAGGGGTGGTGCTGGAGGAAGGTAGCTGAGAGTGCAGTAGGTGGATGGAGGTGGGCGTAAAGGTGATAGGTCAGAGGGGAGGGTCATGAGGATGGTGCTAAGCTGGAAGGTTGGACTTGGGATAAGGTGGGGGGAGAGGAAATGAAGAAACTGGTGAAATCCTCATTGATACCATGGGGCTAGAGGGTCCTGAGGCAGAAGGTGAGGCGTTCTTCCAGGTGTCGGGTGGTTAGGCAGTGGCGATGGAGGAGGCCAGGGACCTGCAGGTCTCTGGTAGAGTGGGAGGGGGAGTTGATGTCCCAGAGATGCTCTCTGAAGCGCTCTGCAAGCAGGCATCCTGTCTCCCCAGTGTATAGGAGACCGCATTGGGAGCAACAGATACAGTAAATGACTGTCGTGCAAGTGAAACTTTGATGGATGTGAAAGGCTCATTTGAGGCATTGGATGGAGGTGAGGGAGGATATGTGGGCGCAGGTTTTGCAATTCCTGCGGTGGCAGAGTAGGGTTCCGGGACGGGAGGGTCGATTGTTGGGGGGAGTGGACCTGACAAGGCAGTCGCGGAGGGAACGGTCTTTACGGAAAGTGGATAGGGATGGGGAGGGAAATATATCCCTGGTGGTGGGGTCCGTGTGCAGGTGGCGGAAATGGCAGAGGATAATGCGATTTATATGGAGGTTGGTGGGGTGAAAGGTGAGGACCAGTGGGGGATTCCTCAGGCCCTCCACCAGACACCGGGAGGAAGAACACCTCATCTTCTGCCTCGGGACCCTCCAACCCCATGGCATCAATGTGGATTTCACCCGTTTTCTCATTTCCCCTCCCCCACCTTAACCCAGTTCCAACCCTCTAGCTCAGCACTGTCCCATCTGTCTATCCTTCTTCCCACCTATCTGCACCACCCTCCCCTCCCACTTATCACCTTTACTCCCACCTGCATCCACTTATTGCACGCTCAGCTACCTTCCCCCCCATCCAGGCCAACTCCCCTCCCATTTATCTCTCCACACAAAAGGTTCCCAGTCTCATTCCTGTTGAAGGGCTTTTGCCCGAAACGTTGATTTTCCTGCTCCTCGGATGCTGCCTGACCTGCTGTGCTTTTCCAGCACCACACTCTTGTCCGCATAAGTATTAACGATGAAGACAGGGAAAGGAATGGGAAAATCTCACCTTTCCCAGAAGTGTGTTATATCCAATCTTAACATATCCATTGATTCTTTGTTTTGATGGAGCTCGCACTTAATCCCAGACCAACTCAGCTACCTATCTAACCCTCCACTATTCCACATGAGTGCAGCTTCAAAAACACTCAAGAACACCCAAAACAAAGCAGCTCACTTGATTGGCATCACGTCCACCACTTTCAACATTCACTCCCTTCAGCGTCAACACTCAGTAGCAGCAGTGCGCATTCACCCCTCAGTCAACATCAGTAAAACGGATTGTCCAGTCAAATCGGCTGCATTTTTTCCTATTTGATGACTCTTCAAAATGATAAAACTCAACAGCAGTTTTTTTTTGTGATGCCCTAAGATTCTTCAATAAAGTAATAGAATAATTATTATCAGTAAAAGAAACAGATAAGGACCAGTTACTTGGCTGGTTAGTAGCCAAGTTACTTTAATCTTAGAAACAAAGAAAGGAAACAGGTTTTTGAGAAATGGAACTGTGAAACATTTTGTGTTGTTGAAGTAGGATCAGGAATATTAAATGGTTTTATACTCCATCCAAATGGAGGTTAAGCCAATTGGCAGTGCTAAATTTCCCCGTTGTGTCCAGGGATGTGCAGGCTAGGTAGATTAGCCATGGGAAATGGAGGGGGGGTTATGGGGTTAGGGTGGGGAGCTACGTCTGGATGAGTTGCTTTTTGGAGGCTTCATGCGGACTCGATGGACCGAATGGATTCCTATGATTCTAAAATGATACGAATATTGCAATGTCACATGTTGTCATGACAGGTTCTAACACTCAGTTTATATCTGAGTTTAAATAAGTATTTCATGCATAACTCCATGTTCTCCTTTCCATTGTATTAAAAACAGATTGAGCAGAGCTTTAAAAGTACACAGGTAGGCATGAACTGTTACACTGTTTTGCTTGTTAAACAGTAAGTGATCGCACAATGACAATTGTGTTTGAACTTACGATGTCTAACTTCACTTGGCAAAACAATGACCATGCTCCACACGTCCTTATCTTACCCACTGTGTAAGAAGCTTCTACTTGCCCGTCTGCATTTCAATTTTTTGTTTGGGCTGAACAGTGCAAATCCAACTCCTTTGAAAATTGATTTTCATTTCCTTTCTCGTGGTTCTGAAAGCAGACAACCAGTGGAGGAAGCTGATAATGAACCTGCTGAGTTGCAGTGGAATGTCATAGCGACTTGAATCAATGCAAGTGATTACTGAAATTATCCAAATGCTTTCCATTGCCTGGTGCGTGGCTGATTCAGAAACTCCTGCTGAATACTGAGGAATATCTCCAAGCCATGATGCTTTATGACCAATGAACTAAGTTTTAGTTCAACTCCATAGTACAATTTTAATGTATTAAATTGGTGGCTCCTGGGGGCACAGTTAAAAATCATAAAACATAACAAATACTAAACCAAGCAGAAAAATAACTTGCATTTCATTTGAACGTTGCAAAGTAAGTAGTCACACAATATCTTCTTTGTTTCTTTTCTTGTTTTCCTTCTACTGAAAGAAAAGACTGCAACACAATTCAGGCCAAAAGCCTAGGAACTTTCCTTCCTCTGAATGTTGTATAATCTGCAAGATGCTCTACACCAGCTCACTAAGACATGTCTAACAGCACCTTTCAAATTTGCGATTTCTACCACTTAGAACAGCAGAGACATGGGAGCACCATTCCCTGCATGTTCCCTTGCACACTGCACATGTTCTACTACCCTGATTTTGAATAATATCATTGTCGCTTGGTCAAAATCCTAACACTGTATGAACTGCAGAAGTTATAGGAGGCAGCTCACCACCACCAGTCTCCACAATCCGGCAACAAGCGTTGGCCTAGTCAGCAGCACCTAATTTCGGGAAAGAATCAAGAAAACAGCCTCACAGCCTCAGGGCATCACTGGCTGGCCAGCATTTGTTGCCTGTTGCCCTTGTGAAGCTGACGGTGAGCTGCCTTCTTGAACCACTGCTGTCTGTGTGCTGTAGGTAGACCCACAATGCACTTAGGGAGGGAGTTCCAGTTTTGACCGAACAACAATGAGGGAATGGTGATACACTTCCAGATCAAAATGATGAGTGACTTGGAGGGGATCTTGCAGGGAGTGGTATCCCATGAAGATGGGACACGTTTACAATAAAGAAAAGGTATGGGGCAGCCAAACTCAAGGGTTCTACAGCATTGGATTAAGAAAAACATAGAAACATAGCAATTAGGAGCAGAAGTAAGATATTCGTCCTCTCAAACCCATCCCACCTTTCAATATGATCATGGCTAATCATCGAGTTTAATACCCTAACCGCCCCCTGACCCATATCCCTTGATCCCTTTAGCCACAAAAGCTATATCTAACTCCTTCTTGAAAACAAGACATGTTTTGAGCTCAACCATTTTCTCTGGTAGTGAATTCCACAGGCCCACCACTCTCTATGTGAAGAAATTTCTCTTCACCTCAGTCGTAAAAGGTTTACTCCTTATCCTTAAACTATGACCTCTGGTTCTGGACTCCCCCACCATCAGGAACATCCTTCCTGCACGTAATTTGTCGAGGCCTATTAGATTTCCATGAGATTCCCCTTCATTCTCCTGAACTCCAGTGAATACAATTCTAACTGACCCAGCCTCTCCTTGTATGTCAGCCCTGCCATCCCACGAATCAATTTGATAAGCCTTCACTCAATTGCAAGAACATCCATCCTCAGATCAGGAGATCAAAACTGCACACATATTCCAGGTCTGGCCTTCCCAATGCACTGTATAATTGCAGCAAGACATCACTGCTCCTGTACTCAAAACCTCACGGTATGAAGACCAACCTATAGCTTGTCTTCTTTGTGCTGCACCTGCGCACTTATTTTCAGCATCTTGTGCACGAGGACATCAAGATTTTGTTGAACAGAAATTGCCCTCTGTCAATTTACAACCATTCAAATAATAATCTCCCTTCCTATTTTTATTACCAGAATTGATAGTCACACATTTATCCACATAATACTGCATAGGATATGCATTTTCCCACTCACAAAGTCTGTCCAAATCACCTGCAACATCTCTGCATCCTCCTCACAGCTCAGCCTCCCACATAGTTTTGTGACATCTGAATACTTTGAGATGTGACCTTTACTTCCCTCATCTAAATTATTAACTTATTTTGTGAACCGCTGAGGTCCTACTACTGATCCCTGTGGTATCCCACTCGTCCCAACCTGACATTCAGAAAAGGATATATTTCTTCCTACCCTTGGTTCCTGTTTGCTGACCAATTATCCATAAAAATACTCTATCCCCAATCCCATATGCTTTAATTTTACATTTTACTCTCTTACGTGAGACTTTGTCAACAGCCCTTTAAAAAGTCCAAATAGACCACATCCACTGGCTTCCCTGATCAACTCTACTAGTTACATCCTCAAAGAATTCCAGTAAATTTGAAAAGCATGATTTCCATTTTGTTAATCCATGCAGATTGTGTCTGATTCTACCACTGTTTTCTAAATTTTCTACTAAAAATCCTTGATAATGGACTTTTATAGAACATAGAACATAGAACACTAAAGTGCAGTACAGGCCCTCGATGTTGCGCCAACCTGTGGAACCAATCAGAAGCCCATCTATCCTATATTATTCTATTGTCATCCATATGTTTATCCAATGACCATTTAAATACCTTTAAACTTGGTGAGTTTGCTACTGTTGCTGGCAGTGCATTCCATGCCCTTACTACTCTCTGAGTAAAGAAAATACCTCTGGCATCTGTTCTAAATCTATCACCCCTCTTTTTAAAGCTACACGCCCTCATCACTATCCAAGGATAAAGGTTCTCATCCTCTGATTATCTTATATGTCTCAATTAAATCACCTCTCAACCTTCTTCTCTCCAGCAAAAACAGCCTCAAGTCCCTCAGCCTTTCCTCATAAGACCTTCCCTCCATACCAGGCAACATCCTAGTAAATCTTCTCTGAGACCTTTCCAAAGCTTCCACATCCTTCCTGAATGCAACCAGAACTGTATGCAATACTCTAAGTGCAGCCACACCAAGGCTTTGTACAACTGTAGCATGATTTCATGGATCCTAAACTCAATTCTTCTACCAATAAAAGCTAACACACTGTATGCCTTCTTAACAACCCTATCAATCTGGGTGGCAACTTTCAGGTATCTAAGTACATGGACACCGAGATCTCTCTGCTCTTCTACACTATCAAGAATCTTACCATTAGCCCAGTACTCTGTACTCCTGTTACTCCTTCCAAAGTGAAACACCTCACACTTTTCCACATTAAACTCCAGTTGCCACCTTTTAGCCCAGCTCTGCAGCTTATTTATGTCCCTCTGTAACCTACAACATCCTTCAGTGCTATCCACGACTCCACCGACCCTAGTGTCATCCTCAAATTTACTAACCTATCCTTATACACCTTCATCCAGGTCATTTATAAAAATGACAAACAGCAGTGGACCCAAAACAAATCCTTGCGGTACACCACAAGTAACTGAACTCCAGGATGAACAGTTCCCATCAACAACCACCCTCTGTCTTCTTTCAGCTAGCCAATTTCTGATCCAAACCATTAAATCACCCTCAATCCCATGCCTCCATATTTTGTGCAATAGCCTACCATGGGGAACCTTATCAAATGCCTCACTGAAATCTATATACACTACATCAACCACTTCACCCTCATCCACCTGTTTGGTCACCATCTCAAAAAACTCAATAAGGTTTGTGAGGCATGGGCTTCCCTTCACAAAACCGTGTTGACTATCCCTAATCAACTTATTCCTCTCTAGCTGATTATAAATCCTATCTCTTATAATCTATTCCAACACTTTAACCACGACCAAAGTAAGGTTCACTGGTCTATAATTACCAGGGTTGGATTTACTTTCCTTCTTGAACAAGTGGGCAACATTTGCTATTCTCCAGTCTTCTGCACTTTAGCCTCTTCCCCACTACCAATGCCAGACTAACTGGTCTATATGTCCCTTTTTTCTCTCTAACTCCCTTTCAAAATAATGGGATTACATTAGCTACCTTCTAGCAGGTTTCAGACTATAAAGAATCTTGGAAGCTGACTGTCAATCCATCTACTATTTCTATGGTCACTTCTTAAGCACTCTGAAAAAGGGAGACTTTGGCAGATACCAATGGCATAAATCAGCAGAAGGCTTAGGGGAGTGAACTAGCCCAATACAGGCTGTGTCCCATTAACAAGTCATCCTTTAATTATCATTGGAGAATCTGTGACACTGATCCAGCTCCCTCAAAGTCAGCTCTCAAAGTGAACAGCTTGTCTGACACTCCTGTTCTTTTTTTCTTCTTTTACCCCCACACTACCGCCTAACCGCGGTAGTGCTTATTTTTTCCCCAGCACCCATGGTGTGTGTGTGCAGGTGTGAGACACAGTGAGAGACACAAAGTGCACGAATCTTTATTCAATTGCCACCACCAGGAAGATAGGAAAACACCTGAGTGGCCAGTGACAAGCACTGCCCTTCACATCAAAGGGCAATGCTGTGTGATCAAAACAGTGAAGGGGAGGGAACACTCCTGTTCTTTTTTTTTATTTTTCAATGAATTTTCTATTTCAATGGAACATGATTTGGATGAAGAACATGTACTATTTGCAATTACATTTTTATCAACTGAATCACCAGTTACCGAATGGTTCATTTTACATGCAGGCTTCAAATTTAGGTCCCCCAAACCCTTTTTAAATTCAGCACACACACCTTCCTCTCCAGCTGTCATTTGTTCCATATGTGCAAAGTCAGCAGCACAGTTGCTGTCCAATGGATTTTCTTCAGTAGAGTCAATAGCTTTATTCTTTTTGTGACGCCTGATACGACTAAACAGACCCCGTGGTCCCTTCTTTGACCTTCGCACACTTGAGGGCTTGTACACTCCTGTTCTTATCTGTCAGCCAGGGCTCCCTGATTGGACCAAATCAGCAGCCTCAATCAGGGAACTCTGTGAGATCTATCAGGAGGACCTGTTACAATAACTGCAAGGAATACAGAATGTGCAAGAGACAACTTAAAAACGGAGATTCAATAAGCTAAAAGGATGTGAAAGGATAACAGCAGATATAATGAAGGAAAATCCTAAGTTATTTTACAGGCACATTAGAGGTAAAAAGATATCAAGGGAAAGAATAGGGCCCATTAAGGACTACAATGGTAATTTGTGCATGGAGCCAGAGGATGTAGGTAGGGTTCTAAATGACTACTTTATGTCAGTGTTTACCAGTGAGATGTGGCTCCAGAACTTAGGGAGAAGGTCTGTGATTTAATTTTAAAAATTAACACAGACAGAGAGGAGGTTCTGAGTGGTCTGGAAGCTTTAAAAGTAGATTATTCAACAGGTCCAGCTGAAATGTGTCCCAAATTGTTGAGTGAGGCAAGGGAGGAAATAACAGGGGCATTTACAAACATTTTCAATTCATCTCTAGCCACAGGGGAGGTACTGGAGCACTGGAAAATAGCCAGTGTTGTACTGTTGTTTAAGATAGAGGCAGGCTTAAACCAAGAAAGTACAGATGAGTCAGACTAAAATCAGTGGCAGAGCAGCTACTGGAAGCAATTCTGAGGGACAACATTAATCTGCATTTGGAAAGGCAGAGATTAATCAAGAATGGTCAACAGAGTTTTGTTAAGGGGAGGTCATGTCTGACCAAATGGACTGAAGTTTCAAAGCTGTGACCAGGCATGTACTTGAGAGCAATGCTTTTGATGTAGTCTATTGGGACTTCAGCCAGACTTTTGATAAGGTCCCATATGAGTGACTGATAGCAAAAGAGCCTATGGGATTCAAGGAAATGTGGTCAAATGGATCAACAATTGTGAGGGGGGGATGTTAATTTCATCTTTTCAACCTAAGCCTGGATATTGTCTAGATCTTGCTGCATTTGCACATGGAATGCTCCAATATCTGAGGAGTCATGAATGGTGCTGAACATTGTACAATGATTGACAAAGATCCCTGCTTCTGACCTTATGTCAAGGTGTTTGGGTCTGAGACACTACTCTGAGGAATTCATGTAGAGACATCCTGGAGCTGAGATGACTCACCTCCACAACCAACTTAGATTAGATTACATTACAGTATGGAAACAGGCCCTTCGGCCCAACAAGTCCACACCGACCCGCAACCCACCCCTACATTTACCCCTTACCTAACACTACGGGCAATTTAGCATGGCCAATTCACCTTACCTGCACATCTTTGGAATGTGGGAGGAAACTGGAGCACCCGGAGGAAACCCACACAGACACGGGGAGAATGTGCAAACTCCACACAGTCAATCGCCTGAGGCGGGAATTGAACCCGGGTCTCTTGCGGTGTGAGGCAACAGTTTTAACCACTGTGCCACCGTGCCACTGTGCCACCGTGCCGCCCACAACTTCTTATGTGTCAGAGGTTAAAACTATTTCAAAGCTAGATCAGGGGTCAAAAGCGAAAAGGAGAAATGTTGGACAGGAGCAGAAATTGTCCAGTGCACTCACAGGTGAGGCCTTACAAACACCCAGAGCATGATCAGAGAGAATGGAGGAACCCACCTCAAAGATGAGTGGTTTGATGTTACAGGACATTATATTAGGACTAGGAAACTCAGCAGTCTGCCTCTATTTAAGATTGATCCACAGGAGTTAGGCCAAGTCAGTAAGGATTAAAAAGGAAGAGTTTGTAGTTTCACAAGTGCATGCAGATGGACATGTTGAAAACTTCTCATTGTTTAGTTAAAACACATCAGTGTAATTTTTCAATACCATGGTTTTATTGAAAACAAACTACTTATTTGAATACTAACCATTTCCTATATATAGTCAAACCTTTTAGTGTATTCTTCCAACCAATCACTTCCTCATATTTCCCTTGTCTAGATTTATATTAGATTAGATTCGCTACAGTGTGGAAACAGGCCCTTTGGCCCAATCAGTCCACAGCGACCCTCCGAAGAGGAACCCACCGAGACACATTTCCCTCTGACTGATGCACCTAACACTATGGGCAATTTAGCATGGCCCGCACATCTTTGGACTATGGGAGCACCCAGAGGAAACCCATGCAGACACAGTGAGAATGTGTAAACTCCACACAGACAGTGTCCCAAGGCTGGGATCAAACCTGTGAGGCTGCAGTGCTAACCACTGAGCTACCATGCCAACCCTTGTTTCAGACTGAGTTACATCTTTTCCAAACGTAATGGAAAATTTTATCATTCTATGCTCACTACTCCCTAAAAGTTCATTACAGTAGTATTATTAATTAGTCCTAGAGTCATAGAGATATACAGCACGGAAGCTGACCTTTTGGTCCAACTCATCCATGCCAACCAGTTACCCTAACTAATCTAGTCCCATTTGCCAGCACTTGGTCCCTATCCCTCTAAACCCTTCCTATTCATCTACCCATCCAGATGCCTTTTAAATGTTGTAATTGTAGCAGCCTCCACCACTTCCTCTGGCAGCTCATTCCATGCATGCACCACCCTCTGAGTGGAAAAAGTTGCCCCTTAGGTCTCTTTTAAATCTTTCCCCTCTCATCCTAAACCTATGCCCTCTAGTTCTGGACTCCCCCACCCCAGGGAAAAGACTTTGTCTATTTATTCATGCCCCTCATGATTTTATAAACCTCTATGAGGTCACCCCTCAGCCTTCGACGCTCCAGGGAAAACAGCCCCAGCCTATCCAACCTCTCCCTACAAGCTTAAACCCTCCAATCCTGGCAACATCCTTGTAAATCTTTTTGAGCCCTTTCAAGTCTCAAAACATCTTTCTTATAGGACGGCGAACAGAATTGCACATAATATTCCAAACATGACCTAACCAATGTCCTGTACAGCTGCAACATGACCTCCCAACTCCTACACTCAATACTCTGACCAACAAAGGAAAACATACTAAATGCCTTCTTCACTATAATATATTCCTGAGACTTCACTTTCAAGAAACTATGAACCTGCACTCCAAGTGAGCCCTTTCTCATTGGATAATTACTGGATCTAAAATAGCCCATGCCCTTGTTACTTCCACAACCTATTGCTCCAGAAAACTATCTCAAACACATTACAGGAATTCTTCCTCCACAAAATTGGCACTCATTAAATTTCTAGTCTATACATGGATTGAAGTCACCCTTATATTCCCCTGCCTACATGCAGCTCCCATTTTCAGATTTTTACATGTCCTACATTGCCACTTCTGTTTTGTGGGTTATAAACCACCCGTACCAATGTTTGTGCCCCGTGCTGTTTATTTGTTCTACCCAAACAGATTCGATGTCCTATTCTTCTGATCAGAGATTCTTTTATTACCAATATATTGATCCTGATCACTTATTATTTGCAGTACTCCATTTCCTTTTCTTTTCTGCTGATCCTCCTAGGTATGAACCATATTTTAATATTCATCTCCCAGTCTTGATCACCTTGCAACCATGTCTCTGCTACAGTAATTAGGCCAAATTCTCTTACTCCTACTAACGATATCAATTCACTGGTCTTGTTGCAAATGCTGTAAGCATTCATGTAGTGTCCTTTAATTCTGGCTTTTTAACACTATTTAACTCCATTTGATTCAAGGGCTTTGGTCCAAAACATCAATCTTCCTGCTCCTCAGATGCTGCCTGACCTGCTATGCTTTTCCAACATCATTCTAGTCTTGAGTCTAATCTCCAGCTTCTGCAGTACCCAGTTTGTCCATTTGATTCTAGTTGATCTTAAGATTTGATTGTGCTGCTGCTTTCCATTTTCACTCAGTTTTTTCACTCCCCAGATTTGTTTCTTTTCTATCCGAATTCCCTCTTCGGTTCCCACTTTAAACCGTCCCCAACAGAACCAGCAAAGCTCCCTGCAAGCATACTACTTCCAATCCCATTATGATCCTCCCCCCTTGTACAGCTCTGAGGTGCCCCAGAAGTAGGCTGAAGGCCTGAGAGATTGGCATCTATTTCCTCAGTATCTCTCTAAGTACCACCACCATCAGACACACACACACACGCACACACAAACACACACCTTACTAGTTTAAATCCTCCCGAGCAGCTCTAGCAAATCTCCCTGTCAGTATGTTAGTCCCCTTCCAATTTAGGTGCAATCCATCCTTCCTGTACAAGAGATCTCTTCTGAAATCTCTCCCTAGAGATTTTCTCATGCACCATATTTCAATATTCACCCGCTCGTGATAATAGGATCATTACTGAGATTACCTTTAGGTCCTGCTTTTCTGACTCTTGCCTGGCTCCCTAAGTTCGACACTGGGGACTTCATCCCTCTTTCTGCCTGTGTCATTGATGGATCATGACATCTGACTCAACACCATCACACACAAAAGAACGTCCTGTCAAGCCAAGTTTCGTTACTCTGCCCAATACATGAACCAGAATGGTCGAGCCAAGACGTGACCTTTTGGTACACCAATGTCAAAAATAGTTCCTACCTCAGATGAGGAGAGCTATCTGTTGAGAGTAGGCATCCACTCCATTGATCTCAATGTTCTCCTGTGCTTATTGTGCCAGCAGCTCTACCCATCGATAATGTCAGGAGAGACTTGCATGGCTATTTCTCAAGTAATAATGCACCTCAGTTCTGCCAGTTAACCATCTGAAAAGGATCAATAGTCTGACAAATCTCATCCTCTCAGATCTGTTAATTTATTTTCTTCTGTAACCCAGCAAGCGTGCTTGTAATCTCCGAGAGTGAAACATTAAGCAGATGAGCAGGAGTTGACTGTGGGGTTGGTTTAACCAGAAAAGCTTGTCTTTGGGCAACTCATCGATCAAAAACACCCAGTGAATTGGCTGGGGCAGCACTGTGGGTGAGCACAATGGGATTTTTCGTTTACTCATATTTATTAGCTGTGTGAGTAACACATTCTAATTGCAAGTGGCTCACACACACAGACCAAATAATGTCCTTCTCGCTTTGTATTGGGTGTTGACAGAAGCATGCCTTTGACCTGTCTCCTGCCATATTGGCAGCAAGCAAACAAGGTGAAAGAATGAGATAAAAGCAGAACCATCACAGCAACAGAAAGAGAACTGCACAAAGCACTTCAAGATGAGAAATGGAACCTTCCTGGAGGTGAGCGAATGAGAGGCGAACTCAGTGAAGCATACAAGATCCTGAAAGGGGCAAGACAGGGTCAAGTCACTGAGGGCTTGTTTCAACTTAGAATCGAGAACCCTGGAATGCAGTCTCAGGATCGGGGGGCTCAAACACTTAGGACTGAGATGAGGGGAAATGTTATCATCCAAATGCTTGTGAATCTTTGGAATTCTCAGAGGGTTGTGGATGCTCTGGTCTTGAATATAACTAAGGCTGAGATAGATAACTTCAAAACCAAAATTTTGGCTATGCAGAGAATCAAGGGATCAGAGGAAAGGTCAGGAAATTGATGCCAGAATGACCATGAAGTTATTGAACAGGGGATCACTGTTTAAAAATCAAGCATTGCCCATTTTAAACACAGATGGCTATCCCCATTTCAACATGTATGCTGTTTTGGAAAATGTGGGGGTGATCAATTCACAGGGGAACGTCACACAAACAGCCAATTTCCTGGTATTGAGACTGGCTCTAATGCAATGAGGGGTATGTCGAGTTCCAAGAGATCAATTGTGTTAGACGACTCTCTTGTCCGATGTACAGACGGATGTTTCTGTGGTCAGCAGCGAAAAATCAGAATGGTATATTGCTTCCCTGGTGTCAGGATCAAGGATGTCTCAGAGAGGGTGCAGAATGTTCTGAAGGGGGAGAGAGGCCAGCAAGACGTCATTGTCCACATTGGAACCAAAGACATAGGAAGGGAAAAGGTTAAGATTCTGAAGGAAGATTACAGAGAGTTAGGCAGGAATTTAAAAAGGAGGTCCTCAAGAGTAGTAATATCTGGATTACTCCCCATGCTACATGCTAGTGAGGGCAGGAATAGGAGGATAGAGCAGATGAATGCATGGCTGAGGAGCTGGTGCATAGGAGAAGGACTCACATTTTTGGATCATTGGAATCTCTTCTGGGGAGAGATTCCAGAAGAGATCTCTTGTACAGGAAGGACGGATTACACCTAAATTGGAAGAGGACTAATATACTGACAGGGAGATTTGCTAGAGCTGCTCGGAAGGATTTAAACTAGTAAGGTGTGTGTTTGTGTGCGCGCGCATGTGTGTGTGTGTGGGTGTGTGATGGTGGTGGTACTTAGAGAGATACTGAGGAAATAGATCAATCTGAGACTGGTGTAGTTGAGAACAGAAGCGAATAAAACAGTCAGGGCAGGCAGGGACAAAGCAGAGAACAAGGTCGGACTGATAAATTAAACAGCATTTATTTCAATGCAAGGGGCCTATCAGGGAAGGCAGATGAACTCAGGGCATGGTTAGGAACATGGGATTGGGATATTATAGCAATTACAGAAATGTGGCTCAGGGATGGACAGGACTGGCAGCTTAATGTTCCAGGATACAAATGCTACAGGAAGGATAAAAAGGGAGGCAAGAGAGGAGGGGGAAGTAATGTTTTTGATAAGGGATAGCTGTACTGAGGGAGGATATTCCCAGAAATACATCCAGGGGAGTTATTTGGGTGGAACTGGAAAATAAGAAAGGGATGATCATCTTATTGGGATTGTGTTACAAATTTTCTAATAGTCAGAGGGAAATTGAGAAACAAATTTGTAGAGATCTCAGTTATCTGTAAGAATAATAGGGTAGTTATGGTAGGGGATTTTAACTTTCCAAACATAGACTGGGACTGCCATAGTGTTAAGGGTTTAGATGGAGAGGAATTTGTTAAGTGTGTACAAGACAACTTTCTGATTCAGTATGTGGATGTACCTACTGGAGAAGTACCTACTCTTGGGAAATAAGGCAGGACAGGTGACTGAGGTGTCAGTGGGGGAGCACTTTGGGGCCAGTGACCATAATTAATTAGATTTAAACAGTGATGGAAAAGGATAGAGCAGATCTAAAAGTTGAAGTTCTAAATTGGAGAAAAGCCAATTTTGACAGTTATAGGCAAGAACTTTCAAAAGCTGATTGGGGGGCAGATGTTCACAGTAAAGGGACGGCTGGAAAATGGGAAGCCTTCAGAAATGAGGTAACGGGAGTCCAGAGAAAGTATATTCCTGTCAGGGTGAAAGGGAAGGCTGGTAGGTAAAGGGAATGCTGGATGAATAAAGAAATTGAGGGTTTGGCTAAGAAAAAGAAGGAAGCATATGTCAGGATAGATCGAGTGAATCCTTAGAAGAGTATAAAGGCAGTAGGAGTATACTTAAGAGGGAAATCAGGAAGGCAAAAAGGGGACATGAGATAGCTTTGGCAAATAGAATTAAGGAGACTCCAAAGGGTTTTTACAAATATATTAAGGACAAAAGGGTAACTAGGGAGGGAATAGGGCCCCTCAAAGATCAACAAGGTGGCCTTTGTTTGGAGCCGCAGAAAATGGGGGAGATACTAAATGAGTATTTTGCATCAGTATTTACTGTGGAAAAGGGCATGGAAGATATAGACTGTAGGGAAATAGATGGTAACATCTTGCGAAATGTCCAGATTACAGAGGAGGAAGTGCTGGATGTCTTGAAACAATTAAAGGTAGATAAATCATCAGGGCCTGATGAGGTGTACCCTAGAACTCTGTGGGAAGCTAGAGAAGTGATTGCTGGGCCTCTTTCTGAGATATTTGTATCATCAATAGTCACAGGTGAGGTGCCAGAAGACTGGAGGTTGGCAAATGTGGTGCCACATTTAAGTAAATTATGAGGGGCAAGGATAGGATAAATAGACAAAGTCTTTTCCCTGGGGTCGGGGAGTCCAGAACTAGAGGGCATAGGTTTAGGGTGAGAGGGGAAAGATATAAAAGAGACCTAAGGGGCAATGTCTTCACGCAGAGGGTGGTACGTGTATGGAATGAGCTTCCAGAGGAAGTGGTGGAGGCCGGTATAATTGCAAAATTTAAGAGGCATTTGGATGGGTATATGAATAGGAAGGGTTTGGAGGGATAGGGTCCTGGTGCTGGCAGGTGGGACTGGATTGGGTTGGGATATCTGGTCGGCATGGACGGGTTGGACCAAAGGGTCTGTTTCCATGCTGTACATCTCTATGACTCTATGAGTCTATGTGGTGAATATTCTTCTCTCAGTCTTTGGAACTCTTTCTCAGAAAAGGCAATGGAAGCACCAGCCTTGGATGGGGCTGGCATGGTGGCTCAGTGGTTAGTTCTGCTGCCGTTGAGTGGCAGGGACCCAGGTCTGATTCCAGTCTCGGGTCACTGTTTGTGTGAAGGTTGTACATTCTTCCTGTGTTTGTGTGGGTTTCCTCCCATAGTCCAAAGGTGTAGAGGCTACGTGGATTGGCCATAGAAAATGCACACTAATAGAGCGGGATGCTTTTAGGAGGTTTGGAGTTGACTCAACGGGCTGAATAACCTCCTTCCGCATTGTAGGGATTCTATGATTTTGAAAGCCAAGATAAAATAGATTCCTCTTAAGCAAGGAGATGAAAGTAGGTGGGAATGAGATTACAATCACATCAACCATGATCTTATTGGATGGCAGAGCAAAATCAAATGGATGAATAATCTACTCCTGTTCCTTGCTCATGTATTAGTGCAAGGTCCCTAATCCCACCATGTTCTATAGTCTGCAGCTCAGGGGAAACATTTTCTCAACATTGCCCCCTACGCAGTCTCTCCATTGAGGAAAATCTCTTCAGCCCAGGGACTAGCCCAGTCAATCTTCACTCTGTCCCCTCATTGCCTTCCCAGGCAAGTCTGTCCCTTCTTTTGGTAAGAGGGCTCAACCTGCTTTCTGTATCAAAGGTGTGACCACGCTAATGCCCTGTAGAATTGCAATGAAACCTCTTTACTCTTAAACTACAGAGTGAAAGCAAACTGTAATCATTTTGTTTTATCCCGATGTTAATCGATTAACCATTCCTTATCATTCAAAAATGCTTAGATTTCTTTTTATTTTTGGCACTAAAATGGACAACTTCACAATTTGCCTCATGGACCTACATCCTCTGGCTGGGAGGCAGTCAGTGCAATATTGTCCCAACACATAATTATCTAGGTCTGGCCCAACAGCTTTAAAATTTGGGCAGACAATTACCCAGTTTCTGAAATCTTCTGAAAAGGACTTCAACTCTGACTTTGAGAGTTCTGACTCACTCATCTGAGTAGTTACCCATGCAAGGTGCAAAGGGATTAAAGCCTACTCAAGCTCTTGGCTAACTATGAAACTGATTTCTCCCCTCCCTACTGACTCTGCCCCATTGATACCCTGTTAGCTCCTCAACCTCACCCAGTTCCCCCTCCAACACAACGCCCCCCAATCTCATGCAGCTCCCCCTCCAATATCCTCCTGATTCAACACACCCCCACCCCCAAGCACACCCCCAACCTCACCTAGCTGTCCCAAAAGCTCCTGGCCCGGCTCCCTTTCCAATACCCACCTGACCCAGCAATCCCGCAACACCCCCCCAACCCAAATCCCCTTCCATCATCCCCTCGAATGAGCCTGACCAAATATCCCCAACCAATGTTCCCCACTTGACCCCAGAATACCCAATCCATTCCATACCTTTACCGACATGCCATTATACTAACCTTACCCATTGGCCCCTCACCCACTTACCTGCCACCCTCACCCTCATCCAGTTACTTGCTATTTTACACCCTCATCCATTTGTCTGCCAACCTACATCCCTCACCTATCTGTCTTCCGAACATGCTCACCCAATAGCTTTATACACTTCCTTCACTTCAAATTTGTTGACATGAGCCATGGGGTGAGTTGTGTAGCAGAATTGGATGATAAGTGCCGCATGGCCCAGCTCAACCTGGAGAACATCTCACTCCCTGTTTTACGTTTTCCTCAAGTGTGATGGAGAGATTCTGACCAGGTGGCAGAAAGATGCTGATCGATTGGGAATAATGCATGATAAATGTCTTGTTAATGTCACAAGTCACCTTATTAATATTCAAGCTCGCATCTTACCAAACCGAGCAAACAAACTAGATATCAGGAAAACTTCAAAATCAGAGCATGCACTTGGTGGTCTCAGCTCTGAAGGATTTCTATGGTGGATACTGGGCACCAACATCAAAGTGTACACTCCATTGGTACCAGCCACACATACACATACATACCCTACATCTACAGACATTGGCTTAGTGTCAGCTACTAAGAACCCTCATGGCACATCTCCAATTCACTTAAGGTGCAGTAGTTCTGCACCTTAATGCTGTACCTTAGGCTGCCACGATAATTCTCATTGCAATGCTACAGGAAGGACCCTGAGCACAGGGACATACACCCAGCTGTTGGACTGGAGCAGGCTGTATTTCTGGGCTCTTCACTCACTGTCAGAATACTCACTCATGCTCAGCTTGTCTGCACATTTCTCCACATTCTCCAAGTTCTCTTCCAAACCACTCACTATCCTGGCTCAGACAATGTGTCACCATTCCTTCAATGTATTTGGAATCCTGGAACTCCTTCCCTAAGGGCACTGTGGGTCTACCTACAGCACATGGACTGCAGGGGTTCAAGAAGGCAGCTCACCACCAATTTCTCAAGGGGCAACTAGGGATGGGTGGGGTGGATGCTTCCTTTACATAGAACATAGAACAGTACAGCACAGTACAGGCCCTTTGGCCTTTGATGTTGTGCTGACCTTTTATTCTACTCTAAGATCAAACTAACTATCATCCATGTTCCTGTCCAACAGTCGCTTCCATGTCCCTAAAGTGTCTGACTCTACTACCATTGCATTGCGTTCCACTTTCTGTGTAAAGAACGTCTCCCTTAACCCTTCCTCCAATCACCTTAAAATTATGACCCCTCCTGATAGCCATTTCACCTTGGGAAAAAAAATGTGGCTATCCACTCTATCTATGCCTCTCATCACCTTGTACACCTCTATCAAGTCACCTCTCATCCTTCTTCACTCCAATGAGAAAAACCCTAGCTCCCTCAACCTTTCTTCTTAAGACGTGCCCTCCAGTCCAGGCAGTATCCTAGTAAATCTCCTCTGCACCCTCTCTAAAGCTTCCATATCCTTCCTATATTGAGGCAACCAGAACTGAACACAATATTCCAAGTGTGGTCCAACCAGGGGTCTGTAGAGCCTTGCAGCTCTTAAACTCAATCACCCTGCTAATGAAAGCTAACACACCATACGCCTTCTTAACAATCTGACCAACATAGGTGGCAACTTTGAGGGATCTATCGACATGGACCCCAAGATTCCTCTGTTCCTCCACACTGCCAAGAATCTTGCCTTTAACCCTGTAATCTGCATTCAAATTTCACCTTCCAAAATGAATCACTTCACACTTTTCCAGGTTGAACTTCATCTGCCACTTCTCAGAACAGCTCTGCATCCTGTCAATGTCCCCTTGCAAGCTACAACAGCCCTCCACACTATCCGTAACTCCATCAACCTTTGTGTCATCAGCAATCCTTCTACCTCACCCTTGCACTTCCTCATCCAAGTCATTTATAAAAATCACAAAGAGCAGAGGTCATATAACAAATCCCTGCGGAACTCAACTGGACACCGAACTCCAGGCTGAATACTTTCCATTTACTATCACCATCTGTCTTCTATGGGCCAACCAATTCTCTGTCCAGACAGACAAATTTCGCTGTATCCCATACCTCCTTACTTTCTGAATGAGTCTACCATGGGGAACACCTTCCTAAAATCCATGTACACCACATCCATTGCTCGACCTTTATCAATGTGTTTTGTCACATCCGCAAAGAATTCAATAAGACTTGTGAGGCATGACCTGCCCCTCACAAAGCCATGCTGACTATTTTTAATCAAACTATGGTTTTCCAAGTAATCGTAAATCCTGTCTCTCAGACTCCTCTCCAATACTGTGCCCACCATTAGCTTAAGACTGACTGGTCTGCAATTCCAATGTTCTCCCAATTCTTTTTCTTGAACAAGGGATTAATTTTTGCCATCCTCCAATCATCTGGTACTATTCCAGCAGACAGTGAGGACAGAAAGATCATCGCCAAAGGTGCAGCAATCTCTTCCCTTGCTTCCACTAATAACCTTGGGCATATCCCATCTGGCCCATGGGACTTATCTAGCCTCATGTTTTTCAAAATTTCCAGCATATTCTCATTCTTAACATCATTTTGTTCGAGCATATCAGCCTGTTTCACGTTGTCTTCATAGACATCAAGGTCCCTCTCACGAGTGATTACTGAAGAAAAGTATGCATTAAGGACCTACCTCCTCCGACTCCAGGCATATGTTCCCTCCACTATCCCTGATCGGCTCTACCCTCACTCTGGCCATCCTCTTGTTCCACACATAACAATAGAATGCCTTACAGTTTTCCCTAATCCTACCCACCAAGGCTTTTTCATGCCCCCTTCTAGCTGTCCTAAGTCCATTCATTACTTTCTTCCTAGCAACCTTGTAACCCTCTGGAGCCCTGTCTGAGCCTCCTCAAACTTAAATAAACTTCCTTCTTCCTCTTGACTAGATGACATCTCTTGTCATCCAAGGTTCCTTCGCCCTATCATCCTTTCCTTGCCTGAGTGGGAGAAACCTATCCCGCACGTGAAGCAAGTGCTCCCTAAAAAAAACTCCATATTTCTGTCGTGAGGATATTTGCTCCCAATTTATGTTCCACAGTTCCTGCCGAATAGCATTGTAATTCCCTCTCCCCTAATTAAATACTTTCTTACTCTATCTGTTCGTATCCCTCTTCATGACTATAGTAAAGGTCAGGGAGTTGTCATCACTATCACCAAAATGCTCTCCCACCAAGAGGTCTAACACCTGACTTGGTTCGTTGCCAAGCAGCAAATCCAATTTGGCATCCACTCTAGTCAGCCTATCTACATGTTGAGTCAGGAATCCTTCCTGGACACACCAGACAAAATCTGCTCCATCCAAACTATTTGCACTAAGGAGGTTCCAATCGATATTAGGGAAGCTAAAGTCAACCATGACAATAACTCTTTTATTTTGGCACCTTTCCAAAATCTGCATTCCAATCTGCTCCTCTGTGTCTCTGTTGCTGTTAGGGTATGTCTACAAAACTCACAATAAAGTGACTGTTCCTTTCCTGTTTCTGACTTCCATCCATACTGAGTCTGTGGACAAACCCTCCTCGATGACCTTTCTTTCTGTCACTGTGATACTATCCCTGATTAGCAATGCCACTTGCCCACCTCTTTTACCTCCCTCCCTATTCCTTTTGAAACATCTAAAACCCGGAACATCCAACAACCATTCTTGCCCCTGTGATATCCAAGTCTCCATAATGGTCACAACATTGTAGCTCCAAGTGCTGATCCATGCTCTATGTTCATCACCCTTATTCCCAACAGTTGTTGCGTTGAAGTAGACACACTTCAACCCATCACAATGACTACACCTTTGCCTATCAATTGTCTATTCTCCCTCACAGACTCTCTGCACGCTGTATCTGCTTGTTCACCAGCTACTCCATCCTCTGATCCGTGGCTCCAGTTCCCATGCCCCTGCCAAACTTACTTAAATCTTCCCAAAGAGGTTTCGCAAATCTCCCGCCCAGGATATTTGCATCACTCCAGTTCAGATGCAATCCATCTGGTCCCACATACAGGTCTCTCTTTCCTCGGAAGGTATTCAAATGATCTACATATCTGAAGCCCTCCCTCCTACACCAACTCTGCAGCCACGTGTTCAGTCGCATTCTCTCTCTGTTCCTAGCCTCACTGGCTTTGAATCCTGAATCCTGAGATTACTACGCTGCTCTTCCTGCCTTTTAGCTTCCAACCTAACTCCCTATATTTACTTTTCAGTTCCTCATCCCTTTTCTTAGCTATGTCATGGGTACCAATGTGTACCTTGACTTTTGGCTGTTCACCTTCCCCATCAACGATGTGACATCCCTGACCCTGGCACCAGGGAGGCAACACACCATCTAGGAGTCTTGTTCGCGATCACAGAATCTCCTGCCTATTCCTGTAATCACTATCATTCTCCTTTTCAGACCCCTTCCACACTGAGCCACAGAGCCAGGGTCAGTGCCAGAAGCCTGGCTGCTGTGGCTCTCCCCTGGTAGGTCGATTCCCTACCGCTCCCCGCCACCCCCCCACCCCCCACCCCCCCAACAGTATCCAAAACAGTTTACATATTATTGAGGGGATCGGCCACAGGGGCTCCCTGCACTGTCTGCCTATTCCCTTTCCCTCTCCAGATAGTCACCCATCTACCTTTATCCTGTAAGTGAGGTGTGACTACCCATATAACTCTTCTCTATCACCCCTTCAGCCGCCCAAATGATCCAAAGTTCAGCCAGCTCTCGCTCCAGTTCCCCAACACGGTCTGTGAACAGCTGGAGTTGGGTGCATGTCTCGCAGGTGAAGTCAGCAGGGACACTAGTGGTAACCCTTACCTCCCACACCCTCCAAGAGGAGCATGCATCTGCCCTAACTTCCATCCCCTCTGCTCTAAATTGCCAAAAGAGATTAAAATAACCTTACTTTACTAACCCTCTACACAGAGTCTTTTTTATTGGTTCGAGGAGGAGGACAGGTAGGTGACAGGATGTGCGTAGTGTTTCGGGTTTGCCTGCTGCCCGAATATATTAGTTCACTTACCCAGCAGTCCCGTCGTCTGCTTCCGCTCCTGTTCAGCCTTCGCTCTGCCAATTCACAAGGTAAGCATTTTATATTCAAATTTACCTTCCCGGCTGCCCCCTAACCCCCTTTGATTTGCTGTCCCTCTTTGTTATATCACCGAGTGTTTCTTGCGGAGGCCTCCTGAAAACTATGGCGATGTCTCCCAGAACTCCACTTTGATGACTCTCAGCTGCCTTCTGATTCAGGGGAAGTAAAAATAGCAGATGTAGTTTAAGAATAAGGGGTCTCCTTTTCAAGACAGTGATTAGAGGTTTATTTCTCTCAGAGGCTTGTTGGCGATACTTAGAAAGTAGTGATGGCTGGTATAGTGATTGTAACAAGGTTAATTGGGTGAATATGAGTTCCCTGATTGGGGCTGTCAATCTGGTTCAATCAAGGAGCCCTGCCTGACAGATAAAAAGAGGATTGTCCGACATTCTGACACTCTGACAGCTGGATCTGAGGAAGCTGGATCAGTGTCAAGGACTTCCCACATGTCAGTAAAGGGTGACTTAGGGATGGGATAACAGCTTTTTAGCTGGGTCTTTTGATAGACAAGGGAGTCCAGGATAATGGGAGATGGGTACCAGCTGAGACCGTGAACAGACTCGTCATTATCTTTTTGAATGGTGGAACAGACTGGAGGGTCTGAATGACATGCCCCATGTGTTTGACCAGCTATTCCATTGACTTCAACCTCTCTGAATGGAGACCTGTGTGCTATTCAAGAATATGGTTCACAATAAAATTCCAAGAGCTTTCTCAGCTCATTACTCAATTCATATCAGCGCAGTGTGTAGGTGGATTATAGCATCTCCCTGCAGCACCACTGAAAATGACTTTCCTGCAAATACGATTGTGGAGAATCGTTTCTGAATGCTAACAAGCTCCTGGGACATTGACATTTCAATAACAAGTTTTATATCCATAGCTGCACCTTAGATTAACAGCGGGAGGTCTGGATTCTATTGGTAGGAAGTCAAAGAAAAAATCATTAGCCTTTTCAACATCACATTTATTTTAGATGATATGATTTCAAAGGCCTGTGTGGTTTTTTTTCACGAATGCACATTGAAGGAGAATCTCGGATTTTTATTGGCACAATCAAATCTTGTTCAGTGTCAGGTAAAACCGTCAAGCTGCTTCATGAAATAAAAACAACAGAGGTATACTTTGTACGGACAAACGTAAAGAAAGATTACGGTCTCCAACCCATTAGGCATTACTGCGGTTCAGAGTCACTTTGGTAGCAATTATATTTCCCTCTTTGTTTGGCAGCTTAACTCTGTGGCAATGCTTATATCTCGTAATCAGACACTCCCTCCAAACTCCACTCTTAAGAGATGAACACACAACCCAGTACGGTATCACAAAATGCTGCAATACCGGAGGTGCCAAATCAGATATTAAACTAAGAGTCAATAATCATCAGAGAGAGACGCTTCTGTTCAAAGATGGATAGATGGAGTTTCCTGGTTTGCTCTTTATTCTTCAAGCATGATAATTAAAGCAGGTTATAGGTCATTCACATGACTGCAGGATTTAGCTGCATTCCAATGGGATCCAACACAAGCCACGCTTTGAAAATACTTTTTTCGTTGTGAGGCATTCTGCACCATGAAATATACTGCACAGTATGTCAACTGTTTGTAAAATTCAGTGTAGAGACCATCATTTGAGGCACAGGAACAATCACCTTAAAGTTTACATCGATCGATATCGCTCGTCTATTTTTCACATTCTTGCCATTTCAAAATTTAGACAATGTGGACTCCATGTTGTAACACGCCCACCTGATTTAAGGACAGCCTTATCGCCTGTTGAGCCAATTAGAAAGGCTGGAAATGAGCTAACAATTCACCATTGCCTGGTGTACGTGACAGGCCAACATCTACATTCATGTAAGGTGCAATTCATTTGTACATCCACATGTCAGCACACCAAGAGCCTTGGTTTGTCATCTCATTCACAAAAAAGAGAGCTTTCAGGAATGCAGCAGTCCTTCAGTACTACGGTGAACGTTCAAACCTCAGGACTAAAACTTGAACCAATGACCTCCTGATGTGTCATGGAAAAAAACGCATAACGGCATTAGAAACCCCACAGAGCAACTATGTGAGTGAAACACTGCCCCATAACACAGTCATTATCTTCAGAAAGTAGTTTCAAAGTGGGCTGTAATGTAAAGAGTTGACTTCATAGTGACCATTATTTGTAAATTATTAACGAAAAATTAAAAAAAATCACATTGCATCCAATTAGCCTTGAAGCAACATGTTTGAGAACTGCTTGAGGAAGGTTAACATGGCAAAAACCAGGCTTTCTTTGAAATGAGAAGCAGAGCTCACAGATTGAAACTAATTTGCAAAAGAAGCAAATTCAATGTGGGAAAAAGAAATGAATTGTTTGTGTTTGGAATACACTGCCTTCAATTTTTTTTCATTCGTCCATCGACCAGCATTTATTGCCCATCCCAGTTGCTGCAGAGAGCAACTAGGAGTCATCCACATTGCAGTGAGTATGGAGTCACATGTAGACCAGACCAGATAAGGACAACACATTTCCCTCCCCAAAGGACATTAGTGAATCAGAGGGATCTCCTGATAATCTACATTGGTTTCATGGTCATCATTAGACTCTCAGTTCCCGATGTCTTTTTAAATTGCATTTAAATTCAACTATTTACAATGGGAGGATTGGAACCTGACTCCCTGGAATATTAGACTCAAGATTAGAGTGTTGCTGGAAAAGCACAGCAAGTCAGGCAGCATCCGAGGAGCAGGAAAATCGATGTTTCGGGCAGGTGCCCTTCATCAGGAAATGCCTGGAATATTAAACAAGGTCTTCTGGATTAATCATGCAATAACACTACCATTAGGCCATCATCTGATATCATTGAAGGTATTCAAGAAAGCATTATGATGACTATTTAAATAGAAGTCATATTCAGGGTTCTAGATAAAAGGAAGCAGAATGGCATTAAGTCATGGTGCTCATTCAGATAACTGGTACAGAAATGATGGGCTATTAGTGAATTAGATGGGTTTTTCTGACAATCAACAATGGATTCCTGGTCATCATCAGACTCTTATCCCAGAATTTTATTGATTTGATTTGATATATCGTATAAATATATATATAATATATATATTTGCTATATTGTAGTTACATATACCTACGGACAGTGAGAAGCTTTGTTTTGCAAGCAGATCATAACAAACAAGGACATACAGATATTATACATTTCAATGTACAATTTCAGTTACATCACACTATAAACTTTGGCTATAAATACTGTGTCTTATAATTGTGTCCTCCATAACCACCTGATGAAGAAGCGTCGCTCCGAAAGCTAGTGCTTCCAATTAAACCTGTTGGATTATAACCTGGTGTTGTGTGATTTTTAACTTTAGACAGAGCGAGGTATACAGGTTAGAGCTGCACAAAGCAAGATCAACATTAACAAGTTCAACATTATTTGAAGTCAAGAGAGGTCAATTCAGCAATCTAATAACACAGGGAAGAAGCTGTTCTCGAACCTGTTGGTGCAAGTGTTCAAGCTTCTCTATCTTCTGCCTGATGGAAGAAGTTGGAAGAGAGCATTACCAGGGTGGGAGGGGCCTTTGATGATGTTGGCAGCCTTTCCGAAGCATCAAGAAAGTGTAAATGGAGTCCATGGATGGGAGGTTGGTTTCCGTGATGGTCTGGACAGTGCACACAACTTTTTATACTTTCTTACATTCCTAGACAGAGCAGTTGCCATCCCAGGCCATTATGCACCCAATAGAACGCTTTCTACCCAGCATCTGGGCGACACGGTGGCACAGTGGTTAGCACTGTTGCCTCACAGTGCCAGAGACCCGGGTTCAATTCCCGCCTCAGGCGACTGACTGTGTGGAGTTTGCACGTTCTCCCTGTGTCTGCGTGGGTTTCCTCCGGGTACTCCGGTTTCCTCCCACAGTCCAAAGGTGTGCAGGTTAGGTGAATTGGCCATGCTAAATTGCCCGTAGTGTTAGGTGAAGGGATAAATGTAGGGGAATGGGTGGGTTGCGCTTCGGCGGGGCGGTGTGGACTTGTTGGGCCGAAGGGCCTGTTTCCACACTGTAAGTGATCTAATCTAATCTGTAAACGTTGATGAGTGTCCGAATGGACATGCTGAATTTTTTTAGCCGCCTGAGGAAGAAGAGGTTTTGTTGTGTATTTTTGACCCTCGCATCATTGCTGACATTGAGAGCGAGATTGTTATAATTACACCATGACACCAAGCCCTCTATCTCCTTCCTATTGCTGACTCATCATTGTTTGATATCTGTCCTACCACGGTGTTGTCAGCAAACTTGTAGATGACATTGGTACGGAATTGAATTCAAATTCCTCCATTTGCATTGGCAGGTTTTGAACCTGGATTCCCAGAGCATTACCTGTGTCTCTGGATTAACAGCCTAATTAGGCCATCACCTCCTCTTCTGTGATTCTGACTTTGGCTTAGCAGAACAAATGGAGAAAGATCAACATAGTACTATCCCAAAGAATGCAAAAAATTGTTTTTAGAATGCATCAGTTTCTTTGATAAGAAACAGCCAATAGTTTTCCTAAGATTTCATAGAGCCCCACTAGCCCTAACCCTAACCTTAACCCAGAGATTGAAATTAGTCTCTCAGGAAGGAATACTAAAAACTTGCAACGTCTTCTGAAATTTGGAACAAGTTTCATTGCCTGCATTAACCTCTGTTGACAAACAGGAATTTGGGATTATCTAGAAGATTACCCTCATATTGTCAGTCTAGCGGTTGCCCAGACCTCAGCTGTAGGTGCTCTCTCAGCGTAATCTACACTCACCGGAGATTGAGAAACTCAATCATTTTACACTTGTTCCCAGTATAGCTCTTTCAAAGAGCCAGGACAAGACCAATGGGCCAAGTGGCCTTTTTCTGTGTCGTATGGATGCACAGTTCTATACTGTGATCCCTGACACCTGGCTACTTGTCTTAGCAACACTTCACAGCTTTAACACTGCTTCTTTGGCAGCACAGTGGCTCAGTGGTTAGCACTATTGCCTCACAGCACCAGGGACCCGGGTTCAGTTCCCGCCTTGGGCTCCTGCTGCATGGAATTTGCACATTCTCTCCGTGTGTGCACGAGTTTCCTCCCACAATACAACAATGTGCAAGTCAGGTGAACTGGCCGTGCTAAATTGCCTGTAGTGTTAGGTGTATTAGTCAGGGGTAAATACAGGGTTGGGGAATGGGTCTGGGTGGGTTACTCTTCAGAGGGTTGGGGCTTGTTGGGCCAAATGGCCTGTTTCCACACTGTAGGTAATCTAAATTTTAGTTTTTTTAGAATATCCAGCAAGCTGCATCGCAGAGGCCCAATAAAAACAAAACAGATATCAAGTCACCAATTACACGAGGACAGAGTTTTGGCCAACGTCGGTGGCCTAATGGCATTATTACCAGACTATTAATCTAAGGACTCAGGTTCTGAGACCTACATTCAAATCCCAGCATAATGGTGATATTGATTTCAACAAAAATCTGGAACTAAGGGTCTAATGAAGACCAGTAGATCGTTGTCAATTGTCAGGAAAAACATAATTAGTTCATCAGTGCCCTTTAGGGATGGAAACCTCCCTCAATACCCTTGGGTTATAAATGCTGGCCAAACCATTAATATCTACATCCTGTGAAAGAATTAAAAAAACATCATGAACTGGTCCTTGTGATTTGGTACTTAATGTGGATGAAAGGGTTAACAAGCAATCTACTCCCAGATGGATGTTCAACAAATCAAATATCCTCTGTGATAAAGTTACTTCCAAGTTTTAATTGGAGTCAAAGAATTACACTCAGCTCTGCTGGTTCAAACTTTAATAAGGAGTACAAGTTCCTGGAGATAGTAATTAACTTTCAACTTCAGGCTTAAACTCATAAATAAAACCCAGAAAACTGCAGATTCTGGAAATCAGCAACAAATTATAAATTGCTGGAAGAGCTCAGAAGGTCTGGCAATATCTGTGGAGAGAAAGCAGAATTAACGTTTCAGGTTCAATGATCCCTCTTCAAAAAGCTTCCAAGGGGTGGCACAGTGGCTCAATGGTTAACACTGCTGCCTCACAGCACCACAAACCAAAGTTCAATTTCACCCTCGGGGGGGAGGTCTGTGTGGCGTTTGCACGTTCTCCCTATATCTGTGTGGGCTTCCTCCCAGAGATGTGCAGGTTAGGTGGATTGACCGTGCTAATATTAATAACTCTCAGCTTGTAGATAGCAAAAGTCCAAAGATGTGCAGGTTAAGTGAATTGGCCATGTTAATTTGCCCATTGTGTTAGGTGCATTAGTTGGGGTAAACGTAGGGAAATGAGTCTGGGTGGGTACTCTTCGGTGTGGACTTGTTGGGTCGAAGGGCCTGTTTCCACTCTGTAAGGAATCTAATCTAATCTAATCTAATTTAATTTGCCAATAGTGCAGGTTAGGTGAATTAGCCATGGGAAATGCGGAGTTGCAGGGATAGGATAGGTGGGTTTGGGTGGGATGTTCTTCAGAGGATCGGTCTGGAATCAATGGGGATGTTCTTCAGAGGATTGGTGTGGACTTGATGGGATGAATGGCCTGCCTCCATACTATAGGGATTTGTGATTCTTACCATTCTTTTCTCCAAGGTTAATAAACTCACCTTCTCAAATCTATCCTCATCATTGAAGTTTCTCAATCCTGGAACCCTCTTGTTAACATCTCCTTTACTCTCTCCAAAGCACATCCTTCACATCCTTCCTAAAGTGTCATGCCCAGAACTGTTCACAATTCTTTGGCTGAGTTCTAACAAGTGCCTTCCTTGCTACTGTGCCCTATGCCCCTAGTAATAGAGTCACGAATATTGCTGCTTTATTAACTGCTCTTTCTACCTAACCTGTCACATTTACTGACATATGCTTAGTGACAACAGAAATCTTTAACAGAAAAATACAGCAGAACTTCGATTATCTGAATACCAATTATCAGAAAATCAGATTATCTGAAGGAGATCTCAAGGTCCCGATAGAAACATTACATCAAAGACATGTTTCCAACAGTGATCGCGTCTTTTGTTTACAGTGATTCAACAGGCACCGTCTCCAAATGACTGACCTCCCGCCCTCTCTCTCTCCTCACACTCTCCCTGGAGTTCTACACAGGCATGTACCCTCAAGCCCCCTTCCCCAGGTAATCTGTCCTGTACCGGGCAAAGGTGGAAGCTGCAGTCAAAAGATGTGTGTGTGTGTGTGTATAGCAGACTTGTTGTTGGTGTCCAGTCCAGCTGCCCCGGAGAGGGGACAGGTGTGTACAGGTTTGGGGGTGGGGGGGTTGGTTTTCGTGGGAGAGTGGTGTTGGATGGGGTTGGGGTGGGGGGCGGTGATGTGGGCGGTGTTGGACTGGGTTTGGAACGGGGCAGTGTTGGACGGGAGTGGGGAAGGGGGGGCGGTGTTGGACTGGGTTGAGGTGGGGGGTGGTGATGGGGACGGTGTTGAACTGGGTTTGGGACGGGGGCGGTGTTTGGATGGAAGTGGGGGCGGGGGGGGCGATGTTGGACAGAGTTGGGGTGGGGGGTGGTGTTGGACTGGATTTGGGTCAGGGGGTGGTGTGGGATGGGGTTGGGGTGTGGTGTGGTGATGGGGGCAGTGTTGGACTGGGTTTGGGACGGGGGCGATGTTGGGCGGGAGTGGGGGTGAGGGGCGGTGTTGGACGGGAGTGGGAGTGGGGGGCAGTGTTGGATGGGAGTGGGGTGAGGGGAGGCGTTGGACGGGAGTGGGGGCAAGGGGGCGATGTTGGACGGGAGTGGGGGTGGGGAGCGGTGTTGGACGGGAGTGGGGCGAGGGGGCAGTGTTGGACGGGAGTGGGAGTGGGGGGCAGTGTTGGACGGGAGTGGGGGTGGGGAGCGGTGTTGGACGGGAGTGGGGTTGGGGGGACGTGTTGGACAGGAGTGGGGGTGGGGGGAGGTGTTGGACAGGAGTGAGGGCAAGGGGACGGTGTTGGACAGGAGTGGGGGCGGGGGGGGAGGTGGTGGACGGAAGTGGGGGTGGGGGACGGTGTTGGACGGGAGTGGGGTGGGGGACGGTGTTGGATGGGAGTGGGGGTGGGGGGAGGTGTTGGATGGGAGTGGGGGTGGCGGGGCAGTGTTGGACGGGTGTGGGGATGGAAGGGCGGTGTTGGCCGGGAGTGGGGGTGGGGGGGCGGTGTTGGATGGGAGTGGGGGCGGGGTAGGTGTTGGACAGGAGTGGGGGCAGGGGGGAGCATGTCGGATGGGAGTGGGGGTGGGGGGCGGTGTTCAACGGGAGTGGGGGTGGGGAGCGGTGTCAGACGGGAATGGTTGTGGGGGGGCGGTGTCGGATGGGAGTGGGGGTGGGGGGAGGTGTCGGACGGGAGTGGGGGTGGGGGGAGGTGTCGGACGGGAGTGGGGGTGGGGGGAGGTGTCGGATGGGAGTGGGAGTGGGGGTGGGGGGAGGTGTCGGACGGGAGTGGGGGTGGGGCACAGTGACGACGGGAGGTGGGGGTGGGGGGTGGTGTCGGACAGGAGTGGGAGCAGGGGGGCCGGTGTCAGATGGGAGTGGGGGCGAGGGGGCGGTGTCGAACAGGTGTGGAGGTGGGTGGAGGTGTTGGACGGAAGTGGGGGCTGGGGAGGTGTTGGACGGAGTTGGGGTGGGGGGGCGGTGTCGGACAGGAGTGGGGGTGGGGGTATCAGATGTGAGTGGGAACGGGAGGGGTGGTGTCGGACGGGAGTGGGGATGGGGCCGGTGTCAGACGGGAGTGGAGACGAGGGGGCGGTGTCGGATGGAAGTGGGGGCGGGGGAGGTGTTGGACGGGAGTGGGGGTGGGAGGAGTTGTTGGATGGGAGTGGGGGTGGGGAGCGGTGTTGGACGGGAGTGGGGGTGGGAGGAGTTGTTGGACGGGAGTGGGGGTGGGGAGCGGTGTTGGATGGGAGTCGGGGCGAGGGGACGGTGTTGGACTGGAGTGGGGGCGGTGTTGGACGGGAGTGGAGGTGGGGGTTGGGTGGGAGAGCGGTGTTGGATGGGGCTGGGGGCGGGGAGGCGTTGTTGGACGGGACTGGGGGTGTGGGTGCGGTTCTGGGGGCGGGGGCTCATATGCTGTGTGCTGCTGCAATCTGCTGAATGAGGAGCAGACTTTAAAAACTCTGAGCCCCAGAGGAAAGGCATTTAATTGATTAACCGAATACTCGACTATCCGAACGAAGTAGTGCCTGCCCATCTCATTCAGATAATCGAGGTTCCCCTATATACTTTCAGTGGATATGGGCAGGATACTCTTTGGAAGCTCAATGGGCTGAATGACCTGTTTCCACACCATAGGGATTGTATAATTATAAGAGTTCTTGCCTCCTGTTGTGTAAACAGGAGCACGGAGGAGGAGGTATAATTGTAGTGTTGATAGCTGCTCTCATTTCAGAATAAGAATGAAAATTAGGTTTATTGTCACACGTTCACACATGACTACAGTGAGAAGTTTACAAATCGCCACTTATGGTGCTATGTTAGGTACAAATGTACCTAGATGCAGATTCATAAGCACAAATTTTTAGGAAAAGAATAGGAAATGTAACGAAATAAGAAGTCCAGCAATAAAGACCTTTGTGCCATCCTAAGAATCACAGAATCATAGGAATAAATTTGAAAAATAAAGAAATAAGAAGTTCAGCCCTTCCAACCCGGTCTGAGCCAGGACTTAGCCTCCAGACTGCACCAGGGATGAGGTGAGACCTCACAGTAGGGACCAGTCTGTGCGTTAATGGCCCTCTACAGTTGCAGCTGTTATAAATTGCTTAACACTGAGCGATATAATTTAGAAACTAATTAACGGTATCAGTGACTAACATATTGGTCTCATTATTTGCAAGATGTGCAGCGAATGAATCCTTTGCGAGATTTCCCCAGCCTCTCCTGTGTGCTCAGGAGAGGTAAGAATTCAATTAAATAAGAGCAACAGGTGATGAATTCAATGATTGTGCAAATCTGTGCAATCTTGAGTTTCTGATTGAGTAAAGGAACAGAAATGTGACCAGTTGTTGGAGAGCATTCAGCCAAGTGTCAGCTTGTGTGTCAACGTTCACATATAGAAAGTCTCAGCAAGTTACCTAGCTCCCTACCTCGGTCCTGTCCTCCTCCAGATTACAATAGAAATCTGCTCAGAAGCTGGAACACCCACTGACTTGCTCTAACATCTGAAGGAGTTCCACTGTTTTAACCTGAGCTGTGAGTGGTGAAGTTTTCCTACAATAGGAGCTGGAACCAGGAGTTCCTTCATTGTCTCCAGGTACCACAATGTCTCCTTGGGTCCCCTATGTCCTCAGCATCTTTCCCCCTTGCATCCCCTTCCCCAAACTTGAATCCTATAACCACCTCTACAAGCCTCCAGCACAACACTTTTGCAATTCAAACCCAATCGCTGCCTAGCTGTTGTTCATTCAGCTGTGTAATATTAGCTTCGTCCTACCCAAGACTATTCCATAGACTCTGTGGTGACCTTTCCAGCCTCTCTTTGAAAGTGCACAGTGGGATCATTACATTCATAGAATCCCTACAGTGTAGAAACCATGCAACCCATCGTGTCCACATTGACCCTCCAGATAGCATTCCACCTAGACCCCCCCCCCCCCACCCCCACCCGGCATTTCCTATGGATAACCCACCTAACCTGCACACCCCTGGACACTATGGGCATAACTGATCCACCTAACCTGCGTATCTTTGGACTGTGGGAGGAAACCCACACAGACAGGAAGAGAATGTGCAAACTGCACACAGACAGTCCCTGAGGGTGGAATCAAACTCAGGCTATTAGTGCTGTGAGGCAGCAGTGCTAACCACTGTGCCACCATGCTGCCCTTCGCTTGAGAGGGAAGATTGGCTTAATCTCACAACTAAAAGACAACACATCCCAACAGGGCAGCATTCCGCCAGTATTACATCGGGTTATCTAACCAAGTCTCCGGACTGGGACTCAAATCCAATGGTTAACAGCATGGTGAATTTGATACAAAATATAAACTGATAGGCAGAACCATAACATTTCAATCAAGCTGCAATTCTTTTTGACACATTGTCACATCTATATGTAAATATCGGTTAAATCTGTGTGGAAAGACTTTCTGCGATGCGAAATGATGCATCTTCAAAAATCACATTCATCATATTAACAACTTTAGTTCTCCATCTGTGTGCTAAGATAAACGTCATCTTCCACTTTATTCCTGCGCTCTGTTTTTAAAACAATCGTATTGTTCTTTTCTCTGGATTTAACTATTCACAGTCACACTTTCATGTATTTAAATCTGGGTGTCTCTGTCCTTGAAACATTCGGTTCCTTTTCTTCAAGTTTACAATCCAGTTCCCGCTTTCTCTCCGCAATTACATTACCACATACTCCCCAAAGGAGATGGTGTCAGTCACCATTCTGGGCAGGACCCTCATTTGCCTGTCACTTCCTGGAGCTCTTCACATTCCCCCTCACTGTTTTCCAAATCTCTTACCTCTCTGTCATTAACATATGTCCCAAATATTCTACATCTAACACCGACAAAAACTGACCCAACAACCAACCTCTCTTCAGCTCATCTGCCCCAAACCTCATGTGCATTACACCTGAATCTTGCTCAAAAGCAGCTTGTGAGACAACTTATTAAGCACTTTTCAACATCTGGTTGAACTACATCAGCTGCATTCTCTACCTTCCATCACCAAATGAAAATAAGTTACATTTTCCCTTTTCAAGTCTATGGTAACTAATCTGGATAGAGACTGCAGGGAGAATATTCCCAGACTGGGATGACATGGGATACGATGGGAAGTGTGGGAGAATCATGTGGGAAGTCATGCAAGAACTCTCACAAAGTCAAGATCAATAAATCACAATCCCAGATGCTGAGATGAGATTCTTGCTAATGAGTGGCAAGAGGCCTATTAAAGAGGATCTAAACTCATTATCATATCTGTTACTTCCTAATCTCACTTTACTTAATATGCAGCTTTGGTTCCCAACCTACCAATAGGCAAATAGAAACTAGATACTGAAAATTTGTAACAAGAAATTGGAGAGGGTGCCTCCTCAGCATACCACCTCAGCCAGAGCTAACAGGTGCACAGTATTTCAGTCTTGATTTTTAGTGCAGATGCAAAGCCAAAAATCTTATCATGGCTGTCAGCAGTATTCAGTCAGGGAGTGAACATGTTGCTGTACTGCTTCCTGGCAAGTCAATCTCTTAACTGCACTATGCCCCAGCAGCATACACAGCAAACACTGCACTTTCTTCAAGAAAATGGCATTGTCTGAAAGTCAAAGGGGAGTAGGTCTCAGTCGAACTTTCCTTCTCTATCTGGGCATTCTAAAACTCTGCATTATCCAAAGTCCTAAATACATGTGCTATTGGGTGTTCATTGAGCCACTTGTGATCTAATACTGCCCCGATAGCAACCTGGGAGGCAGCACATGTCAAAACCAGATCTCACCTGCTCTCATAGTGTGTCAACACCTTAGCTGTTTCGCCACTTCCCTGAAAGCTATGGCTTGGCTAAATGACCATATCCGAGGTGACCCTTTTTTTAAAAGTTGATGCAAAGGTGCCAGGATAGAGTTCGGATTATGTAGGACACTCAGTAAAAGTTCACCAGCCTAAGGAAACACCTCCACTCTGGTATAGATATGGGAACCAGGGCACCTTTGACTGCCCTCTCTTTACCTTCTGATGGATGTAACCCAGCCTTATCCACTCTGAAGCTTGAGTAGGTCACTTGCGGTGCCTGGAATAGACATTGTTCCTTTCTGAGGCGTACGTCCACATGGGAGAAAAGTCCAAAAACTATTTCCAAGTTCTCTTAGTGCTCCATATTGTTATTAGCACATCATCTAGATGAATGGTTACGTGGGGTCGACCTTATACAATGTTCCCTGTTGTTTGCTGAAAAATTGCACAAGCTAATGATCCCCCAAACGCCAGTCTCATATACTGGGAATAATCATCTAATTACAATTGCAAGTACAAATGACTCATGTTCAACTTCATGAACGACAGCACTCCTGCCAGCGTTGCGTATATAAATCATTTATACCAGGGAATAGGTATTTATCCAGTTACAAAAAGTCATAGTCATAGAGTCATAGAGATGTACAGCATGGAAACAGACCCTTCAGTCCAACCTGTAAATGCCAACCAGATATCCAATCAAATCTAGTCCCACCTGCCAGCACTCAGCCATATCCCTCCAAACCCTTCCTATTCATACACCCAACCCAATGCCTCTTAAATGTTGCAATTGTACCAACCTCCACCACTTCCTTTGGCAGCTCATTCCATGCACACACCACCCTCTGCGTGAAAAAAGTTGCCCCTTAGGTCTCTTTTATATCTTTCCCCTCTCACCCTAAACCTATGCCCTCTAGTTCTGGACTCCCCGACCCCAGGGAAAAGACTTTGCCTATTTATCCTATCCATGCCCCTCATAATTTTATAGACCTCTATAAGGTCACCCCTCAACCTCCGACGCTCCAGGGAAAACAGCCCCAGCCTGTTCAGCCTCTCCCTATAGCTCAAATCCTCAAACCCTGGCAACATCCTTGTAAATCTTTTCTGAACCCTTTCAAGTTTCACAACATCTTTCCAATAGGAAGGAGACCAGAATTGCACATAATATTCCAACAGTAGCCTAACCAATGTCCTGTACAGCCGCAACATAACCTCCCAACTCCTGTACTCCATACTCTGACCAATAAAGGAAAGCAAACCAAATGCCTTCTTCACTATCCTATCTACCTGCGACTCCAAGGTCTCTTTGTTCAGTAACACTCCCTAGGACCTACCGTTTGTTTAAAATCCCATACAGGTGAACCAACCCATCAGATTTCACAATGTGTCCGACTGGAGCTGCCCATTCCACAAAATGCACTGGTTTGATGATTCCTCTACTCTCCAGCTTCCTGATTTCAGTGGTAACTGAACAAGCTGCTTTTCAGACCGAAACTAAAGTTGTTCCCTTAATCTGTCAGGGTTCTCTGGTATAGATTCTTAATCTAGCCAAGGTCTTGTGTAAAATTAAGAGTTGGAGTCCAGAGTGAATTTTTTAAAAACCTGGTTCTGGGATCATTGAGACGGCTGCACTGGTGTCCATTAGAACTAGGTGACCATTTAACTGGATATTTATTGTAATTGGTTTTAACTTGGATGTTGCTAAGTAATTTTGACTGTTCCAAAACCAGTGGATTTTCCTTGTTGGACACTCTCCTGGATATTAGCCTATCAGTTCTCTTACTTAGTTTGGGTCTGGTGAAACTCTTTTGCTGTCTTGAGTCCACATTCTGACAGCAACTACAATGACTTGCTGGCCCAGCTCCTGAAGAAACTTTTTTAACTGGCCAAGACTTGGTTTTGTCTTGGAGTTTTGCTGTGGGCTGATCAGGATAAGTGAGGTTGTGCAATTCCCTTCACTCAAGTTGTGTCCCCCAAGCTCAGTCGGACTGGTGAGGGAGTCCACTTCCATTGGAATACCTTGCATCTCATATGCTCCACTTGCTGCAGCCAGTAGGTACTTTTGCATGGTTATATCATTAATCCCACATACCATACTGACTCTCAGCATCTTATTAAGGGTTAAACCAAAGTCTGTCGTGTTGACCTAGTTTAAAATCCCGATAGAGATGCCCCTGGTTTTTGACTTGCCAAGTAAAACTGGTAGTGTCCCAGAATTAGAGCAAGCTTAATATTCTTTAGCCAAATCCTTCAATTATTGAAAAGTTTTAGTATCTGGTGTCTCAGGAAAAATTCGGCTCCTAATAACTGAAAAAGCTATGGATCCGCAAGCTGTCAGGAGAATTGCTCATTGCTGTTTGTTTGCCCCAATGTCATTTGCCTGTGAAAAATAAAGTATTCTTTTCACAAACTGGGCCCAGTCTTCGATGGCAAGATTGAATGAGTCAACCTTTCCAAATAACAGTATGATGCCAGAAATGCTTACCCCAACTCAAAGACAAGTTTAAGGGGTGGTGCAGTGGCTCAGTGGTAAGAACTGCTGCCTCACAATGCCAGGGACCTGGGTTTAATTCCTTGGGCGACTGTTTGTGCATTCTCCTGGTGTCTGCATGGGTTTCGTTCAGGTTCTACGGTTTCCTCCCATAATCCAAAAGTGCGCAGGTTAGGTGAATTGGCTATGCTACATTGCCCATACTGTTGAGGGATATGTAAGTTAGGTGCATTATTCAGGTGTAAGTGTAGGGGAATGGTTCTGGATGAGTTCATCTTTGGAAGGTCTGTGTGGATTTGTTGGGCCAAATGGCCTGTTTCCATACTGTAGGGATTCTATGAAGTAGAATGTCTTCAGGAGCGTACTTTTCTCTTGTCACCACTGAAATAACTCCACAGCAGCTGGTATGCCATCACCCACCTACCCTCCATTTACATGTAAAGAGCCCTTGACACAGGTCCAGCTTGCTCAGAGACAGCTCTCAGAGTGAACAGACCTCTGACACTTCAGTTTATTTTGGGTTTTTTTGCAGGTCCTTGACACTGATCCAGCTCTGTCAGAGCCAGCTTTCAGAGTGAACAGGATCTCTGACACTTTAATTCGTTTTTTTTAAACCTCCCCACACTACCGCCTAACTGCGGTAGTGCTTATTTTTTCACCAGCACCCATGTTGTGTGTGTGCAGGTGTGACACACAGTGAGAGACACAAGGTGCACGAATCTTTATTCAGTTTCCACCAACAGGAAGAAAGGAAACACCCGAGTGCCCAGTGACAAGCAGTGCCCTTCACATCAAAGGGCAATGCTGTGTGATTAAACAGTGAAGGGGAGGATAGGGACTAAATCAAAATAGAGTTGGAGGGGGAAATAATGCACTACACTCCCTGCGGCGCCCACCTCTCCCTGAACAACTCCAGGGTGTTGGTGGACACCGCGTGCTCCTTCTCCAACGACACCCGGGCCCTAACGTAGTGGAAGAGGGGCAGGCAGTCGGCCCTAACGACCCCCTCCACAGCCCGCTGCCTGGACCTGTTGATGGCCAGTTTGGCCAGGCCCAGGAGCAGACCCACGAGGAGGTCTTCGGACCTGCCCTCCCTCCTCCGTACCGGGTGCCCGAAGATCAGGAGCGTGGGACTGAAGTGCAGCCAGAAACAGAGGAGAAGGTTTTTCAGAAAATCAAAAGGGAGTGCAACGCCCACACCCAATATATATATGGTCCACGGACTCCACAGCGCCACAGAACAAGCAGTTGGGCTGGGAGTCCGTGAACCACCGCAACCTGCGGTTGCAGGGGACCGCTGTGTGCAGCACCCTCCACCCCAGATCCCCGAGAAAAAGGGGGAGGACTCCCGCGTAGAGAGCCCTCCACTGGGGCTCCCCACCGCCCGGTGGCATATGGGCATGCCAAGGCGTGTCCGGATGGTGGATGAGGGAGAAGAGGTGGACGGTGTGCAGCAGCAGTCTATATAGGGCCCGCCTTTTTACCCCCTGGAAGGGAACAAAATTAAAATTCCGGAGGCGACTCAGGTTGTGGGGCACAGGCTCCCGTGGGAAGTACGGGACCTTGGGGCCAATGTGAAATTCCATCGGAGCTGAAGCATTGAAAGTCTCCGGCTTAGCCCCCAGTGCCGGGGCTTGTGGTGTTGACTTCGGGGGACGGGGAGTGGGTGCGGCGGCACCACCCTCAGCCGTTGGTGTGGGCTGGACAGCCTTCTGGGTGGGGCAGTTTTTTCTAATGTGCTCCACCTCGCGGCACAGGTGGCACCACACACCATCCTGAAGGCGCTGTAGGCCATGCCCTCGTGGAGGAGGGTGAAAGAGCCCTTGGATGACCTCCTCCCAGGCCAGGCAAATGAACACCTGGCGTCGGAAGGAGTATACGTGTCAGAGGGCGGGGTCCTTCAGACTGAGCAGGAGCCTTTGGACACCCGACCGGATCTCCCCCAGGGTAGTGAGGTGGGGAAGAAGGAGCTCGCTGGCAATGAAGGGCGGGACGTGGAAATCACGACCCTCTGGGCCGTAACCTCCAAAGGGTCGATGGGCAAATGTGTCCCGCCCACAGTGAGCCCCCTCTGCACGGCCAGGTGGACTGCCTGCTCGGTCTTCAGGAAGAAGACAGCCTTCCCATACATCCAGGCCGCAACGACAATGGCCAGTTGGCCGACCACACTAGCCATAGCCTTGCTGCAGGCCTCGATGGTCATATTGGGGTGGGGATAGGCCTTGACCCCCAGGCATTTAGTTAGGTGCCTGAAGAGGGTTGCGGTTGCGGCTGGGGTTGGGACAGCCGAGCCCAAGGCAGCAGCTACCCCGGCGTAAGTGCGGCTGGGCCCTGCGACCTTCGGGCTCGCCATACTCTGCTGCTGAATGTTAGTAGGCTTCTGGCAGCAGCAGTGGCGGAGATCCTGGGGAGGTGCCCAAGGCAAGTCCCAGGCAGTGACGGTGGAGACCGGCCTCAGGCAACAGCAGCAGTGGAGGCAGGCCTCGGGCGAGTCCCAGGTAGGGCCCTCCTTTTGACATCCTTGAAGGAGACAAAATTAAAATTCCGGAGGTGGAGCTCTGTTTATATCTGTCAGGCAAGGCTCCCTGATTGGATCAGATTTAACAGCCCCAATCAGAGAACTCATATTCTATGAGGTTCACCTTGTTATAACCACAACAGTTTCTTTATTCATTTACGTGATGCATATTTCATTAGTAAGTTCATTTTCAGACTCAACAGAACAATCTCATAGTTAGTAGCATCATCAGTGATGTCTGAGTTTGTCAGGAGGGACTTGCCCAGGAAGTCATTAACATTGACTCTGGACTCTACAAAGTCTCATGGTTGTTATCAAACATGGAGCAGGGAAACCTGCTAATTACAGCTAGCAACCTCCCTCCACCACTTTAAGCTGATGAATCAGGACTCCTCCATGTTGAATACCACTTGCTGAAAGCACGAAGGGTGGCAAGGGCACTGAATATAACGCTGGATGGTGGATTTTAATGTCCATCACCAAGAGTAGCTCAGCAGCAGCACTTCTGATCGAGCTGATTGGGTCCTAAAAAACATAGCTGCTTAACTGGGTCTGTGGCAGATGGTGAGGGAACCAATAAGAGGGAAAAATGTACTTACCAATCTGCCAGCAGCAGGTGCAACTGTCCATAACAGCATCGGTAAGAGTGACCCGTGTACAATGGAGATAAAGTTCCATCTTCCCATTGAGAATACCCTCCAACATGTTGTGTGGCACTATCACTGTGCTAAATGGAAGAGACTTCAAACAGATCTAGATCAAGACCGAACATCGATGAGACACCTGTGGGCTGTCAACTGAGCCTGCAACCTCATGGCCCTTATATCCCCCACTCAACCATTACCATCAAGCCAGGGGATCAACCTTGGCTCAATGGAGAGTGCAGGAGGCTATGCCAGGAGCAGCACCAGGCAGACCTGAAAATGAGCTGTCAACCTGCAAAATTACTGAAGCTATGTTCTGTCCACAAAAAAGCAGGACAAATCCAACCCGTCCACTTCCAGTCTACTCCTGATGATCGGTAAAGTGATGGAAGGCATCATCAACAGTGCCACCAAGTAGTACCTGCTCAGCAAGAACCTGCTCAGTGATGCCCAGTCTGGGTTCTTCCAGGGCCACTCAGTTCCTGATCTTATTACAGCCTTGATTCAAACATGGACAAAAGAATAGAATTCCAGGAGGGGAGGTGAGAGTGACAATCATTGACATCAAGGCAGCATTCAACAGAGTGTGACATTCAAGAGCAAAACTGGGAGTCAATAGCAATTGGGGGTAGACTCGTCATTGGTAGGAGTCATAGCTGGCCCATAGAAAGATGGTTGTGGTTGTTAGAGATCAGTCATCTCAGCTGCAGGACATTTCTGCAGAAGTTCCTCAAGGTAGTATATCAGAACTTCAAGACAGTCAGTCTCAGAGGTGAATGCCGCATCCATCACTAAGGCAAAGGTGCTGAAAAGTGTGAAGGTGGATAAATCTCCCAGACCTGATGGACTACACCTCTGAGCTTTGAAGGTGATAGCTGAGCACATTGTAGAGTGGTCAGTCACTGGAGTCAGGGAGTGTCCCAGACTAGAAAACGGCAAAGTAACACACTGTTTAAGAAGGGAGGGAGGCAGAAGACAGGAAAATATGGGATAGTTAGCCTGACCTTGGTCATTAACATGGTTTTAGAGACCATTATTAAGGATGAGATTGCAGAGTACTTGGAAGTGCATGGTAAAATAGTGCTGAGTCAGCACAGTTTCATCAAAGACGAGTCATGTCTGACAAATCCGTTAGAATTCTTTGAGGAGGTTACAAGTAAATTAGACAAAGACGAGTCAGTGGACATAATCTATTTGGATTTCCAGAAGGCCTTTGATAAGGCACCACACAGGATGCTGCTGCTAAATAAGATGAGTTCTTGGTATTGAGGACAAGGTACTGGCATGGATAGAGGATTAGCTGACTGGCAGAAGGCAGAGAGTCAGGTTAAAGGAATCTTTTTCAGGATGCTAGCCAGTGACTAGTGGGGTCAGTGTTGGGGCCACAACTATTCACATTCTGCATTAATGATCTTGACAAAGGAACTGAGGTACATGACACAATGATAGGTGGAGGGTTGAGGAAATGGGGAGGCTGCAGAAGGATTTGGACAGGCCAGGAGAGTAGGCAATGCAGTGGCAGATGAAATACAATGTTGGAAATTGTGCGGTTATGTACTTTGGTAGGAAGAGTAGAGATATAGACCATTTTCTAAATAGGGAAACAGGCTTTAGAAATCTGACTGGGGACTTGGGAGCCCTAGTTCAGGATTCTCTTAAGGTTAACACAAAGCTTCAGTCGGCAGTTAGGAAAACAAATGTAATGTTAGCATTCATTTCCAGAGGGCTAGAATTGAGGAGCGGAAGTCATAGAATTCCTACAGCACAGAAAGAGCCCATCAAGCTTGCACTGATCCCACACAGACCCAGCTTGCTATCCTATCTCTGTAACCCTGTATTTCCCCTGGCTACTCCACCTACCCTGCACATTTTTGGACTGTGGGATGAAACCAGAGCACCTGGAGGACACCCACACAGACACGAGGAAATCATCAAAACTCCACACAGTCATCCAAGGCTGGAATTGAATCCAGGTCCCTGACGCTTTGAGGCAGCAGAGCTAACCACTGAGCAATGGATCCACTCGCATTACTGCATTGATGTACTCCAGAGGCTCTGGTCTGTCCATATTTGGAATATTATGAGCAGTTTTGGGCCTTGTATCTAAGGAAGGATGTGTGGCCTTGGAAGGGGCCAAGAAGAGATTCACAAGAATGATCTCAGGAGTGAAGGGTTTGTCAAATTAGGAGCAGTTGAAGATTCTTGGTCTGTACTCGATTGAGTTCAGAAGGACGAGGGGTATCTCATTGAAACTTACAGAATACAGAGAGGTCTGGATAGAGTGGATGTGGAGAAGGCATTTCCACTAGAAGGAGAGATTAGGACCTGAGGACACAACCTCAGAGCGAAGGGACAATACTTTAGAACTGGGATATGGAGGAATTTCTTCAGCCTGAAGCAATTTCATTGCTGCAGAAAGCTGTGGATACCAAATCATTGAGTTCAAGACAGAGATAGATAGGTTCTTGATTGATGAAGGGATCAATGGTTACAGGGAGAAAGCAGAGAATGGGGTTGAGAAACATATTACCATGATTGAATGGCAGAGCAGACTTAATGGGCCAAATGGCCTAATTCTGCTCCTATATTTCATGGTCTTTCAGTCCAAGGCCCAACGAGCTGCTTCATCAATGACTTTCCCACCATCATAAGGTCAGAAGTGGGGATATTCACTGATGATAGCACAACATTCAACACCATCCCCAACTCCTCAGAAACTGAAGCAATCCATACCCAAGTACAACAAGATCTGGAACAATGTCATGACTTAGGCTGACAAGTAGCAAGTAACATTCACAACACGCAAGTTTCAGGACTTGACGATCTCCATTTCAAATCCAGCAGAGATTTTCCTACAAATTCACCCACCTCATATACAGCATCCATCGATCTCAATTCCGCCTCCTCTACATCGGGGAGACAGAACGCCAACAACAACATGGAGCGATTCAGAGAACATCTCTCGTCCACACGCACCAAACAACCCCACCGCCCTATAGCCAGCCACTGCAACTCTCCCTCACACGTCCCCAACGATATGCAAATCCTGGACCTCCTCTACTGCCAAATGAAAGCCACCCACCAACTGGAGAAAGAAATATCTCATCTTCTGCCTTGGGCCCTACAACCACACGGTATCAAGCTTAACTCTACTAGTTTCCAACCTTGACTCTACTAGTTTCCAACCAATCTAGTGATTAGCACTGCTGCCCCACAATACCAGGTACCCAGGTTCGATTCCAGCCTTGGGTGACTATCTATGTGGAGTTTGTATATTCTCCCCGTGTCTGCATGGGTTTCCTCCCACAGTCCAAAGATGTGCAGGTCATATGAATTGGCCATGCTAAATTGTCGATAGTGTTACATGCATTAGTCAGAGGGAAATGGGTCTGGGTGGGTTGCTCTTCGGAGGGTCAGTGTGGACTTGTTGGGCCGAAGGGTCTGTTTCCACACTGCAGGGAATCTAAAAACAACTCCCCATCCTACCACATCCCAGATCCAACCCTCCAACTAGCTACCATCTTCTTGACCTGTCCATCTTCCTTCCCACCTATCCGCTCCACCCTCCCCACCAACCGACCACAATTACCTCCCACTTGCATCCATCTATAGCCATCCCACCTACCTCTCCCTCAGCCCCAACTCTGAACCCCTATTTATCTCTCAGCCCCCTTCCTCCTCCACATTCCTGATACAGGGCTTGTGCCTGAAACAGTTACTGTCCTGCTCCTTAGATGCTACCTAACTTGCTGTGCTTTTCCAGCACCATACGTTTTGTCTCATCTCCAATAAGGGACAATCCAACCAGTACCCCTTGACATTCAATGCCATTATCATCAATGTATCCCCCACTATCAACATCCTGGGGGTTACCATTGACTAGAAACTCAACTGGTCTCGCCACATTAACACAATGGCTTACAACAGCAGGTCAGAGGCTCAGGATACTATGGCAAATAACTCACCTCTTGACTCCCTAAAGCCTGTCCAGCATCTGCAAGGCACAAGTCAGGACTGTGATGGAATACTCCCCATTTGCATGGTTGAGTACAGCTTCAATAACACTCAAGAAGCCTGACATCATGCAAGACAAAGCAGTCCAAATAACGGGATGGCTGTGGATGTGGTGGCACTCCCCTACCACCAATGCTCAGTAGTAGCAGTGCATACCATCTACAAGATGCACTGCAGAAGTTCACTGCACTGCAGAAATTCACCAAGGCACCTTCCATACCCACAACTACTTTCATTGAGAAGAACAAGGGCAATAGATACATGGAACCCCACCACCTTCAAGTTCCCCTCCAACTCATCATCCTGACTTGGGAATCTGTCTCTCTTCCTTCATTGTCGCTGGGTCAAAATCCTGGATTTTGCCTTCTTAATGGCATTGTGAGTCTACCTCAGGACATGGACTATATCTGTTCAAGAAGGCAGTTCACCACCACCACCTCCTCAAAGGTAACTAGGAACTGGCAATAAATGCTAGTCAGCTAACGACTCCCTCATCCACGAGCATGTTTAAAGAAGATATCAGTTCACATGGAACTGGGACCTAAATGTGGCAGCTTCTAGAGATGTCCTGCCTAAGCCTCCCTTTAATATATGTTGAATAGTTTAATATACTTTGAATAGATTTTCACCAACATGCTTTCAGACTATTTTCTGTTAAGACAGTTCTAAAATCTACCTGAATGTCAAAACATCAACAGCAGGTTTTGTTGTCTATCCCTAGTTCCCTTGTGAAGCTGGTGGTGAGCCACCTTTGTCAATGCAACTAAGTGGCTTGAGAGGTTATTTCAGCTAAACATCAGCCATATCGCTATGATTTGAAGTTGCATGTAGGCTAGACTGGGTCAAGGCAGTAGCTGCTAGACTCCAGATCCAAAGCAATGTGATTCACTCTTATCTGCGCTCTGGGCATTAAATGATGGTCCAGCCACTGAAGGCCACATCCTATGAATGAATAAAAAAACAAATTCCTTCCCTGAAGGACTTCAGTGATCAAGGAAGGGATTTTATAACAATCCAGTTGTTACATGGTCACCATTACTGAGTTCAATTTGAAAATAAATCCTCCAGTTGTCATATTGTATCTTCAGGTGATCAGTCCAGTTTTCTGATTTGTCTGTCCTATCTTTCTTCTCCAACTCAGTGACACTCTGTATGACTCTATAATACTGAAGGAGTGGCGATATATTTCCAAGTGAGGATGCTGTGTGGCTTGAAGAGGAACCTGCAAGTGCTGGTGTTCCCATGTATTTGCTGCCCTTATCCTTCTAGGAGGTAGATATTGTGAGTTTAGAAGCTGCTGATAAAGTAGTCTTTAGCCTTCCAGCTGACAATACGTTTCCATTCTGGCCATCCAATTATTTTCCTCATGACCATTGCCTCAAATTTGATTCAAACATTCTCCTCGTCTTCTTAGATTCCTCATCTCCCATTTCTGATCTGAAATCTATGTCTTTTTTTTTCCAGTCGCCATCTTCCAACATTCCAATGTTTCCTTAGTTTGTTCTTTCTGTTCTCATGCTAGTCCTCTGAGGACATTACTGGGATGGGCATCTATATGGTTCTATATGAAATGCTGAAGACATTTCAGAGCTAAAGGAGCTTGTGAGAAGGGGAGAAAGTAACCAATGAAATGAAATATCAAATGCAAGGAGAACTAACTAAGATGTGAACTCAGCATAGAGGTGAAGACACTGGTAATTAAATACTGAAGATATAAAATGAGGAATATTTTCCGAGACTTAAGGTGACCAAATCACATTCAACGGGCTGAGTATGGTCACCTCACAATCTGGTATATCAGGAAAGCCGTGAGAGTAATCTCTGAGCTCACCTTACCAACATTAAGTGACATTGACGGTGGAGTTAAAATGGGAGTCATTGCATTGCTGAATGTGAGTGAGCACAATAGGATTAAGTTCAATGTGATTTGACACTCTAAGCTTCAACACTGCGGTAAATAATTTCGCAAATACCACACACAGAGAGATAAAGGAAAGCATAAACTGGGTTGACAGGAGAAACTATTTATTAACAACTCAATACAATAGGATGGAATTCTTCAGAGGCACACAACGAAATGGTAGGACAAAGATTGGAAGGTGTGAGGTCTCTCAGAGCCTCTTTTGCTTTTCCCACTGTACCAACCCTATCCCTCTGTGTCTACACTGGAGTGTCAGCCTGGACTGTCTTTTGCTGAGTGCAAGTTGGACGAACAACACCTCACTTTCCATTTAGGAAACCTGAAACCTTCTGAATTCAGTATTGAAATCAATTATTTCAGGGCCTGAGCACCTTTTCCCATCTATTTACCACACACTAGGCCTCATCATCACATGGATTGTTATCACAAAGAACCCATTATTAGATACTAATGGTTCCCATGAGCAGATATTGATTCTCCCATACTGACCTTTCCCCACTCCTTTGTCTGCCCAATTGTTTTTCTTTCTCGCTGGACTCCACCTCCACATGGGCGGCACGGTGGCACAGTGGTTAGCACTGCTGCCTCACAGCGCCTGAGACCCGGGTTCAATTCCCGCCTCAGGCGACTGACTGTGTGGAGTTTGCACGTTCTCCCCGTGTCTGCGTGGGTTTCCTCCGGGTGCTCTGGTTTCCTCCCACAGTCCAAAGATGTGCAGGCCAGGTGAATTGGCCATGCTAAATTGCCCATAGTGTTAGGTAAGGGGTAAATGTAGATGTAGGGGTATGGGTGGGTTACGCTTCGGCGGGGCGGTGTGGACTTGTTGGGCCGAAGGGCCTGTTTCCACACTGTAAGTAATCTAATCTATTGCTCACTCTTTCCCCTCTCCACTTCCTCCTCCCCTTACCCCTTCTGAAGCATATATACCAAACGTTTCCAAGCTACAATCAGTTCTGGAGAAGCGTCACTGGACCCGAAGCATTAATTTATTTCTCTCCGCAGATGCTGCCAGACCTGCTGAGTTTTTCCAGCAATTTCTGATTTTGTTTCTGTTTTCAAAACTCACCTTTCTTGCTCAGATGAGAGTATGACCATTGAGCCCCTGTGCAATCCGTGAGGGACGGAGTTTAAGTGTGAGTGTGCTGCAAAGTAAGTGAAGCATGATCTCACTTGCACGATTCTGCAGAAACGTATGTACAATGAACTATGCACAACTCATCAGGATTCAACTTAGCAGTTTGCCCAAAAACCTGAAGATGCAACTGGTAAGTATTTCTCAACGTTCTGCAAGTATTTTCATGAATACTCATAGCACTTTTCAGCTACCAGAGCTGTTTCTCCATGACAACTACATTCAGTGCTTCTGACACTTTTCTGCAGATACCACAACAATGTTGGTGCAGTTTCGAAGAACACTTAAAAACAGTTCTGGTTCTAGTTGAAAGGAAATATATCTTTCTGAATGAGGCAAAAATGCAATGTCTTTCACAAGGATTGAGCCAATAACCTCTACTTCAAAAGAACTTGCAGAGTGACTTTCCACTTTCCTGACAACGTTTACTGATGTTTTAACTGCAAAGTAACAGCATGGGCCATTGCCTGACACAAAACACTTTACAGCTAAAGAAATAGTTGTAATCTTGGAAAAAGCAGGAAAACTTTATATTTTGACTGATATTAGTAATTATCCCATAATAGAATCAGCTGTTTATAAATTAATTGTGTTTGCACATAGTAATATTAAGTAAATTATGCTTTATTTTAAAAATTCAGGGCACATTTAACATTTTATGCCAAATTACATCTGTTGTTTTACTTCTGTGCAGAATGTTCTGGACATATCAACCATGATCTTCCCACGAACTGAACAAGGAATGGGATGACTTGTCCCTGACAAGCAATAAGGTTCCCAAGTTGGATGTCAAACTCATGAAGAATTTCTCACGCTGACTTATACTTTATTGTCATCGGGTTAAAGTCCTGAATTCCTATAACAGGGAACACATTTTGGAAAAAGACTTGCCATTGCTTGAGAATCATAGAATTCCTTTGTGTGGAAGCAGGCCATTCAGTCCATACTGACCCTCTGAAGAGCACCCCAGCCAGACCCATCCTATCACTGTAATCCTGCATTGCCCATGGTTAATCCACCTAGCCTGGACATCCCGGGACACTATGGGCAATTTAGGATGGTCAATCCACCTAACCTGCATATCTTTGAACTGTGAGAGGAAACTGGAGCACCTGGAGGAAACTCGAACAGACACAGGGGAGAATGTGCAAACTCCACACAGACAGTCACTCAAGAGTAGAATCAAACCTGGATCCCTGGCAATTGAGGTAGCAGTGCGAACCACTGAGCCACTGTGCCACACCTTCTTGATGAGCATCAGGGTTGGGAAATATATTCCAGCATTGCCAATTACATCCATGTTCTGAGACACCAAAATGAATTCTTTCCGGTCGCGGATCTATGATTTTTGCCTGTTTACTGCAAGTTGCAATGATGGCCTGAGAAATACAGCAAGCTCACATTACACTAAAACACCTGAAGCTAAATAATTACTTAATATTTCTGCTATCTTTCAGTCATTACTTGTGACATTATCTTCACTATTAAATGATCCATATCCCATTCCAGCCTTCCTTTTAGATTGCTGTGTTTGTAATATATTTTACCATTTGTTTTATGTTTATTGGTGATTTAATGTCATAGTTCTTTTTAAATCTTCTCTCCTAAGTGTTTGTAATTGTAATTCTATTTCTTCCCTTATCAAGTCACCTAGTCATTCTGCTGCAGCTACAATTAATAGCAGTTTAAGTCCACAACACCTTATTGTTATATAACTCTTTTGACACAAGAAAAGGCATTTCAAAACAGCAATATCGCTCCACGCTTGACTTGTGATGCACTTAAGGAGGTATTTATGCCTATTCAATGAGGTTTTAAGGTCCATCTTGCAGAGAACAAGAGGCAGAGAGTTGGGTTTATTCAGGGAGAGAACTCCAGGGCCTAGGAGCCAGGTAAACAAAGGCACAATTACCAATGCTCTAGAGGCCAGAACTGAAGGACAGCAGAGGGCTGTGGGGTGAGAGAAGGCAGCAGAGTAACAGCGGAATGATGCCACAGAGAGATTTGCAAATGTGATTGTGAAGATTAAATTCCTTTCATAATTTTAAAAGCTTCAATGAAATTACTTCAAACTGTTCCGACTTCCGACTGTTCTCTTTGAAAGAGTAAGCAATCCCAATGGACCTGTATCCTGTTACACAGCAACAGGATGAGACCATTCAGCTTTCTCAATGCTGCAACACAAGAACAGGAAGAGGCCACAAAGTGACTGGAAATTGTCACACAAGCATAAGGCCATTCAGCCCATTGAATCTGTTGCACAAGATCAGGAGAAGGACACAAAACTGTTTGAGATGTTTTTTATGCAAACAGGATAATTCAACCCGCGTCTAGATTAGAGTGGTGCTGGAAAAGCACAGCAGTTCAGGCAGCATCCGAGGAACAAGAAAATCGACATTTCGGGCAAAAGCCCTTCATCAGGATATAGAGATGCCGGTATTGGACTGGAAAGGGACAAGATCAAAAATCATGCAATACCAGGTTATAGCCTAACCATTTCTTTGAAAACACTAGCTTTGGGAGCACTGCTCCTTCATTGAGTGTTAGTGAGAGAAAGGCCTTGGACACATAATTTTTAAGGATAAGATCAAAGGGTCATCACAAGGTCAAAAGATCAAATTGAATAGTGTAGGATAGATGGGCTTCAGATTGGCTTCATAGGTTGGTGCAACATTGAGGGCTGAAGGGCCTGTACTATGCTGCAATGTTCTATGTTCTAACCATCCTTAAAGCTTCAACTTTTGTCATTTATCTGACGATCCTTTCAATGTATTAATATCATTTCTACAACGCAGCAATGACAACAAGGGACTATGTTTAAATTTCTAGTTTATTATTCACAGAAGTGTGTATTATTAACACACCTCATTATATATTCACTTGCTCCCTAGTACAGAGAGACATTATATAAATTGTTTACATTTATGTAAATGTTAAAATTTCTTTCTAAGCAGCATCTGTTCAGTGAGTGCCTCTGTACTTTGATTCTTTCTGCACTAATTTGTGTGCATTTACTCAGACTAAACTGTTCCTGCTCTGTTCTTTTAAAGATTAATATCTTTCTTAGCCTGATAGCAATATTCTTCACAGGTTTTTTCAGCTTCCTATTTCTGAGTTGTCTACATATCGGGAGAAAAAGCTCACTATAACCTTGGTCAAATTTTTATGCATTTTAAAATCACGGGCCTTGGATTAGGTTGTTGGTTTATTTGCTGAGCTGTTGGGTTTGTTTTCAGACATTTCGTCACCATCCACCAGACTACTCTGGCCCCTAGGCATCATGGTAGACTACAAACCCACTGCCACACTCAAACAACTACTGATAAATTTAAAGGACCCCGTACCTGCAGCCAGCAGAATGAATGCCGTATACAAAATACCCTGCAACAAACATTACATTGACAGGCAGGCAGGAAACTAGCCACCAGAATACATGAGCACCAACTAGCCACCAAAAGACATGACCAACTTACACTGGTATCCGTCTACACAGATAAAGAGGGACACCAGTTCGACTGGGACAGTGCATCCATCCTGGGGCAGTGCATCCATCCTGGGACAGTGCATCCATCCTGGGGCAGTGCATCCATCCTGGGACAAGGCAAATATAGACGCACACAGGAGTTCCTAGAGGCCTGCCATTCAATTCCATTAGCAAAAGTAAAGATTTGGACCCCTTAACCAACCTCTCAGAAACAGAACTGGAAATGATAAAACCCACAACAACAAACCAGGACACAGATAACAAGGACACTACTGTTTCACTGGAGGCTCACTGATGATGTTATCTAACATGGTGATGAAACGTCCGAAAACAAACCCACCAACTCAGTGAGCAAACTGGCAACCTGATCCATACCCTCAGCTACAAATCTTCTCCAAGATCTCAAGGATCTTGGAATTAGACTGAAGGTATACAGTTCAAAATTCACTCTGTAACACAGACCAATACCCACAATACTACATTTTGATTAGAAGCCTTAGCTGAGATTAGTCATCTGCTGGATGTTAATTCCCATCATGGCTTTGTGTTTATAACTGTGACATATTCACAAACCCCAACAAAAACGATGGGTAGGACTTTCCCCTCCCTGGAGCTAGTGAGACAGGCAGCGAGAAGGGGGAATTATGGGGCAAGGTTAGAACTGGAGAGATGCTCAGACTCTCCTCACCGTCTCAGGACCGTGGCAGTGATTACTGTCCTCAAATGGACCCCACACTTTGAAAAGACAATTGAAAAATGGCACTCTGTGAAGCATTCAGTGTATTGGGTGAGATCAAAGTTGATGTTTTTGTATAAATCTTTCCTTCTACCAATTATATCAAAACATTGGAATAGAATCCTTACATTGCAGATAGAGGCCATTCAGCCCATCAAGACTGCATTGACCCTCCAAAGAGCATCCCCCCACCTAATTCCCATAACAACTGTGGGTAATCCACCTAGCTTGAACATCCCTGGATACTACAGGACAATTTCAGCATGGCCAATCCACCTAACCTGCACATCTTTTGACTGTGGGAGGAAACCAGAGCACCCGAAGGAAATCCACGCAGACACGGGGAGAATATGCAGACTCCACACAGTCGCTTGAGGCTGGAATCAAACTCTGGCACTGTGAGGCTGCAGTGCTAACCACTGAGCCAGTGTGCTAGGAGGAGGAAGCCGTTCAGACAACCAGGAGGTAAAATCCTAAAAATGACATGTACTGGTCCAATTTGTTTTATATGCCTCAAGATAAAGCTCCAGTATATCCAGTGCACTCATCCAAGTATCAGTGAGGATGGGGACAGGTTATTAGTCTTTCCCTTAGGATACCAAAGCCAACTCTATCCTTCAGTTTGATACTGGGTAATCTGCTCTTCATCAGATTTGTTTCATAGAATCTTCTTCCATGAAGAAAATGCTCACATGCAGTTTTGAGAACTTCAATTTGTCCCCAAAAATCCCCAGCTTTCTTTGAGGAGATATTTCCAAATTTCCTTCACAGTCTCAGGTCTATATTCAGATTGTTGGTCTATACTGTGTCCCAGCATGTGCTTAAGCTTCCAGCGTTTTCTGTTTTTATTTTACATTTCCAGCAACAGCAGAACTATGTTCATGTCATTCTCGAAGTTGAGATTTCAGAGATAATTATACAGTTGATAATTTCTCCACTAGATCATCACAGTAGATCTAAATGTATTGCAAATAAATAACTTCAAGCACTTTACCAGTTCATTTTAAGATATATTTAGAATTGGATGGTGATTGTGGTTATGATGAGTTTAACACAACAGGAAACAAATATTTAACTGTTCTTCAAACTCTTCTCAAAGTCTCAAAGACCCCCTTGCTATCTATTCGGATATTCCCAACAATTTTCCCAAAGTTCTGTGTCATACAGAATTTGAAAATAAAACTTGTGAATTAATATTGACTACAAACAGAATGACACCAGGACTAAAAGGGTGAATCTATGGGGCAGCCGTACAATCATAGAGATCTTCAGCACAGAAAAAGGCCCTTTGGCCTATCGTGTACACACCAATCATAAACAACCACCTAACTATTCCAATCCCATTTCCCAGCACGTTGGGCCATAGCTTTGTATGCCTTGGCATCACAAGTGTTCATCTAAATATTTCTTATATGGTGAGGGCTTCTGCCTCTAGCATCCTTACAGGCAGTGAGTCCTAGTTTGCCACCAGCCTCAGGACAAAGAGGTCTTTCCTCACATCTCCTCTAAACCCCCTTCCCCTTACCTTAAATCTATGATCCCTCCATCAAGAGGAAAAATTTCTTCCCATCTACCCTATCTATGCCTCTCAGAATTTTATACGTCTCAATCACGTCCCCTCTCAATCTCCTCTGGACAAGGAAAACAACCCCAGACTGTACAATCTCTCTTCATAACCGAAACTCTCCAGTCCAGTCAACATCTGGTAAATCTCCTCTGCACGCTCTCCACTGCTACCACATCCCTCCCACAAAATACAGTGGCTGAACAAATACAGTTCCAGCAATAACTACTCTGTTCTTAAATTCCATGCCTTGACGAATAAAGGCAGTATACCATATGCATGTATGGTATGGCGTGGCATGGTGCCTCGACTGCACCAGCATCTCAGGTTCAATTCCAGCCTTGGATGTGTAGTGTTTGCACATTCTCCCGTGTCTGTGTGGGTTTCCTCCCACAGTCCAAAGACGTGCAGGTTGGGTGAATTGGCCATGCTAAATTGCCAATAGTGTTAGTCAGAAGGAAATGGGTCTGGGTGGGTTACTCTTCGGAGGGTCAGTGTGGCCGAAGGGCGTTTCCACACTGTAGGAAATCAAATCCTAATCTAATCACATTCTGAACCACTTTTATCCCCCCATCCTGATATCTTAAGGTACTGTTGGCCGTGAACACCAAGATTCCTTTGAACCTTGGTGCTTCCCATGGTCCTATTGTTCACCATGTGTTTCCTTGTTTGTCCTGTACAAGTGCATCATTTACATTTATCTAGATTGAATTCCATTTGTCACTGATCAGCCCATCTGACCACTCCATCCATATCCTCCTATAACCTAAGGCTATCCTTGCACCAATTTTGTTCCTGTATATCTCCTGTCAGATATTAAATAATTTCTGACTCATTCCCTGAGATATTCTTTAGCGCAGGGTGCTCTCACGAAGTATGTGACACCAGTGAGTTTTGGGGACATCAACTTCTTCCATGGTTTCTCCTGAGGCCTGGAATCCTCTTTTCCCTGTTTTGGGCTTGATTTAAAAATAGTGCTGATCACCACTGATCACCATGTTGTGCAGGAACCCAATGTTGCCACTCTATTGTAGTATGGGTTATTTCAAGCACAAAATCATCTAATGTGGATTAAAATGTCCACTTTTCTACTCTAATTAGAAAAGTCTTGAAGATGAAGTTTATTGCATTACTCTAACGAGATACTGGAATAGGATCCACATTGCTGTAGGGACTGTCCAGGAGCTCATTGCCACCAGATCTTGGTTCCTTCTTTGCTCTGACTTAGTCTTTGCGATATCATCACAGTAGGTAGTGTTAACAGCACACAATCAAGTGTTAACCCTTTCAGACCCATTTACAACAGTGATAGGTGCCATAACACATGGGGATTCAACACCAATGGGAAAGTCCACCAGTGCCTACACCAATTAGGTGGTCCCCTGGTGGAACTTTTAATGCACCACTTCATGGTATTGTGATGATCCCCACACCCCCCTCCCTACTGAAGCTGCAAGCCAATCAGAAGCTGATTGGCCAAAGATGAAATCAGTCCGGGCCCCCTACCAATCCAGCAGGCAGGTCACCCCATTTTTACAATCATACAAGCTGCCTGTATTCTCATTTCTGGAAACAGACTTGGTAATAGCAATGTCCAGCAAGGACTTGTTAATTGATGTGAATTGGCTAGTATGATGTGATTATACACTGTGTGGTAAATATAAATGCAGTGATGAATACACACAGCGTTATGCATATATACAGTGTGATGAAAATACACAATGTGGTGAAATATGCACAGTGTGGTGAATTATGCACAGTGTGGTAAAATATGCACAGTGTGGTAAAATACGTACAGTGTGGTGAATTATGTTGGTGAGTCACAGAGTCAAATAGTCCTGAGGGAATATTCGAGGATATGAGAAGTTTAGAATGCTAGAGATGAAAAATGGGAACCCAAGTGGAAGTTCTGCTTGGGGAAGACTTTATTGTTTAAATAACAGAGTATACTCTTTGACAGAATCCATGTATGTTGAAAAATTAGATTGAAATTCTATTGGGGATATTTCAGTTCAAAAACGTGCAGGTTAGCTAGTTTGGCTGTCCTAAATTGCCCATAGTGTCTGGGGATGCGTCAGCTACATGGTAAACACAAAGTTATCGGGACACAGTAGGGCTGTGGGTAGGATGTTATTCGGAGGGTCAGCAGACTCAGTGGGTTGAATAGCCTCCTTCTGCACTGTAGGCCTTCAAATAGTGAGGAAAAGAGAGAGGGGGAGAGGCAGAGAGAGCAGCTATACATGGATGATGAGTTAAGAGCACCTTAGAAAGCACTTTCTAGAGCCAACCAGAAATATTCCATACTGGAATAAAAGCAAATACTGTAGATGTTGAACATTAGTTCTGAAGAAGATCCTTGCTGGATTTGAAACTGTTTTTTGGTAACAATGATCATATCACTGATTGAACTTCACCTTGAGGCTGAGAAGAGTGGGTCTAAGCCTAGAGCTTCAAACCTAACTAAGGGCAATTATGAAGTGTGCAAATGTAGCTGGGTGCTGTGAAATAGGAAATTAGATTAATGGATAGGTCTGTAGATATGCAATGATTGACTTAGGAGTTGGTTCAGAAAATTTTGGCAAAGATAACTTCCAGTAAAAAAGACTCTGGGGAGGAGCTTATCATCTGTGGCTATCTGAGGAAGTTGAAGATGGCATCAGTTGAAAGAAAATGATTATTAAGGCGAGTGGCAGGTCTGCAGATTGAACAAAAACATTCAAGGAGAAAGGAGGGAGAAATTAACGTAAGTTAAAGCTAGCTCAAAATATAAAAAAAGGTAGTAAGAGTTTCTACAGATGTTTAAAAAATATAGAGTAAATAAACTGAAAGGTGACAACAAGAGAAATTGCTGTAAAATCTCAGAAGGCCTGACAGCAACAATGGGAAGGAATCAGAGTTAACATTTCAGGTCTGGTGACCCTTCCGCAGAACTGACCTGAAATGTTAACTCTGATTTCTCTCCACAGGTGCTGCCAGACCCACTGAGATGTTTACAGCAATTTCTCTTTTTGTGTCTGATTTTCAACATTTGCAGTTCTTTTAGTTTTTAAACTGAATGGTGGTTGCTAAAAAGTGAATCTGAGGATTAATAATAAAAAATAAGAAAATGCCAGTGAATCAGAGAGGTATTTTGCATCAGTCTTCACTGTAGAGGTTACAAATGATATCTCAGAAATTGTAAACTGAGAGGGAGGAGGAAATCAAAATGTTTTCAACCACCAGGGGTAAGATGTTCAGAGAAGTATTAGAACTAAAAGCTGACCGGACTGATTTCATCTTTGGCCATAAAATGCTGCTGAAATTGTGAGTGTATTGGTTTAACATTTACAAAGATTCTGACAATTTTCTATAATGCTACGAAGTAGCAAATGTAATGTATCTATTCAAGAAAGGAAGAAGACAGAAAGCTGGCCAGTTAACCTAGCGTCCATAACAGGGAAAATACTGGAATGAATGACTTCGATAAAGAGGCTGAATTTGTGGATGACACTAAGATGGGAACTGGCCAGATGGAGATTGCCAAGGGATATAGAGTCAGTGGGTGGCAAATTTTGGCAGATGAAGCACAATATGGGAAGCTTCCTGAAGAAGGGCTTATGCCCGAAACGTCGATTCTCCTGCTCCTCGGATGCTGCCTGGCCTGCTGTGTTTTTCCAGCACCACATTTTTCAACTCTGGTCTCCAGCATCTGCAGTCCTCACTTTCTCCAAGCTGTGAACTTGCCCAAATTGGCAGGAAGAATAGAAAAGCAACCTGTCATTAAAACAGGGAGAAATTGCAGGTCCTTAAATCCTTTAGTTAACTATAGGTGATGATTCTTCCTGTAAAATTTGTCTTTCTGACAATTTTGAAAGGTCTCCTGAAAAGTTAATTTCCCTACTTGTTTGCACTTCTTGTTGTAATGTATTGGATCTGCAATGATCTAATGATCTGAAGAGAAATAATTCTCAGAGTTATAAGGAATAGGGCAGAGAGTGGGACTACGCTAAATAGATGGCATGAATTGGATGGACCAAATGGCTTTCTGCTGTGTTGTAACCATTAAAAATAAACTTAGCCCCAATGTGATCTTTCTGTATCATACATTCACGAATGAAGAAAAACACAGGAGGTTCATTTAAGAAGAAATTGCGGGAGAAACTCAGCAGGTTTGACAGCAGCTGTAGAGAGACAGAGAGAGTTAACATTTCAAGTCCAGAATGTCTCTTCTCCCAGAGTCAAAGTGGTGTTTGTTTCGGTCTCCAAGGAGTCTGCCAGACCTACTGCATTTCTCCAGCAATTTCTGATTTCACTTATGATCTCAACCTTTGCTTTTATTTGAATATGTATCGTGTATCGGCCAGTTGGCACCTGGTTGGAATGCAAAAATAAACAAGGTTCAAGAGATCAAATTTTGACCATGATTAAAATTTGTGAACAAATGTTCCGTATGTTCACACATCCAGTCTGTAGTCAGCCACATATAAACATGCTCCAAATGATTCTGACAACCAGCGAAATGAGAGTCTAATGTAGCAGAAGGATTAATACTTTCAAATTATTTTGGTAATGATCTTTGACCTGTATGTGTCAATCTCTCTTCTATTCCTCTTAGGTTTTTCAGTTTTGCTGTCGGTTTTGCACTGAAGTAACATTCCCTTCTCAAAGGTGCCATCTGTTGCATTGGGAATTAAATTGAGAACCCTACCTTCCTTCTCAGATAGACATTAAGAACACTGTTTGGGGAGCTCTTCAGAATTGCAGAGCAAGCTCAGTGATGTTCGTTGGGGAATAAATGTGCACCACAGTATTATGGAGAAGTTATATCAGACTTGAAACGTAAACGTAAATGTATCATTCTCTGAGTGATGAGGGCTATGAGTGATAGAATTGGCTGGATGTTTATTGAGGTCCATCTCAAAGTTGAGATCATTTCACTGCAAATTGGTCACTTTTCACAAGTGCCCTGCTGAGAATCACACAAGGCAGCCACAAACATAAAACTGGCGATCATTATAACTTCTCATTACAGACTTTGTTAGCAGCCCAACACAATTGTGAGCTTCCGAATCTCACTACTGGGAAAACAAGCCATTGGGAAAACTCAAGATAGAAACAACAGTGGATTAGATTAGATTACATTACAGTGTGGAAACAGGCCCAACAAGTCCACATCGCCCCGCCGAAGCGCAGCCCACCCATACCCCTACATTTACCCCTTACCTAACACAACAGGCAATTTTAGCATGGCCAATTCACCTGACCTGCACATCTTTGGACTGTGGGAGGAAACCGGAGCACCCAGAGGAAACCCACGCAGACACGGGGAGAATGTGCAAACTCCACACAGTCAGTCGCCTAAGACGGGAATTGAACCCGGGTCTCTGGCGCTCTGAGGCAGCAGTGCTACCGTGCCGCCCACAACTGCTCAACTTGCTCTAAATGGCTTCCATGTTTAAGACTAGGCACCAACATCCCAGGGCATACTCTACAGGGCCACATACTCCCCCCACATACACCCAGCTCATACACTGGTCCAAACTGTAACTCTGGGTTCTTCACTCAATGTCATAGAATCATCACATCCCTACTTTGCATTCAAAGGCTATTTGGCCCATTGAGTTTGCACATCTCTTTGAAGAACATCCTACCCAAACGTAACCCCCACACTATCCCCATTTCACTATTGGCCAATCCACCGAGCCTGCACATCTTCGAATAGTGCTTACTCACTCAGCCTATCTGGTGCTCACAGCATCCCTCCCTTGCCTCACCATTTTGTACTTTACCCCATCAGGCAGAGATACCAGGCTCATCTTCTGCTGTTTATACCAGCTGTTTAGTGCAGAGACAGAGCCAGGAAGCTTGTCATGGTTGGCAGCAAGCCTTAATCAATTGACATGGCTTGAGGGGGTCCTGGCACAGTAGGTCTGCAATACCAGTCCAGGGCATGCTCAGGGTGGTCAGAGTCAGGATCCTATTCTCATGAGGAATGAGGAGCCACATGATGAACAATACATCGCCATCTTGACTCGATCTGCCCCATGGTAGTCTGTTTCCCTCCCTGAATGAGTAAGACAGCGGGAGATGAAAGTAGGTGGCAGAGATATAACTGATGGTATAGGTGGGGGGGATGTCCTGAGTGAGTGGGTAGGCAGTGCAGAAGGCGTGATTTGATTTCATTTATTTATTGTTACATGTTTCTTGTTACAAAAATACAGTGAAAAATGTTTCATAATGTTGCCACTCTCTGCCACCATTTCAAGACACAGAAAAATTAGCCAACATGTATAATATAAAGGCAGAAATATAAAAATGAGTCTATTAGATAATTTAGGAGATATTTCTATCTGAGCTATGCTATTTAAATAATTCTAACAGCAGCAGAAAAGAACGTCAATGCTTTAAAATTTATGGTCTTTTTTTCTCCATTGCATGGTATTTAGACTTTTTTTTCTCTTCAAGGTCCCAAGTATTTTGAAGGTACTACAGTGTGGTGTGTCCACCGAAATATTTGGGAACTGTGAATTGTACTGTGTCAAACACTGTCTGCTGCTGCCTACAGACATGCAGAGATAATCAAAAACGCACTGCTGGAACATCCAAGGAGGTCTGCAACATCTATGCTGTTACTTGTTTAATACAGAATGCAGAATTCCTGGCTGGATCAGTGATTTTCAGATCATTCACAGCTTGCAATATTTCAGCACACCTCGAGCTACAGTCAATCGAAACTTCAACAACTCTCCTCATCACTGGGCTGTCTCTGACAGGCCCCAATGCTGGCCAAGCCTTTGCTAAATAATTACTTTGTAAAATATTTATGGACTCACCTCCAATCTCATCTGATCAAATGTTAAACTCCCCAGTTGCCATAATTCTGGTATGACAGTTGGAAATGCATTTAAATCAAGTTATTAATATCAATTTGGCGGCTCACACATGCCTGTTCATGCATTGAAGAAGATTGAAATTTTTTTGGACTAGGGGGTATTAGATTTCAGTGTGCGGCTGATGAAATTGTAGAAACGAAAGCAACGAAGCCCTTAGACCTTTTGTTAAATTATGAGAGCAGCAGCTTTGTTTAATTAAGGCTGATTACAGATTGTAAATCTCTTGGGTATTATGTGTGCTGTCATCATGTCAAAGTCTGTGGGTTCAGTAGGGGGTTTACATGGTCAACTGTGTGTGAGAGCTGTATCCTTCTCCTGGATGAGCTGGAAGTGTATTGTCGTGTAAACAAGCTTCTCTCTAACTGTAAGAACCCTGTCTACAGTGACTGTGGGGAGGGCCTAGCCCCAACACTGTCTCTCACCAGATGCTGTTTTTATACTTCTGCCTGGTCCTCAAGACATTATCACAGTGGGTGAAGCTTATTCAATTAACCCTTTCAGATCTTTCCAGCCCCATATACAACAGCAAGAAACAACCTAGAGGGCTGACGAGAGACAAGCAAGCTCTGTAACTATACATTGTAATGTGAGGAAAACTGTAACCAGCAATGAAATAACTGACTACGTCACGTGCATTCACGAGGGTGGTTAGAGGTTTGAATCTTGACTGGGAGACTGTACAAAACTCAGCTTGCCTTTTTTGCTTTGAGATTTGTATATCCACCTAAGTAAGCATGAAATGAGGCTTTAGTCCAAAAGCAGCACCTCAAACAAATGCTGTAATATTGTTTGGCCCTCTTGAGAACCACCACCTAAGGCCTTTCTGCTGAAGTAAAATGGGGGTCTGTTCAATTACTGGATCGTCCTGGTGTCCCAACTGTGTGTAGATATAGACTTGTACAAGTAACAAATGCCTTAAGCTTGTTTGCTGCATAGAGTCAAAATCCAATGTTTGTTTCTTTCTTCATATGCTACAGTACAGAACTGACCTGCTTTAGTGACTGGTGCATAAAGATATTTTTATGAATATATTTTGAAATAAAAAATAAACAAAGTTGTCAGGGGCATTTATAAGTAACTTTCCTTCATATGTTAAAGATTAGTGAATCTGAGTGAGCAAATTGATTTGTGTCATTTCTCCTTTTATAATGTTGCCAATTTATGATAAAGCACTTCCTCACTCATTCTTCCTCACAATCTCATCTTCCCTATTTAACCACATTAAATGTTATCTAAGTTTCTGTTGACCCAACCTGCTAACTGACCAGACTCCTAGATTCATTGACAGTCCTCTTCATGGTTAACAACTTGCTTTAATTTTACTAACAGTAAATGTTGAGGTTGTGTCTCTTACACCAGCCTCCAGAGATTTTGTCATTAGCAACAGTCCCAACACTGACCCCTGGTGGATATAACTGTTTATATCTTGAGCTGAGAGAAAATATCAAACATCAGCTTAGATCTTCCCTCAGGACGATAGTCACTGTAGCATTGCATTCTGGATTAGTGGTGCTGGAAGAGCACAGCAGTTCAGGCAGAATCCGAGGAGCAGTAAAATCGACATTTCGGGCAAAAGCTCTTCATCAGGAATAAAGGCAGAGAGCCTGAAGGATGGAGAGATAAGCAAGAGGAGGGTGGGGATGGGGAGAAAATAGCATGGAGTACAATAGGTGAGTGGGGGAGGGAATGAAGGTGATAGGTCAAGGAGGAGGGTGGAGTGGATAGATGGAAAAGAAGATAGGCAGGTAGGACAAGTCATGGGGACAGTGCTGAGCTGGAAGTTTGGAATTAGGGTGAGGTGGGGGAAGGGGAAATGAGGAAACTGTTGAAGTCCACATTGATGCCCTGGGATTGAAGTGTTCCAAGGCGGAAGATGAGGCATTCTTCTGGTGGTGAGGGAGCGCTGGTTAAGGAGGCCCAGGACCTCCATGTCCTTGGCTGAGTGGGAGGGGGAGTTGAAATGTTGGGCCACAGTGCGGTGTGGTTGATTGGTACGGGTGTCCCGGAGATGTTCCCTAAAGCGCTCTGCTAGGAGGTGTCCAGTCTCCCCAATGTAGAGGAGACCACATCGGGAGCAACGGATACAATAAATGATATTGGTGGATGTGCAAGTAAAACATTGATGGATGTGGAAGGCTCCTTTAGGGCCTTGGATGGAGGTGAGGGAGGAGGTGTGGGCACAGGTTTTGCAGTTCCTGCAATGGCAGGAATGGAACGGTGGGTTGTAGGGGGGTATGGACCTGACCAGGTAGTCACGGAGGGAACGGTCTTTGCGGAAGGTGGAAAGGGGTGGGGAGGGGAATATATCCCTGGTGGTGGGGTCTTTTTGGAGGTGGCGGAAATGTCGTTGGATGATTTGGTTTATGCGAAGGTTGGTAGGGTGGAAGGTGAGCACCAGGGGTGTTCTGTCCTTGTTACAGTTAGAGGGGTGGGATCTGAGGGCGGAGGTGCGGGATGTGGACAAGATGCGTTGGAGGGCATCTTTAACCACGGGCAGCATTGCAGACTGGAACTGCATGTTGGGCCCCTGTGGAAATTCTCATGCAGCTGACTCCACAGGAATTGACTGGGAAGTTGAAAGCTCCAATGGGAAATTACCCAGCATCTGAAACCTTCCAAAGATGTCAAGTCTGAGTCAGAGTCAGAGTCAGAGTGCTCAGGGGGTTCCAATGAACTCATGTTAACAGCTGTCCAGGATCAGTTGGAAGAGTTTGTCAGCAAGAGAGTTAGGAGTGAGATGAGGAGAAGCTTCTTTACTCAGTAATTTGTTGGGATTTGGAATGAGCTGCCTTCAAGGTTTCAAAAGTGAGCTGGGTATATATTTGAAAGTGATGAATTTAGAGGCTACAAAACTATGGGTGGAGAATGGAACTAGCTGAGTTAAAACCAGCTTGAACTTCTGCCCTGGCACCCATCCAATGACTCATTGCCTCCTCTCAACTTATCCCCCACAGACACCCCAGCCTTTCCTAAGCCCTGCACCATTCACCTGGCACCCTCAATCATCCAAACCACTTGGCACCTACAACAATTATCACCAGGCCCCAGTGCCCACTCACGCACCTGCAACCATCAGTCCCTCACCCACTTCATACACCCCCTCCCTTTCCCATCAACCCCCTCCCTCCCAGAGAACTCCTCCAACATTAAGTGACCCATGTTTAGTCACAGTTGGGACAGAAATCGGGATTATGATCTAGATCAATGGTTTCAACTCAGTAATGAATTTAACTGCCTTCCTATTCTGACAGACACTTTCCTGTTAATACCAAAGCATCAAGGTATGAGATCAGCTGTCAGCACTTCACAGTGAGGTGAAATGTGGAAATCCCTTCCCTCAAGAGATTGTGGACATCAGTTTAATTGAAGTTTTCAGGACTAAGATAGATACATACTTTAACATTAATTCATTAGACACAGGTGTCAGTGGGTGGGTCCTTAAGAAAACAAACTGTTAAAATGCTTATAGAAGTGCAACCTAGAAACTGCAATTCATTAATCTATTAAATATATCCCTCACCTCCTCTTCTATTTGTTCCTTCCTACAGCCCCAATCGCCTGTCTAACATAGAGGGTCAGATTTATCTGAGGAGAAACTATCTCATGCAGATTCCTCCTCCACCTCTTCGTCTATGGGCGGCACAGTGGCTCGGCACTGCTGCATCACAATGCCAGGGACCTGGGTTCGATTCCAACCTCGAGTGACTGTCTGTGTAGAGTTTGCACAGTCTACCCATGTCTGCGTAGGTTTCCTCTGGGTGCTCCTGGGTGCTCTGGGTGGGTTACCCTTTGGAGGGTCGGTGTGGACTTGTTAGGCCGAAGGGTCTTTTTCCACACTGTAGGGATTCTAATTCTATTCTAGATTCTTTCTGAAATGATAGGATGGCACTCCACATTTCTGATAGAGCTTCCTCAGAATTGTGGAGGGGTCCTTTGATTCTGATGGTGCTTTCAAAGTGTAGATTTATCATAGGAAAGAAACCCCACCCCAAACCTGCCCCTTCCCCCACCAATTTTACAGCTGTCAGCTGTGGTATGCTGAAAGTTGTAGATCCTGCCAGTCACTTTGACAGCTGCTGTCAGCTAAGTGTATTGTTCGGTGCTGGGAAGATATGATTGCACATGAGCAGGGAATAGAGTGCTGGGAGGGTGCGTGGAGGGTGCCAGATGATAGGCCTCCAGGTAAGTAGCTGGTCGGGTAACAGGATGCCATCTGGGTAGGATGCCAAATGTTAAGATCTGATGTGCTCAGGAGGCTAAGTGCCAGTATGGACTGGGTTGGAAGACTGTTGTTCTGAATAGATTGATCTGGATGGATGTAAGAAACCGGACAGGTGGTGGGATGGGGAGTTTAAGTATCGGGTCCAGAGCTGGGTCAGAGGACTGGCAGTGGGGTTCTGGTGCGGTCCAGCAGGGGTTTGGGGTGGGGAGATGGGGGTCTGGCGTTGGGTTTGGGGGCACCATTTGTTGGGAGATGAGATCAGATGTGGAGCAGGATATTGGTAAAGCATGCCTAGTGATGAGGAGACAGTATTTTGGTTCAGCATATATTTAGGGCAGCGTGAGGTAAATATGGGGCTTGTTTTTTTTTATTTATTCATTTTGTGGGATGTGAGTGACACTGGCTGGTCAGCATTTATTGCCCGTCCCTATTTGCCCCTGAGAAGGTAGTGGTGAATCACCTTCTTGAACCACTGCAGTCTACTTGCTGTGAGTTGACCCACAATGTCACTAGGGAGGGAATTCCAGTTTATTAGTTACTCAGGAGTTAGATTGGGCATTTAATAATTTAACTCTTCCTGAGTAATTGTATCAATTAATTTCTTTGGAATCCTCCAGATTCTCTCATTTTTATGGATACTTTCAGATAGAGGAATTTCTCAGGGAAAAATTGAATCTTCTGGTCAATACCTTCGGAGAGTGCTACAATGAGAATTCCATGGGTCTCCATGCACACCTCACCTCTATGTTTGCATTGTGACTGTCCATCAGAGAATCTGGGTGTTTGCTCATTGTCTTAGTCTGTTTCTGCAGCAGGCAGCTTGCCCCATGACAACAAGGAATGCAATGACCTACTGGTACCATGACTAGACTATTAATGAGAAACTCAACTAATGTTCTGGGGATCTGGGTTCAAGTCCCACAGATGCAAGGTTAGATCTCATGGAATACAGGGAGAATGAGCTATTTGGATACAGAACTGGCTCAAAGGTAGAAGACAGAGGGTGGTGGTGGAGGGTTGTTTTTCAGACTGAAGGCCAGTGACCAGTGGAGTGCTGGGTCCACTACTTTTTGTCATTTACATAAATGATTTGGATGTGAGCATAAGAGGTACAGTTAGTAAGTTTGCAGATGACACCAAAATTGGAGGTGTAGTGGACAATGAAGAGGGTTACCTCAGATTACAACAGGATCTTGATCACTTGGGCCAATGGCAGATGGAGTTTAATTCAGATAAATGCGAGATACTGCATTTTGGGAAAGCAAACCTTCACAGGACTTATGCACTCAATGGTAAGGTCCTAGGGAGTGTTGCTGAACAAAGAGACCTTGGAGCGCAGGTTCATAACTCCTTGAAAGTGGAGTCACAGGTAGATAGGATAGTAAAAAAGGTGTTTGGTATCTTTCTTTTATTGGTCAGAGTATTGAGTACAGGAGTTGGGAAGTCATGTTGCGGTTGTACAGGATATTGGTTAGGCCACTGTTGGAATATTCCTTGCAATTCTGGTCTCCTTCCTATTGGAAAGATGTTGTGAAACTTGAAAGGGTTCAGAAAAGATTTACAAGGATATTGCCAGGGTTGAAAGATTTGAGCTATAGGGAGAGGCTGAACAGGCTGGGGCTGTTTTCCCTGGAGCGTTGGAGGCTGATGGGTGACCTTATAGAGGTTTACAAAATTATGAGGGGCATGGGTAGGATAAAAGACAAAGTCTTTTCCCAGGGGTCAGGGAGTCCAGAACTAGAGGGCTTAGGTTTAGGGTGAGAGGGGCAAGATATAAAAGAGACCTAAGTGGCAACGTTTTCACAAGAGGGTGGTACGTGTATAAAATGAGCTGCCAAAGGAAGTGGTGGAGGCTGGTACAATTGCAACATTTAAAAGGCAACTGGATGGGTATATGAATAGGAAGGGTTTGGAGGGATATGGGCCAGGTGCTGCCAGGTGGGACTAGATTGGGTTGGGGTAACAGGTCGGCATGGACGGGTTGGACCAAAGGGTCTGTTTCTATGCTGTACATCTCTATGACTCTATGGTGGAATTTGAATTCAACTTACAGAATCTGGAATTAAGGTTTACCGATGACATTGTCGGAAAAAAACCATGTGGATTCACTAATGGGAAGGAAACTGCTGTCCTTACCTGGCCTGGCCTACTTGTGACTCCGGACCCACATCAATATGGATAACTCTTAACTGCCCTCTGGGCGATAAATGCTGGCCTAGTCAAAGGTGCCCGCATCCTTTGAGTGAATAAAACTGTATTCAAAGCACTTCATTGGAATCTCTTGAGATCTTTAAATCAACAATATAAACTTCAATTTTCTTCCAACACCTCAAGATTTGTCAAACACCTCTTTTTAAAGACTAATTCTAGTGCATTTATTCCTTCACATAATTTCTGCTTCTGTCATACATAGGAATGTATTAACATGAGCAGGCCATTCAGCCCATCAATCCTGCCTTGCCGTTCTAGATCAAGGCTGATCATCTCCTTCAATGCCATTTTCCTATATTATCTCCATATCCCATAATGTCATTTATCTGAAGAAACCTATCAATTTCTGTCTTGAAGTGAAGAAATTCCTCCTTATCTCAGTGCTGCTCCTTATCCTAACATTATGTTCCCAGGCAGTGGAGGCAAGGAACATTCAACGCTGTCATAGCCTGCAAGAATTTTGTAAGTTTTAATTAGATCACCTCTCATTCTTCAAAACTCTACAAAATGCAAACTCAATTTGAATTTGGAATTTGAATTCAATTTTTAAAAATCTGGAATTAAGAGTTGACTGATAACCATGAAACCATTGTTGGAAAAACCCATCTGGTTCACAAATGTCCTTTAGGGAAAGAAATTTGCCATCCTTACCTGGTCTTGTCTATACGTGACTCCAGACCCACAGCAATGTAGTTGACTTTCAGCTGCCCTCTGAAGCGGCCCAGAAAACCACTCAGTTGTATCAATCGCTAGGAAGTCACAACAAAGAAATGAAACTGGACAGACCACTTGGCATCAACCTTGGAAGTGGAAAAGACAACAACAAAAACACAAATGGCCCTGTCAACCACACAAAGTCCTCCTTACCAACATCTGGGGGCTAGTGCTGAAATTGGGAGAGCTGTCTCACAGACTGATCAAGCAACATAGTCAAGCCTGGCATAGTCATTCTTATGGAATCATACCTTACAGATAACACCCCAGACACCACCAATACCATCCCTGGATGTGTCCTGTCCCACCGGCAGGTCAGACCCAGCAGAGGTGGCAGCACAGTGGGGATACAGTCGGGAGGGAGTTGCCCTGGGAGTCCTTGACGTTGACTCCAGACCCCATGAAGTCTCATGGCTTCAGATTAAACATGGTCAAGGCAACCTCTTACTGGTTACCATATAACGTCCTACTTTGGTTCATGAATTAGTATCCCTCCATGCTGAACAACACTTGGAAGAAGCACTGAGGGTGGCAAGAGTGCAAAATGTACCAAGGGTGGCTCAGCTTCAGCATTACTGATCAAGCTGGTTGGGTCCTAAAGGATAAAGCTGGACTGGGTCTGCATCAGGTAGTGAAGGAACCTACAAGAGGGAAAAACATACTTGACCTCATCCTTACTAATGTGCCGGCTGCAGAAGTATCTGTCCATGACAGGTTAGGTAAAAGTGACCACCGCACTGTCCTTGTGGAGTCAAGGTCCTGCCTTCACATTCAGAATAAACTCCATTATGCTAAATGGGACAGACTTTGAACCAATCTAGCAGCTCAAGACTAGGCATCCATGAGGCTCTGTGAGCCATCAATAGAAGCTGAACTTTACTCCAACACAATCTGCAACCTCATGGCCTGGCATATCCCCACTCAACTATTGCCATTAAGCCAGAGGATCAACCCTGGTTCAATGGAGAGTGCAGAAGGACATGCCAGGAGCAGCATCAAGCATCCCTAAAAATGAGGTGTCAACCTGGTGTAGCCACCAAACAGGACTACTTGCATGTCAAACAGCATAAATAGCAAGTGATAGTCAGAGCTAAGTGATCCCACAACCAATGGATCAGATCTAAGCTCTGCATTCCTGCCACATCCTGTCATGAATGGTGGTGGACAATTAAACAACTCACTGGAGGAGGAGGCTCCTCGAATACCCCCACCCTCAGTGATGGAAGAGCCCAGCACATTCATGCAAAAAGATAAGGCTGATGCATTTGCAACAATCTTCATTCAGAAGTGCCGAGTGGATGATCCACCTCGGGCTCCTCCAGTGGTCTCCAACATCACAGATACCGGTCTCCAGCTAATTTGATTCACTCTACATGGAATCAAGAAATGGCTGGAGACACTGGATACTGAAAAGGCAATGGGCTCTGATAACATTCCAGCGAGAATACTGAAGATGTGTGCTCCAGAATTTGCTGTTCGCCTAGCCAAGCTCTTCCAGTACAATTACAACACTGGCACCTGCCCAACAATGTGAAAAATCGCCCAGGTGTGTCCTGTACACAAAGAGCAGGACAAATCCAACCCGGCCAATTACTGCCCAATCAGTCTACTCTCCATCATCAGTAAAGTGATGAAAGAGGTCAGCAACAGTGCTATCAAGCAGTACCTGCCCAGCAACAACCTGCTCAGTGATGCCCAGTCTGAGTTTCGCCAGGGTCACTCAGCTCCTGACCTCATTACAGCCTTGGTTCAAACATGGACAAAAGAGCTGAATTCCAGAGGGGAGGTGAGAGTGATAGCCCTTGACATCAAGGCCCTATTCAACCGAGTATGGCATCAAGGAGCCCTGGCAAAACTGGAATCAATGGGTATCGGGGGGAAACACTCCACTGGTTAGAGTCATAGCTGGCATAAAGAAAAATGATTGTGGCTGTGGAGGGTCAGTTATCTCAGGTCCAGGCCATCTCTGCAGGACACCCTCAGGGTAGTGTCCTAGGCCCAACAATCTTCAGCTGCTTCATCAATGATCTTCCCTCTATCATCAGGTCAGAAATGGGGATGTTCACTGATGATTGCACAGCGTTCAGCACCATTCGTGACTCCTCAGATACTGAAGCAGTCTGTGCTCAAATACAACAAGATCTGGACAATATCCAGGCTTGGGCCGGCAAGTGGCAAGTAACATTCATGCAACACAAATGCAAGACAATGTCCATCACCAATAAGAGACACGCTAACTATCACCCCTTGACATTCAATAGTAGTACCATCACTGAATCTTCCACTGTCAACATCCTTGGGATTTCCATTGACCAGAAACTCAACTGGATTCACCACATAAACAGAGGGGCTACAAGAGCGGGTCAAAGACGAGGGCTAATGCAGCAAGTAACTCATCTCCTGACACCCCAAAGTCTATCCATCATCGACAAGACACAAGTCAGGAGTGTGATAGAATACTCCCCACATAGCTGAATGGGTGCAGCTCAAACAACACTCAAAAAGATTGACACCATCCAGGACAAAGCAACCCGCTTGATTAGCACTGCATCTACAAATATTCCATCCCTCCTCCACCGGTGGTCAGTAGCAGCAGTGTGTACTATCTACAAGATGCATTTCAGAAATTCACCAAAGATTCTTAGACAGCATCTTCTAAACCCACGATCACTTCCACCTAGAAGGACAAGGGCAGCAGGTACTTGGGAATACCATGTCCTGCAAGTTCTCCTCCAAGCTGCTCACCACTCTGACTTGGAAGTATACCACCATTCCTTCACATTAATTAGGTCAAAATCCTGGAATTCCCCCTTTACTGTGGGTCAACCCATAGCAAGTGGACTGCAGTGATTCAAGAAGGCAGCTCACTACCACCTTGTCAAGGGCAAATAGGGATGGACTATCAACGCTGGCCAGCCAGCGATGCCCAAGTCCCATAAATGAATAAAAGAAAATTGACATCCCCCATGCTCACTGTGACCTTGCCTTTCTTACATGCCTTTTCTATCTGTTGGTGCATCTTGTATCCCAAGTCCTTACTACTGTTTGGAGGCCTCCACAAAATTCCCATTTTCGTTTTACCTTTGCAGTTCCTCAAATCTACCCAAACAGATTCTACATCATCTGACCTTATTTCATTTATTGCTATTGATTTAATTTAATTTCTTACTTAACAAGACAATCGCACCTTCTCTGCCCACCTGCCTGCCTTTTCGATATGCTCTTGGATCTTTAGCTCCCAGTCCTGATCCCTTGCAGTCACATCCCATCACATCATACCTGCCGATTTTGATTTGTGCCACAAGCTTATTTATCTTATTTTGTATACTGTGTACATTCATGTACAACACCTTCAGACCTGTATTGACCATCTGTCTTCTCATTGTCATTCATTTATCTAGTGTGTTTGAAGTTCAATTCTTAAACCTTTCCAAACACTCTCTGCTGGAGGCTTAAATAGCATCTCTTGAGTTCTCCTTTCTTTTCATTTTTTTCATATTTTCCCATGCAGTTGAATTCACCCTGGTAGATGTCATCCATTAACTATACTTCTTGGAGTTTTACCCTTCCCATCTCCCCTGCTTCCTCGTTTAAAGTTCCGTTGACCACCATATTTACTCTTTTTACTAGAACATTGGTCTAATGAAGACTTAAATGAACTTAAACTTGGCGAATCTACTACCATTGCAGGCAATGCATTCCATATCCTTACTACTCTCTAGAATGAACAAAGGTAGCAGATACGTGCTGCAAGATCCCCTCTAAGCCACTTGCCATCCTAACGTGGAAAAACATTGCCATTCCTTCAGTGTCAATGGGCCCAAAATGCTGGAATTCCTTCCCCTGTGTCATTGTGGATGTATCTACTCCTCAAGGATTGCAGCAGTCCAAGAAGATAGCTCACCATTACCTTCTCAAGGGCAACTCAAGATGGGCAATAAATGCAGCCACACCAACAATGGCAACATGCCGTGAGCATATTTTTAAGAAAGGGAGTGACATGCTTTTACTAAAATAACATCTCAATGTATCTTGCTCCCTTCAAAGATTTGTGTATACATGTTATCCACAAAACCCCCAATGCTCCAAACCCCTCTGTTAAAAATGATTTGTTTTTAAATTGTACAGTCTCTTTCATTGTGTCTCCCCATTTCTCCGACAAAAATGTGTCATTTCACACTTCTTGGTATTAACTTTAATCTATTATATTTCAGCTGACTTCAACAGTCTCTGGCGGAAGTGGGTACTGCAGATGCTGGAGATTAGAGTCAAGATTAGAGTGGTGCTGGAAAAGCACAGCAGGTCAGGCAGCATCCAAGAAGCAGAAAAGTTCCTGATGAAGGGCTCTTCCAGCACCACTCTAATCTGGACTTCAGCAGTCTATGACCTTCTGAGTATCTTATTAATTGTTCTACTATCTTTACAAGTTCAGTTGCAAACCTGAAATTATACCCTCAATACTGAAATTATATCCTAACCACTTAAATTATACCCTAAATACTCAAATCCACGTCTCTCATATCTATCAAACTGATTTGATGCAGATATTCAAAATATAATGTGGATGTGGTGGTAGTGTTACATAGAACGTAGAACATTACAGCGCAGGACAGGCCCTTCGCAGGTTGCACTAACCTGTGGAACCAATCTGAAGCCCATCTAACCTACACTATTCCATTTTCATCCATATGTTTATCCAATGACCATTTAAATGCCCTTAATGTTGGCGAGTCCACTACTGTTGCAGGCAGTGCATTCCACGCCCTTACTACTCCCTGAGTAAAGAACCTACCTCTGATATCTGTCCTATATCCATCACCCCTTAATTTAAAGCTATGTCCCCTCATATTAGCCATCACCATCTGAGGAAAAAAGCTCTCACTGTCCACCCTATTTAAACCTCTGATCATCTTACATGCCTCTACATACAAGTCTGGGGTGGACAAATTTAAAAATCATACAACACCAGGTTATAATCCAACAGGGTTATTTGAAAGTGCGAGCCTTTGGAGTGCTGCTCCTTCATCAGGTAGCTAGTGGGGCAGGATCATAGGACACAGAATTTAAAGCAAAAGGTCACAGTGTCATACAACTGATGCAATATATTGAAAATAACCTAGATTACTGTTAAGCCTTTCATGACAAAGTTAAAAACCACACAACATCAGGTTATAGAGCAACTGCAATCTAGGTTTGTTCAATGTATCACATCAGTTGTATGACACTATGACCTTTTGCTTTAAATTCTGTGTCCTATGATCCTGCCCCACTGGCTACCTGATGAAGGAGCAACACAGGGTGGCATGGTGGCTCAGTGGTTAGCACTGCTGCCTCACAGCACCAGGGTCCTGGGTTCAATTTCAGCCTTGGGTAACTGTCTGTGTGGAGTTTGCACGTTCTCCCTGTGTCTGTCTGGGTTTGCTCTGGTTTCCTCCACAGTCCAAAGATGTGCAGATCAGATGAATTGGCCATGCTAAATTGCCCATAGTGTTAGGTGCATTAGACAGAGGGAAATGGGTCTGGGTGGGTTACTTGTTGGAGGGTTGGTGTGAACTGGTTGGGCTGAAGGGTCTGTTTCCACACTGTAGGGAATCTAATCAAAAAGAAAGCTAGTACTTCCAAATAAACCTGTTGGACTATAATCTGGTGTTGTGTGATTTTAACTATATTCAAAATATTCTATCTTCCTGGATATTCGTTACATTTACTTCTTGCTGCTTGTTTAATATCTGCATGGGAAATAGATCATGTCTGAGAATATCTCCATCAGGAATTTGGCAGAAGAGTCAGTTTTTGACACCCAGGAGATTAAGAGTGGAGAGCTGAAATGGAACATGATTTTTTCTGAAATTGATGAGCTGAATTGAATGAGCATTCTGAAAGAAGCAATGCTATCTTCCAGAAAGTGAATGAAGATTAAAGCCGGAGATGGTGAAAACAGCTGCAATTTGCTAAGCTAAAAATAGATCTTTCTCATCCAACAGAAATTTTCAAAATGGCAAGCATCGTTGTGAATTTTCTTGCTGTGTGTTCCTCTCAGTACACTTTCAGTAGATGCCAGATACTGTGTTTCATTAAACTATGTGCCAATAGATGTTTATTTGAGCATTGTAATGATAATCAGCAATTTTAAAACAGGTTATTAAACCAATCATTAAATCTAGTTAACTATTGCTTTGACTGTGGGCAACACACATCTATGAGGCTGACCTGAAACATTAACTCTGCTCCTGTCTCCACGTATGTTTCTCTAGTGCAGTGGTTATTATGTTTGCCTGGGCAACACAATGGCTCAGTGGTGAGCACTGCTGCTTCACAGCACCATGAACCTGCGTTTGATTCTACCCTTGAGTGACTATGTGGAGTTTGCACATTCTCCCTGAGTCTGCATGGATTTCCTGCCGCAGTTCAAAGATGTTCAGGTTAGGTGGATTGGCCATGCTAACTTGCGCACAGTATCCAGGGATATGCAGACTAGGTGGATTAGCCACAGGGATATTGTAAGGGAGTGGGTTTGGGTGGGGTGATTTATTGGAGGTTTGGTGAGGACTTGATGGGCTGAATGGCCTGCTTCCAAACTGTAGGGATTCTATGAATCTGCCTGCTGATTTTCAGCATTTTCTGATTTTAATTCAGATGACAAGCATCTGCTGTATTTTATTTTACAGTCGACTGAAGAAAATAGATAGAGCTGCAATTTAAAAAAAAAAGTCTTTCGTTATCTCGTGTCATTTCAAGGTGTTTTACAACCAAATGTTTTTGCACAATACTACAGTCTTTTTTTATTCGTTGACCACTTTTATTGCCCAGAGTCATTGCTGTGGGGTCACATATAGGTCAGACCAGATACAGATGGCAATTTCCTTCCCTAAAAGACATTAGTAAACCAGATCATTTTAACTGACAACTGTTTCCCCAGCAATCATCAGAATGGAATTGAATTCAAATCCCATCACCTACCATGGTAGGACTTGAACCCAGGTCCACAGAACATTACCAGGGTCTCTGGACTAATAGCCCAGTAATAATGCCACTAGGCCATTGCTAATCCCAATTACAGCACAGCAGTCTGAGATGTGAAATTGGTATCTCTTATGCCTCTGAGTCCGAAGACCTAGCTTTGAATCCCAGTCCAGAACTTGAGGCCACTGGTATGAGCGGGGTGGGGCAGGAGGTGTCGGTGTGTTTTGATGCCAGACTACAGCTCAGAGAAGTGGGGTGGTTTAGTTGCTGTGACCTGCTGCCAAGTCTAAAAAAATCTTTTGTATGAAGGAGCAGGATATAATGCTTGATCAGCATTGTGGTGATCCCTTTCTTTTATTCATTAATGAGACATGGGTGTTGCTGTTTGGGCCAGTGTTTATAGCCCATCCCCAGTTGCCCTTGAGAAGGTGGTGGTGAGCACCCTTCTTGAACTGCTGCAGTCCATGTGTCATAGTTTGACCCACAATGCCCTTGGGGAGGGAATTCCAGGATTTTGACCCAGCGACAGTGATTTCCAAGTCAAAATGGTGAGTGGCTTGAAGAGGAACTTCCAGGCAGTGGTGTTCCTATGTATCTGATGCCCTTGTCCTTCTAGATGGAACCAGACATGGGTTAAGAAGGTGCTGTCTGAAGATCTTTGGTGAATTTCTGCATTGCATCTTGTGGGTAATACACATATAACTTACCAAAAGCTGAAAGAGAAAGCTACTACTATAAGAGTCTAAATTAACAGTTTGTCTCCCAAGTAATTAATTGCAACTTGCATTTGTTTCAGTTTGTGCAGAACTCTATCCTGGTGAAAAGATTAAAGTGCAGTCTTTGATCTAGGCTGACGAATTCTTTTTTAATGCCAGGAAGAAGTTTGCAGTGCTCTCTGAGGCAACGTTGCATATGTTTGGTGCATATAGCTCTAGTGGTATTAATCAGGTTTGCACATGGAGAATGTTATTCCAATAAATTCCATTGGCTGTATGTTTCTTGTTTCGATGCTTCTATGATCTCAAAATTGATACCAGTAGGACAGGTTGCAAAGACACATGCAATGTGACTTCATGGCACTTCTAGTATAAAGGAGATCATTCATCATTTGCCAGATATGCTCAGTCATACTATATAAACATATCACCTGGGTTTTCACAACAGAACCTTTTGTTAACTAAGAGATCCCCAATCTGCTGATATTGCTGTTCATATGTGGCTGTGTTGTCAGGTCATATAACTCACCCTTAACAATACACAGAGCAGTTCGGTCCAACTCACCTTGTCCATTGCCGCAAGACAACCTAGGTAACAGTAGGCAAGCGGCCCTGTTTGGGGAATATCAAGGATTAGACACCAAAGAAGTGAGCTCAACAGTTGTAATCTCTGGATTATTACCTAAACCACATGCAAATTGGCAAAGAGATAAGAAGCTTAGAGAAGCAAACACATGGCCAAAGTAATGGCGAGGGTAAGGGGGGGGGGGGGGGGGGGGGGGGGTTCCATTTCATGGGGAACTGGCATCAATATTGGGACAGGAGGGAATGTACCATCAGAATGGATTCCACCTGAACCAACCTGAGACCAAGATCCTAGTGGAAAGGCTAAATAGGGTGGTCACAAGGACTTTAACCTAGTTAAAGTGGGGCAGGAAACTCAAGAGAGATTATTAAAGGTTCCAGAAAGGTCTATAGGACAGAGAGAATGGAAGGATCAAGAATTTAATTTCAGGCACAAGAAGATAAGGAGACAACTATGAGAAGGAGTCAGTCAGGGCAGGACTGAGGGTGGTGTACTTGAAGGTATGCAGTATACAAAACAATGAACTTGAAGTGCAGATTGATATTGGCAGATATGATTTTGTGGACATCACAGAGATATGGCTGCAAGAAGACCAGGGCTGTAAGCTAAATATCCAAGGATACACATCCTAATGAAAGGAGAAAGAGATGGGCAGAGGGGGCTGGGATGCTTTGTTAGTGAGAATTTAAATTTAATCAAAAGCAAAAAGCAATATAGAGTCAGAATGCGTAGAATCTGTGTGGGTAAAGTTGAGAAACTGTCAAGGAGAAAGACCCTGATGGTACTTTTGTGCAGGTGTCCTAGCAGTAGTCAGGATGTGGAACAGAAATAAATCAGGAGATAGAAAAAGTATATAAGAAAGACACAATTGCAATAATCATAAAGGATTTCAATACACAGATTAACTTGGAAAATCTGGCTAGGAGCAGATTAGGAACAATAAAACAAGTTGGTGGAATGTCTACAAAATAGATTTTGGAGTAGCTTGTGGTAGGGCCAATGAGGGAAAAGGCAATTCTGGATCTGGTGATATAAACTGAGGCAAAGTTGATTAAGGAGCTTAAGGTGAAGGTCTACAAAATCATGAGAGGTATAGACAGAGTGGATAGCAAGAAAATTTTCCCAGAGTGGGGTCTCAATTATTAGGGGTCACGAGTTCAAAGGGAGAGGGGAAAAGTTTTGGGGAGATATGTGTGGAAAATTCTTCATGCAGAGGGTGGTGTGTGCCTGGAACGTGTTGCCATGGAGATGGTAGAGGCGGGCATGATAGTGTCATTTAAGATATATCTAGACAGATACATGAATGGGCAGGGAGAAGAGGGATACAGAACCTTAGAAAATAGGTGACAGATTTAGATCGAGGATCTGGATCAGCACAGGCTTGGAGGGCCGAAGGGCCTGTTCCTATGCTGTAATGTTCTTTGTTCTCTGTTCTTTGTTGAACCCATAGTGACCGTGCAGTTTGAGAGGGAGAAGCTGGAATCAGATGTAACAGTATTACCATTAGGGGAGGAAAAAGGGAGCAAGAGAGGGACAAAAAGACAAAAATGGCTGACATCAGGGAGGTTTACGCCAGCAAGCTACACGTGAACTATGACTGATTGAAAAGGAGTCAAATTCCTCTAGCAATTAAAGTTGTCCTGTTGTTTTTTAACTTCCCAGTTCCCGGACAGTCATGCCCCATATATTTAGCTGCACAGTTGATGAATGGTGAAGACCCAAGTGCAGTCGAGTATCTGAGGAGCAGTGTACAATCAACTTGAGTAGGCCTAGTGGAGGGAGAGGGATAAGGTGATTTGAATGCTGATTATTTTAAGTCCTTATTGCAATAAACATTGCAATTATTATTTTATTGAAACTCTGTGATATTAGACTATAAGAACAAAATTATAATGTACAGCCTGTCATTTTCATTTGACTCTTGACAGGAACACATCAGTTGAAAAGCTGGATGTGTTTGTCATTTAGTGTCTCAGTGGTGACACTGTTCTCTTCAGCAGAAGATACAAATCCCACTCCAGAAATGGAAACCCTTCATCTTGGTCGACACTCCAGTGCAGCACTGTTAGAGGCACTGTCTTTCAGGTCCCATCTATCTACATGTTTAGACTTAAATATCCTATGGCACGACTGAAGAACAAGAATGTCTTCAATTCTGGCAGAAACATTTTGGTTCCCCATGAACAGGGAATGGGACGATAAAACAATAATCAGATGCATGCTTTCAAGTCCTGAGCATATAAATTAGTTGGTGTTTCAACACCTTTATGGAAACCATAAATGCAGAATATAATGGCTTCGAGAGAAAAATCAGCAGTTGTTTGTGGAAAGCAAAATTGCTCTAATGTTCTGTCTGAACAGGAACAGGCCTCACAAATACATGACAATAGCACCCTCTGCTGAATCAATTCACCCTCAGCACAAGGAATTTTTTTTTTGCTCTGTTCCATACAATTCCGACTTTTTGCAAATAAAAACAGAAGATGTTGGAAATACTCATCAGGTCTGGCAGCATCCATGGAGACAGAAACGGAGATAACATTTTGAGGCCACGATGACTTCTTCAGAAAAGTTTAGTAAGTTGTTCTTCAGAGGAACAAGTAGAGATTAGACCCCTCCTTGCACATTATGAATGGTATCTCCGATAAATGTGACTCAGTGGACATTTTCTCCTGCGAGACCTTACCATTTTCTAAAGCTCTACATAGACAACCTGGATTATGGTGCATCTCACAACCCACTCCTTACTCCTATCAAAACTTCAAATTGAATCGTTCATTTGGAAAGATCCCTCAGCAAACAAACAGACATAGGCTAAATCAAACTGCAGCTCAATATAGTACTTAGTCAAAAAATGGATCATGACAGGTCAGTCAATCTCATGCACAGAGAGTTTGAGCTCCTTTCAAACACAGCAAACTTCGTTTTAAGTGACAACCTGTGAACCAGCACTCTTAATAAACTGTCAAAAATTATATACCTGAAATATCTTGAAGTTTACTGCATCAGTTCATTGAATAATTTTAAATTTATTTACCTCAATGTAGATATACAATGTAGATGACCGCGTGACATATCAACAGTTGAGCCAATTTCTCCTCAAATAATGTGATCTCAGCGATGTCTGAGTAGCAAGTTAAGGGTGTATGTGAGAAGGCTCCCTGTAAGTACATTTCATTTAAGGCAAAGTTGCATTATTATTTAATTGATTGTGCTGTAAATAAAGTATAACAGTGATGTGTATACTCCCCTGCATTACATCTCTATTGATAAGTGGTTGTTTTTACATTGATTATATGGACCTCTTGATTATGTGGAATATTTGATCAATCGGCAAACTCCTGCTGCCCTAGGTACTAGATAATAAAAAGTTTACTGGTATATGTAAATAAGACTTTACCTGACGAGTGTGCATTCTTCTTTAATCATTGACCTTCAAAGATACCACAAAGAGTGACAGTAAGTGTCATGGTATTCTGCTTCTTCAAAAACTTACTACATCAATGCATTTTCAGCCAATGAAGTCAAAGATTTACACTTTGCAAAACAGGCTAGATATTCCAGGTAACTTCTTTATGGAGACCATTGAGAGGAATTGCCGATACCTTAGTCCATGAAACGATCAAATAATAAATAGAATAATCTCGAAATGTGCTTGTCACCAGCTCACATGGAAATTCTGTGGAATTTATTCCTGTGGTCTTGAATTGCCTGCATTTCAGGAAGAAACACTTACCTTGAAAATAAATATGTTTCTCTTTTACCTAGAAAATTGAAGCTCGACATGACATTAAAATGATGATTCCTTTCAACGGAGGAAATGTAACTGGGCAGATCTTTAACATTCAGAAAATTGCAGTCAGCTGGAGGTGGACAGCATGGCTTCAGATGTAATAGCTAGATAAATAATTCATAATGGTAAATAATCACAATGTCTGCTCAGAAACTGACACAATTACTATCTTGGACTTGGCAAATTGTCTATGCACAGGTTGAGGCACTGATATGTTTCAGCAATTTAGACATTTCCTGAGTTCATTCTCTTTTTGGATGCCCCAGAATTTGCTTCAGCAGGGCATCTCACAGCATGTTCCATGATTTGAATTGTTCTTCAGCCTTTAGCTCCAATTATTCCTAGCTGGACATTCACATTGGTAACAGCAAGATCAACAGGATATCTGGTGGTTGACAGGACCAATAGCTCACCTCTCCACTGATTGAAACATAATGAACGACGCAGAGAGAAATGGGGAAATTAGTCAAATTAGATAAGGATAGAGCAACCAAAGTGAACCAAGAATTGAATTGAGAGAGAAAAAAGAAAGGCAATTCAACATTTAAAAGGCCTTTAGGAGCTCAACAGGACACCCTCTGGTATGAAACTCCAAATTTAATAGCTCTTTCTAAATCTTGGTGGTTCAGTAGCATTGTAAAACGCAAATCAAGGCATTCAGAATGTCCTTGCACCATGCAAGACCAGTCCAATCCTGAGCATCCCAGAAGGAAAGCCAATCATGAGTCCCAGTGGCAGCTCATTGTTTACAAACCTGCTTAAATTATTTTTAAAAAAACCAAAATAAGTCACAGTCTAACAGGGGCAGTTGGATTTTCAGCATGGATTTGATAACATTCCTAAAGTAAAGATTCAAGGCATTGACCAGGAATTTGGACTTTGTGGTTAACACTGCAGCTTGAAAGGAGAAGGTGAAAGCAAATACAGTTCCATCGTGAGCAGCAAGAAATTGTTTCAAAGACACTTTACACTTTATAAGTATTGAAGGATTGTGAAAAATAGATTTATTTCAAGGTTTGCAGAAAAGCTTAGAATGTTGAGAAATCATGGAACATTTGCTGTGGACATTCGGGATTGTATTTAAACAATGCTTTCTGTAACTGACATGATTGATTATAACTGCCTGCATTTCTGTAGACCTTGCTAAACCCGGTTTAAACAGTGACTGGGATGGGGAGGTACTTTAGTGGAGTGTATTTTGGTGAAATGTAGGGTTATGTAAATAGAGTGTAATTGTTGATTTTGGGGAAGGGTTGTGATCACAGTTACCTCACATAGGCAGCCTATGATTGGTTTTCTGACAGTTTATTGAGCTTAGATATGTTATGTTAGTTAATTTGACAAAGAGAGGAAGTATACAAGCTGTGACAGATGAAAATGCTTCACTGAACCTGTAGCCATTCTGCAGAATGAGGGAGTAGAGGTAATGCACTCCAACATCCCAGTGGCCCTTGGCCTTTTGTGGTAGTCTGTGAGGTCTCAAGTAGGTCTCGATACAACAGTTTTTGTTCTTCCCTTGGGCTGATATAAGGGAACTCCTGATCTTTCCTGGGTGGCACTGCTGCCTCACAGCACCAGAGACCCGAATTCAATTCCCACCTCAGGCAACTATCTGTGTGGAGTTTGCACATTCTCCCTGTGTCTGCGTGGGTTTCCTCCGGGTGCTCCGGTTTCCTCCCACAGTCCAAAAATGTGCAGGTCAGGTGAATTGGTAAGTTGCCCATAGCATTAGGTGCATTAGTCAGAGGGAAATGGGTCTGGGTGGGTTGCTCTTCGGAGGGTCAGTGTGGACTTGATGGGCTGAAGGGCCTGTTTCCACACTGTGAGTAATCTAATCTATAACATGAGTGGTGTGGCTCATCTCCCTGAATCTTCTTGCCCGTTCGTCCCCTCCTGTCCCTCTTCATTTGTCTTACTTCGGGTGCTGGAGTTCTGACAAAGGCTCACTTGACTCGAAATGTTAACTCTACGTTTTCTCTCCACAGATGTTTCCCAGACCTGCTGAGTTTCTCCAACAATTTCTATTTTAGAATCCTACAACAATAGTAAGGTCCTAGGGAGTGTTGCTGAACAAAGAGACCTTGTAGTGCAGGTTCATAGCTCCTTCAAAGTGGAGTCGCAGGTAGATAGGATAGTGAAGAAGGCATTTGGTATGCTTTCTTTTATTGGTCAGAGTATTGAGTACAGGAGTTGGGAGGTCATGTTGCGGCTGTACAGGACATTGGTTAGGCCACTGTTGGAATATTGCGAGCAATTCTGGTCTCCATCCTTTCAGAAAGATGTTGTGAAACTTGAAAGGGTTCAGAAAAGATTTACAAGGATATTGCCAGGGTTGGAGGATCTGAGCTACAGGGAGAGGCTGAACAAGCTGGGGCTGTTTTCCCTGAAGCATCGGAGGCTGAGGGCTGACCTTATAGAGGTTTACAAAATTATGAGAGGCATGGATAGGATAAATAGACAAAGTCTTTTCCCTGGGGTCAGGGAGTCCAGAACTAGAGGCCATAGGTTTAGGGTGAGAGAGGAAAGATATAAAAGAGACCTAAGGGGCAACATTATCATGCAGAGGGTGTTACGTTTATGGAGTGAGCTGCCAAAGGATGTGGTGGAGGCTGGTACAATTGCAACATTTAAGAGGCATTTGGATGGGTATATGAATAGGAAGGGTTTGGAGGGATATGGGCCGGGTGCTGGCAGGTGGGACTAGATTGGGTTGGGATATCTGGCTGGCATGGACGGGTTGGACTGAAGGGTCTGTTTCCATGCTGTACATCTCTATGACTCTATGACTCTATAACAAAGATTTCTGCACATTTTAACACACAAGCTTCAGTTCCCAGTCCACACCATTACCACTGTTCACTGTTCACCACAATCCATGACCAGTGTTCTCACTGACACTAGTTGATTCACTCTCAAGACATTTCATGACCTGTATCCAACTTCTGAAACCATTTGCTATGGGCCGACATGCTGGCACTGCTTTCCACTCTGCCACTTCACTATTTCTGAACTTCTGGTGTCAGGAACTTTGTCTGTTACATATTACGCGCACTTGTGGCTACTTAACCTGAAAGAGTTCATTGAAAAATGTGCTCCAATGTTCCAAAAGCTGTCACAAAAACAACAAGGTAAGCAAAATGCTGAAGTTCAAAAGTACAGAGTTCAAGGATGGGTTAAATGACCTTACAACAGGTCAGGCAGCATCTGAGGAGCAGGAGAATCGACATTTCGGGCAGACGTAATTCCTGATGAATGGCTTTTGCCCGAAATGTCGATTCTCCTGCTCCTCGGATGCTGCCTGATGTGCTGTGCTTTTCCAGCACCACACCCATGACTCTGATCTCCAGTATCTGCAGTCCTCACTTTCTCCTAAATGATCTTACAGTTTATTTTGATCTTCACCACTGATGGCACGTTGCTGTCTGAAAAGCAATGGCCAGTCTTCACTTTGATTATTGATCCTGTACCTAATATATTCTTGTAGAATTCCTTCTTTCAGGCTTTCCTGGTTTCCTGTCTCTTTCTCACATGGAGGGGGGGTGGGGGGGGGGGGGGGAGAGAGAGAGAGAGACAGAGACAGAGAGATAGATAAATACTTTCAGTTTGCAGGCATTTGATGTTATTTCCTTCTGCAGCACTTATACCTACAGCTTCTTAAAACTCTGCAACTCCACATCGATAAAAATACTGAAAATAGGAACAAATAGGACCTTTGAGCCTGGCTTGCCATTCAATATGATCATGGCTGATCATCCAACTCAGTCCCGTTTTCCCGCTTTCTCCCCATACCTTTTAATCCCATTAGCCCTAAATAGTACATCTATCTCCTGCTTGAAAACATTCAACTCATCAAAGGGCTGTCTTCAAGCAAAATTCTCTGAACTCAAAAGATTCTCAGTGCCCCCTCAGCCTGAAATTCACTCCCTCAAAAAGTAACGTGGTCGGGCACATCCAAAATCTATAAGTTTTGATTTTCGAGTTGCGGAACTCTCTTGGTATTTTTGCTTTCTAACAGCTCAACATCTACTGCACAAAAATGGAAAATACGTGGTCTCTCCTGCATTCAAATTCTTTGCCAGTTCCAAAATTTCAGTAAAAACCTAACTCTTAGTCCACACTTAGTCACCTTCTGCAAATTCTCTCCTCTTTCTTACTTGGTGCCCTCTGGTCAGCAGTAAATCTTGAGCAGTGGAAGTCTTGGTTCAGTGGATATCATTCTTGCACAATGCAAAGGTTTTTTGGCTTAAGCTGCACTCCAGATATTTGAGTATTTCTAAACAACATTGAGAGAATGCACACTGTTGTAAATTTTGCCTTTTGAAAAGGGAATTAAACTAAGGACCTCTCAAGCCGCCACACTCAACACGTCTCATGTGAAAGATCTGCTACATCCATCTCCTGAGGAGGAGAAGAGGAAACACAAGAAGTAACACTTGATGCAAAGTTCCAACTCCTACTTCTTGGATATCAAATGTTCCGGTTGCTACAAAACCACTACAATGTTCAGCCATTCACAGATTGTTGTGTTATGATGCTCCACTGTACTTTGCCAACCTACCATGGAAAGGTCAGGCTAACAGAAGGCTGTTCCTTCAGAAGAAAATAGCATTAAACTTTATGGGCAGCATGGTGGCTCAGTGGATAGCGTTGCTGCCTCACCGTGCCAGGGTTCGATTCCAGCCTTGGGCGACTGTCTGTGTGGAGTTTGCACATTCTCCCCGTGTCTGTGTAGGTTTCCTCCAGGTGCTCCAGTTTCTTCTCTCAATCCAAAGATGTGCAGATCAGGTGAATTGGCCATGCTAAATTGCCTATAGTGTTAGGTGCATCATTTAGAGGGAAATGGGTTGGTGTGGACTTGTTGAGCTGAAGGGCCTGTTTCCACACTGTAGGGAGTCTAATTTAAAGTGAAAGCTAACGTCTCAAAATGGGTGAGGCTGCGGTGGTCATCAGTGTCCCAGAGCCTTATCCATCTGGATTATGTAAACTATTTTGGATATTCTTTTAATATTCAGTTATTTGTTAGAATTTAAGTTAAATGTAACATTTAAAAAATTAAAAGACAAAACAAAATCTCCTGGCATTTACTAGAGAATAGTACAGGAGTTCAAGGAAGCTTGACTAACACTTACTTGGGAGCTGCAAAATAGGCATAGATCTGTGAGAGAGCTGCACAGAACAGATGAGTATAAACTGTGGCCAAGGATTGAAGTCCACACCACTCGCAGGGAGTCACTGAGGCATACCATTCAGACAAAAAAAAAATACAAGATGGGCTACACAGAAAATCTGTAGGTTCATTGGTTGGTAAGAAATTGTTGTTAGTGATTGTCTATAAAATGTTTGAAAAGTGTATTATCATTTTGAAAGAAAGAATTTATTCACAAGAATCCAAAAGTGTAAAAATCAGGACCAATATGATAGAGTACTATAAATAAGTTAGAGTAGAGATAGGAACAAAAAGAGTAAAGTTAACGTAAGGGAAGCAAGTTTAAGACTAAGACTGAAGCCCTCAGTCCTGTGTGTTACATGGCAGATGAGATAAAAGAGAAAGTTGGAGAGGGAAGCGTGAAAAATATGGAAAAAACACTGGCAGGTAACATTAAAAAAAAATCCAAAGACATTTTGTAAGTATATTCAGGACAAAAGAATAACCAGTTAAAGAGTAGGGACAAAAGTGGTATTCAGTGTGTGGAGCTGGAAGGTATCACTGAGTTGTAAAGGAGTACTTTCCATCCGTATTCATTGTAGAGAAGAACAATATAGGTATAAAAATCAGAGAAGGGGACTGCGTTATACTTGCATGAATAAGCATTGCGAGGCAGGTGGGGGTCTTAGCAGGTTTGAAAGTGAATAAATCCTCGGGCCCTGATGAGACACATCCCTGACTGCTGTAGGAGACAAGGGCAGAGATTGCAGGGGCTCTCACATTAATTTTCATGATGTGGAGATGCTGGTGTTGAACTGAGGTGTACAAAGTTAAAAATCACACAGCACCAGGTAATAGTCCAACGGGTTTATTTGCAAGCACTAGCTTTCGGAGTGCCGCTCCTTCATCAGGTGGTTGTGGAGTATAAGGTCGCAAGACACAGAATTTATAGCAATTTTTCCTGTAAATTCTGTGTCTTATAGTCTTATACTCCACGACCACCTGAAGGAGCAGTGCACCGAAAGCTAGTGCTTGCAAATAAACCTGTTGGACCATAACCTGGTTTTGTGTGATTTTTAACTTTGTACATTAATTTTCAATTGCTCTCTAACTGCAGTAGAGCTGCCAGAGGACTGGAGAACAGACAACGTGGCACAATTACTCAAGAAGGGTGGGAGGGATAAACCAAGAAATTACAGGCCAGTGAGTCAGTGAGTGTAATGTCAGTGGTGAGGAAACAATTAAAAAGAATTCTGAGGGACAGAATTAATCTGCACTTGGAGAGGTGGTTTTGACAGGGGAAGATTATGTCTAACAAATTTGAGTTTTCAAGGAGGCATGCTGACCAAGCGTGTGAATGAGGGTAGTACAATTGGACCATCTCGGGAACCTCCCTTCCCTTCCTGGACCTCTTCATCTACATTTCTGGGGACCGACTCAAGACAAACATCTATTTCAAACCCACCAACTTCCACAGCTACCTGGACTACACCTCCTCCCCCCCCACCCTCCCCACCCCCACCCCCACCCCCCACCCCCCCACACCACACCCACTCTCCTGTAAAAGCGTTATCCCTTATCCCAATTCCTCCATCTCCGCTGCATCTGCCCCCAAGAGGATCAATTCTACTCCACATCCCAGATGGCTTCAATTACTGTAATTTCCCCTCTCACATGGTCAACAATGCCCTCCAGCATATCTCCTGCAATTCCCGTACCTCCAGCCTTGAGCCCCACTGCTCCAACCACAACAAGGACAGAACCCCCCATCCCAGTCCTCACCTTCCACCCCACCAGCCTCCGGATACAGTGCATCAACCTCCACCATTTATGCCAACTACAGTCAGACCCCACCACCAGAGATATATTTCCCTCCCCACCACTATCAGCATTCCACATAGACCATTCCCTCCCCGACTCTCTCATTAGGTTAACCCATCCTCCACTCCCGGCACCTTCCCTTGCTGCTACAAGAGATGTAAAACCTGCACCACATCTCCCCCTTCCCATCCAAGGACCCAAAGGATCCTTCCACATCCAACAGATATTTTCCTGCACATCCAAACACCACCTCTACTGTGTCCATTGCTCCTGACGTGGTCTCCTCCACATTGGGGAGACAGGATGCCAACTCGCAGAACATTTCACAGACTATCTCTGGGACACAGGCAGAGAACAACCCCACGACCCTGTGGCTGACCACTTCAACTCCCCTCCCACTCTGCCAAAGACATGCAAGTCCTGGGCCTCCTCCACCGCCAAATCCTAGCCACCCGACGACTGAAGGAAGAAAGCCTCATAATCTGCCTTGGGACCCTCCAACTACACAGAATCAATGTCGATTTCACCAGTTTCCTCATCTCCCCTCCCCCCACGTTATCCCAGACCCAACCCTCCTACTTAGCACCGCCATCCTGAACTGTCCTAAGCCCATCTTCCTTCCTACTTATCTGCTCCACCCTCCGCTCCAACCTATCATCATCACCCCATTGCATTCCTAGCTATGTTCCTCCTAGTCCCACCCCCCCTCCCATTTATCTCTCAGCCCCCTTGGGCCCCCCCAAACCTCCCCCCACCCCTCCAACATTCCTGAAAAAGAGCTTATGTTTAAAACGCGAGTCTCCTGCTCCTCAGATACTCCTCAGATACTATGTTTTTCCAGCGCCACACTTTTTGACACTAGTACAATTGATACAGTCTACATGGACTTTAGTAAGGTTCTTGGCAATGTGTCACATGTTAAGAAGCTAAGAGTCCATCAGATCCAGGGCAATTTTACAAATTGGATCCAAAATTGGCTTATTGATAGAAAGCAGACGATGATTATTAAAAGGTGTTTTTGTGACTAGAAACTTGGGTCTAGTGATGTCACAGGGTTCAGTGCTAGATGTCTTGCTGCTTCTTGTGTACATAAATGATCAGTTTGCAGATGACACAAAAACTGGTGCTGTGCTAATTAGTGAGGTGAAAAGCTTTAGACCAAAGAATGAAATAGGCAGAGTAATCAGATGGGCTTCCCCCCAGCCACACCCCCTCCCATTTATCTCTCAGCCCCTGGCCCATAACCCTCATTCCTGGTGAAGCATTTATGCCTAAAACATCAATTCTCCTGCTCTTCAGATGCTGCCTGACCTGCTGTGCTTTTCCAACACCACACTCTTGACAAAGGTACCCGCCAGTATCCTCTGAGCAAATCTAACATAGAAATATGTTGCTTGTCCCACCTTTTCAACACAGTCTTCCAAATGCAGAATCGAATATGCATGAGTCTTTTTAACTGCATTGACTGCGATAGTCCAGACAGAACTATTGGGTACCATCTGGTTTTGGTACTACTATGGATGAGCTCCTGTCACTGTAAATCACTTCCATTATGTTGTCTTGGAGCATGTGTGCAATCTCCTTTTGAACCTGTGCCAACTTTAGAGGGTTATGCCTATAAGGATGTTGCTTAATCAGAACAGCATCTCCGATAACTACATCATGCATAATTAGGTTTAGTACTTCCCAGTTTATTTTCACACATCTCCCCATGTGATAGAAATAACTCTTTCAGGTCATTTCAATTTTCCTTTAGAAGGTAACTCAATAACTCATCCCAATTGTTGACAACTTCCTCATTGTCCAATTTAATTTGAGGAATGTCTAATTCAGAAGCCTCTGAACTTGGTTTTTCCCTCTGTGTTGTAACTAATAACACAGACTTCTTTGGCTTTCCTTCTCTGTCAAAATACCTTTTGAGCATATTCACATGACACACTCTGCGAGATTTCTTTCTGTCTGGAGTCCTTATGACATCTTTCACCTCACTCCATTTCCTTTTGACTTGGTAGGGTCCACTAAACCTTGTTTTTAAAGGTTCACTTATCACTGGAGGTAATGCTGGAAGCCTTATCCCCGATAGCAAAATTGAGTTTTTGATTTCTTGTCTGCTTTCTGTTTCATTTTACGCTGTGATACTTGTAATTGCTGTCTAGCCAACTTCATTTAATCCATTTAATCGTTCCCAAAAAGTTGACATATAGTCTAAATATGTAGTCTCTGAATCCTAACTTACCAATTTTTCCTCAATTAATTTTAGTGGTCCTCTCGCTTCATGCCCAAAAACTAATTCAGATTGATTGAATTTGGTCGAATCATTTGGTGCATCTCTGATCACAAAAATTACAGATGGAATTGCCTTATCCCAATCATCTGGTTAGTCTTTACTTTCAGCCCTTAACATGTTCTTTAATGTCTGATGCCACTTTTCTAGCACTCCCTGTGACTCTGGATGGTACGCAGTAGATTGCCTTATTCCTAAACTGTTCATAACTTCCTGGAATAATTTCAATGTGAAGTTTGACCCTTGATCTGATTATATCTCTGTGTGTAGTCTGTATCTACTGAAAAATTTGAGTAACTCTTCGACAATCCCTTTAGCTGTAATTTTGTGTAATGGAATGGCCTCTGGAAATTTAGTGGACACATCCATTATTGTTAACAACTACTGATTACCACTTTTGTTTTAGGTAGGGGTCCTACGCAATCAATTAAGACTCTTTTAAAAGGTCCCTCAAGTGCAGGAATAGGTATTAAATGTGTAGTTTTTATTACTGCCTGTAGTTTTCCAATTACCTGACATATGAAATATCTGGCAAAATTCAACTGTATCCTTGTGCACTCCAGGCCAACAAAAATGTTTTTGTATTTTAGCTCGAGTTTTTCTCACTCTTCAATGGCCCCCTAGTGGTAGTTTATGCGCTACTTGCAACACCTCCACTCTCTTACCCACTGGCATTACGACTTGATGAACATCTGATCATTTGTCATCTGCCTGAATATGTCTTGGTCTCTATTTCCTCATGAAGCCAACATTTTTAAGATAATAACATTCAGGGATACATTCAAATTCTTTTTCAGTGTATGCCTTTTGATACAATTGCTTTAAATTTTCATCTTTTTGCTGTTGCTCAGGTAATTTATCAGAGCTAAAGATGTCTGTAGTGTCATCTATCTGCTCCTGGCTTGTATCAACCATTTGATCAAACAGGGTTTCTGCTAATACAACTTCAACTTTCTCACCTATGGTCTTTGATCTCCTATTTCAACTGGTGACTATGTGACCTCTTTACCACGCAGCTGGGAAAAATCCCAGGATATGTTTCCTGCAATAGTTCAGTTGCCTGAGTTTCCATTGGCTTTTCAACCACAGTAGGCAGCACTCCTACCTGTGAACCATCTATGTCATTAGCAAGGACAAGTTGTAGTCCTGGAGCTGAGAGTTTGTCCAATACTCTTACCACAACTTCTCCACTTTTTACTGGACACTCTAACCTCACTTTACGTAATTGAGTGCTTCTTGTCTCACCGTGAATTCCTGTTACTAGCACCTTTTCTGGCAATAGTCCATCAGAGATACATATTTCCTCATCTTTCAACATCACAGACTAAGAGGATCCTGTATCTTTTAATATTGTAGTCTATTTACCTGCTGCGCCTGGCCTATATGAATAAACCTTACCTTCGAAGGTATATGGCTTAAGATGATCTGACCTTTCCTCCTTAACCAACCTCTGACCCAGCTTGTACATTCTGGTGCAACTTTCTAGCCTCCACTGTGCTTTCCATTATCACTCCAACAAAACTCACTGGCTTATCCTGGTTTCCTACATCTGGCTTCCTAGTGCTTTTCCTAACCCACCCAACACTGTGATTTCACATGGCCTACTTTATTGCAGTGAAAACACTGGACCTTTTTCAAATTCCCTTTCCCCTCCAAGTGTTTCCTTTTTACCCTGTGGTAAGTTATCCTTATGATCTTCAACTAGATCTACCTTTCCCTTTTCACACAAGGATTTCTCTTTTCCTCAATTTCTATGGATTGAAATTGATTTTGGAAGCCAAACTTTGATTTATGAACCAACTCGTAATCATCAGCCATTTTCACTGCTAATCTCGCCGGTTTAACTTTGTTCTTCCACATGGCTCTTACTACTTCAGGAAGTGAATTTTTGAACTCCAAAATAATCGTCTTTCTAAGAGAATCATGAGTTTGCTCTATTTTTAATGCCCTTACTCACTTATCAAAATTACTTTGTTTGATCCTTTCAAACTCAATGGAGGTTTGACCAAGTACTTTCTTAGATTCCTGAAATGTCTGTATCTTCTGGCACAAGCTCATATGCACTTAAGATGGCTTTCTTCACCTCCTCATATGCCCCAGATCCCTCCTCTGATAGCGATGCAAATACCTCACTAGCTCTACCTACAAGTTTTGTTTGGATCAACAAAACCCACATGGTCACTGGGCACTGCATTTGTTTAGCCACCTTTTCAAATGAGATGAAAAAGACTTCACATTCTTCTCATCAAATGTAGGCATTTGGATATATTTAAACAGTTTCTCACCAGGCTTTTGACTGCCATGGATTTGCTCATTCTTACACTCTTCCTCACACAGCTTACATTCAGCCTTCATCTCCATCCTTTTAAGCTGACTCTCCTGTCTAAGTGCTAATTTCTGAAGTTCAAACTCCCTCTCTTTCTTCCTTTTCCCTCTCTTTCTTTTTGCTCTGCTAAAGTGATTCATTATTTTTCTCGTTAATTCTGCTTTTAATCGTAATTCAAACTGTTTCATTTCCATTGCCCTTTCCTTGTCGTTTGCCTCTGACTCAAGCTGCTTAATTTCCAATTAAATTTTATCCATCTCTAAAGATTCTGATGGTGTCTCTAGCAAATTTAAATGCTAAGCCACTGCTGTAATTAAGTCTCCTTTCTTCATGGAAGGAGGCAGGCTCCAGCTCACCTGCTAATTCCAGCAGCTTGCCCTTAATCACTTTTTGCAAGAAAAACCCAAAGTCACCTCAGTCACCTCTTCCACCCCTAGAAAACTCTTGCTGACTGAAAGAACCATTGCTTTCCCAAGCACTGTTTAAACCATCCAAATTCAACACCTGGAACAAAAGACACTAAGATTTACCATTCGCTGCCTTCAACTCCAGCAACCCTAATCCTAAATAGAACAAATCCCAGATGAGACCCCAATCTGTTATGGACCAGGCCAGACCCCCTGAAAACATTTCAAGAAAGTGGCCTGGATCCTAACTTTTCCAGATGTTTTAAGTAGGTGTAACCTGGATATTCCAGGAGAAACACAGGTGCTCAAACCACTTAGTTTTAAACAAAACAGAATTTATTTACAAGATTACCAAATAAAACACAAATAAAAGAGAACAGAATACCAAATAATTTAACCTATACTAACTTAATGATGCTGTTCCAAATATTTGCAACAATACCCATAAACACTCCTTGGCACAAAGGTAATGTCAAACAGAGGGTCTTACAGGAGAGAGAGAGAGAGAGAGAGAGAGAGAGAGAGAGAGAGAGAGAGAGAGAGAGAGAGGAGGTGGCAGCATGAAACACCCCCCTTCCGTGGAGCTGTTTCTTGGATCATCAGCCTCAAACACTACTGCTGGTTAACCTAACCAAACCAAACCAGAGAAACTGAACTGGGAGAAGTTGCACCTCTCCTTTCATTGTACACGTGTTTGCTTTTAAACTTGAAAACCTTTTCCCTGAGGCAGTATCTGTTAGCTATAGCCAAATTGGCCCTAAAACCCATCCAAAGCCAGACTTTAGGAATCACTGCTTTTGCAGCCTCTCTAAAAAATAAAGAACCATACCAGTGTTAAAGGAGCAGCATTATTACAGATCAGAAGGACCTTGGTGGGGCATGTGCATGGATATTTGAAAGTTGCAGGACAGGTAATTAAGGTGGTTAAGACGACATATGGGATGCTTGCTTTTATTAGTCAACGCATTGAATATAAGAACAAGGTGGTTATGATGCAGCAGTATATATTATTTAGACCATAGTTGAAATATTATGTGCAGTTCTGCTTGCCATGGCATGGGAAGGGTGAAAGAGGTTGAAAAAGAGATTCACTGGGATGTTGCCTGGACTGGAACAATTTAGCTATGAAGAGACAAGATAGGATGGGGTTGTTTTCCTCTGAACAGAGAAAGCTGAGGGGAACTGACTGAGATGTACAAAGTTGAAAGGGGCATAGTCAGGGTAGAGAGGAGAAATCTTTCCTCTTAGTAGAGGGGGCAATAAGCACAGTTTTAAGGTTATTCAAGGGGTTTTGAGGAAGTCATGTCTTTAGCCAGAGGGTAGTAGGTATGTGCATTTCACTGCTCAAAATAGTATAGGCAGGAACCCATAAGACATTTATGAAGTATTTAGATAAGCACTTGAAAGGCCATGGCTTACAAGCCCATGTGCAAGTGTTGGAAAATGAGACTAGATAGATGCTTGAAAACCCTCCACCACTGGCACTAAGTAGCAGCAATATGTACAGGATATCTATGATGCACTGCAGAAATTCACCAAAGATTCTCAGACAGGACATTCCAAATCCACCTCAATCTAGAAAGACAAAATCAGCAGATACATGGGAACACCACCACCTGCAAGTTCCCCTCCAAGCCACTCACCATCCTGACTTGGAAATAAATTGCTGTGCCTTCAAAACCCTGGAATTCCTTCCCCAATGGCATTGTGGATTAACCTACAGTGCATGGACTGCAGCGGTTCAAGAAGGCAGTTTACCATCATCTTCTCAAGGGTAACTAGAGATGGGCAATAAATGCGAGCCAGCCAGCGACACCCACATCCCACAGATTAATTAAAAAGAGGGCTGAGGGTCCTCTTTCCTTTTCTATGACTAACACTGATAAAACATAACTTGCTGTTTGTTTCATTGCTGTTTTATGAGTGTTCTTTTTGCATTACAATATCTTAATCACCCATTCCACCTATTTGAATTATGGTAATACTTCCACATCACCATTAGATAGGTGAGATAAACAGAATAGCAGAAAGGTATTTGTCTGTGAGCAATTTTCCGTGGCACAGCATTCTAGGAATCCTGTCAAGTTTAATTCTTATCAACTTGGAGGTGAAATGTTAGAAAAAGCATTTTTTACTTGAGTGTCATAAATCCCTGGGGTTATGTGTGAGAAATTTAGCCTTACTATTCCTGAAGTTATCACAAAAGTGAAAATTTGACGAACCACCAAACTGCCCCAAATTTACATAATTCAGGTTAAAAGGATATACACTTCAGGTTTTCTCCATCAAAAAGAAAATAATTATTTATTGTAATCAAACTGTTATTATCCAATGGCAAAAAGTAGACAAATTGCTCTCTTTTAAATTAAAGATTATATCCTTTAGAAATTTCCACATTCATACAGAGAAGGAAGGCAAAGATAGACATGATGTGGATGAGTGGACCAAAATAAAAGGGAACACAGTTCAATAACACCAGTTTGGACACAGACATTAATGAACTGTTTTGTTTCAATTCCTTCGGATTTTGTACTTGTGGGCACACTGCTCCCTAGACTTCCATTCATCGGTTGGGACTTCACCCCTTCTGAACATTGCTCTCTATCTCCTGTTGAAAGGGAAAACAAAGGAAAGATAAGAGAGTAACTAGTTACTAAGGATTTTCTTCTACTTCTCCACACAGATGAGAGAGAAAGTGAGGTTGATGCCTTCTCTTTGCAGACTAGATGTTTCTGGTGCATTGCCCACAGGGTTGTCCAGGAATCATCAGGACATAGTTACTCTGTTGAGTGTACTGCTGCCAAAACACCTCGTGCTGATTTGTTTGGAATTCCTCCTCAGTGTTCAAATAATACATGTACAACTCACAATATATTATAGTAACTTATTTTCAAACATTGAACATCACCTGACACAGCTTTCTTGGTTTTCAGCAGTATTGTTCCCTGTTTTTAACTCCACAGCCACAAAACAAATAAGGTCTCGACAAGGTAAACACAGAAACAAAGGAAATAGGAGCAGGTATATGCCATTCAGCCCTTTGAGCTGCTCTGCCATTCATTATGATCACAGCTGATCATGTAACTTAAAGCCTGCTCCTGCTGAATCCACTTGTAAGTTGATTTGTACACAAGTCAGAACACAATGAAGATAATATAAAAGAGTCAGTAGAGGACATGTTCATGTATGACAGATTTTTAAAATTATACTCCTGTATAGGATTGCGTTTGTACACACGATTGTTAATAAGTTGGACATTTGTAAATTGGTGACCCTTTGTAGACCACATTGACAAGTTTTTTTTTCTTGTTATTGCTTCAAAGGACTCCAATAAATTAATTAAAACATAATTTTCCTTTCTCAAAAATATGTCGACTTTGCCTGATTGCATTATGATTTTCTAAGTTTTCTGTTAATATTGGAATCTAACTCCACATCTAATCTAATCTAATCTGATTGGAATCTAATCTGTTTGTAATTTTTATTATTTATTAATGACTTGGATGAGGGAGTCGAAGGGTGGGTCAGTAAATTTGCAGATGATACGAAGATAGGTGGAGTTGTGGACAGTGAGGAGGGCATTTGTCGTTTGCAAAGGGACTTAGATATGATGCAGAGCTGGGCTGAAGAGTGGCAGATGGAGTTCAAGCCTGCCAAGTGTGAGGTTGTCCATTTTGGAAGAACAAATAAGAATGCGGAATACAGGGTTAATGGTAGGGTTCTTAGTCAGGTGGAGGAACAGAGGGATCTTGGGGTCTATGTACATAGATCTTTGAAGGTTGCCACTCAGGTGGATAGAGTTTGTAAGAAGGCCTATGGTGTATTATTGTTCATTAGCAGAGGGATTGAATTCAAGAGTCGTGAAGTGATGTTGCAGCTGTACAGGACTTTGGTTAGGCCACATTTGGAGTACTGTGTGCGGTTCTGGTCGCCTCACTTTAGGAAAGATGTGGAAGCTTTGGAGAGGGTGCAGAGAAGATTTACCAGGATGCTGCCTGGAATGGAGAATAGGTCGTACGAGGATAGGTTGAGAGTTCTCGGCCTTTTCTCGTTGGAACGGCGAAGGATGAGGGGTGACTTGATAGAGGTTTATAAGATGATCAGAGGAATAGATATAGTAGACAGTCAGAAACTTTTTCCCCAGGTACAACAGAGTGTTACAAGGGGACATAAATTTAAGGTGAAGGGTGGAAGGTATAGGGGAGATGTCAGGGGTGGGTTCTTTACCCAGAGAGTGGTGGGGGCATGGAATGCGCTGCCCGTGGGAGTGGTAGAGTCAGAATCATTGGCGACCTTTAAGCGGCATTTGGATGGGTACATGGATGGTTGCATAATCTAGGATAGAAGTTCGGCACAACATCGTGGGCCGAAGGGCCTGTTCTGTGCTGTATTGTTCTATGTTCTAACATTTGCCCCACGACAAACCTTAGGCTAAATTGGTCAATAGCTTCCTGTCTTCCTCCTTTCTTGAATACAGCAGAAACATTTGCAGCTTTTTTCCAAACCACTCAGACTTTTCCAGAATTTAAGGAATTTTTGAAGGATCACATTCAAAGCATCTACAATATCTACAAACATTTCAAGACCCGAGGATGCAGATTTGTGGAGACTGTTCCCCTTTAGCTCTAACAGAGTTGTTTAAAGTTCCTCCCTCTCTTTTACCTCTTGATTTTCTGAATATTCTTGGGATGTTTTATATTTCTTCTACAGTGAAAACAGATATAGAACATCCGATCAACAATTCAGCCTTTTCCTTTATTCTCAATAATTCCCAGATTATTCATCCTTTAAAAGGATCAATCACTTTCCACTTTTAAATACTTGCAGAAACTTTTTTTTCCAAACTTCTAAATAACCTTCCTTTGCAATTTGTCTGTCATTACTTTGCTATAACTGATCTTTGTTCCATACAATAGTATAATCATTGAATGCTTTCCTTTCACGGATACTACCCTCAATCTATCCTAGTCACGATGTTAGAAAGTGTATCCTTCGCAATCTTTATTTCTCGACATAGTTTTAGTGCAATTTCTTCAAATGTCTGCAACTGCTGCTCCATTGTCCTATATTTAATCCAAGTCGCTTATAACTGCCTTTATTTTTTATTTTGTTTTTGACCTATACTTTTCCATACAAACTGAAAATCTTATCATATTCACTATCAGACCCTCCCTTAGAATGGAATCATTAGTTGTCATGTTGCAAAGTACCAAGTCTAAAATAGCCTGTACCCTAGTTGCCTCCTGAATGTCATTCTATGTAGTCCTAAATGAACTCACACTTCAGTCATTTGCCAATGTGATTTGTCAAATTTATATGCAGATTAGAATCACCCATTATTATTGCAACACCTTTCTTACAAGAGCCCATAATATATTTCTGAATACTCAGTCCTGGAATGTAGCTCATGTAAGTGACATATCTTTGCTATTTTTTAGTTCTACCTAAGCTCAATTCTGCATCTGATCCTTTGAACTAATATCATGTCTTACCATTGCACTATCATCCTGAAGTAATGATTTGGAGATGCCGGTGTTGGACTGGGGTGTACAAAGTTAAAAATCCCACACCAGGTTATAGTTCAACAGGTTTAATTGGAAGCACGTGATGAAGGAGCAGCGCTCCAAAAGCTAGTGCTTCCAATTAAACCTGTTGGACTATAACCTGGTGTTGTGCGATTTTTACCTTTGTAAATCCTGAAGAGTTACCAATAATCTTTTCCTATCTTTATGCATTTCTGAAATGTCAAATACCCACAAATAATTAGGTTTCAATTTTGAGCACTTAGCCATTTCAGAGACTGAATGCAATCAGGATGTATATACGTATTTCCATTCTTGCTTTTAATCCATCTGATTTGTGACAAAATCTGCATTACAGTAGAATCTTTAATTCTGTGAAATCTGGGTTCTGCTATCTAGGCAAGTATTTTCTGTCCACTCCTAAATACCTTGAAAGGTGGTGGTGAGCTTTCTTGAACCAGTGAAGTCCTTGTGGGGTACACACATTCTTTAAGGGCTGTTTGTAAAGGGAGTTCTATGACTTTCATCTAATAATTATGAAGGAATGGCGATGTAGCTCCAACTTGCGATGGAATGCGGCTTGAAAAAGAGCTTGCAGGCACTGCAGTTTGAATGCATTTTCTGTTCTTGTCCTTCTGGGCAACAGAGTTTTAGAGCTTTGAAAATGCTGCAGTACATCTTACAGATGGTACAGACTGCTTCGATTATGTACACTGCATATCAATGGTGAATGCCATTTGTGGCATGTGGGCATTGCTGGCTGGCCAACATTTACTCCTAATCCCTAGCTGCCCTTGACAACATTGTGGTGAACTGCTGCAGTCCGTCTGCTGTGGATTGACCCTCAATGCCATTGGGGAGGGAATGCCAATCAAGCAGATTGTTTTGACCTGAATGGCACTGAGTTCTTGAATTTTATTGGAGTTTCAGTTATCCAGGCAATAGGCAATTATCCACCACATTCCTGCCTTACAGAGTGCAGACAAGCACGGAGAGGACAGAAGGCAAATTACTCAATGCAACACTCAAAACGACACATGACCATTAAAACCAAGTTTCTTTTGTCAAAATATTTTAATGATTAATCATGTTAAAAAGGCTGCATTGCAGCAAGGTATTTTTCTTTGATGAAGTAGCAAATGTTTAAATGCTTGACTCCTTAAAAATACACACCATGCTTATTTGTATATTTATTGTTTAACATGTTTAATATAGTATATTTTGCATCAAAAATATACTGCAATTTAATTCTTAATTGAAAACAAAATTAAAAAGGAATTATTTTATAAAACTGTAAGGTTCAATATAAACAATTAGTCAATTCTGGACAACTGCTGAATACCAGATCAAGGACAATAACGACTAAATTATTGGCTTACTGCTGACTGAGCAAATTATTCTAAAAATCCACCAGATCTACAAAAAGGCACTTAAACGCCATTCTTTCAATAATGATATAGTATCTGTACATTTAGTTTCACTTCTCCAGAGTCCTGAAAACACTGCTTGGACCAGAAATAGATATAAAATATACTGTTACCTTATTTTCAAAGTTTGTCGAAAACTGAAACGATACCTCTGAAAAGCAACCCAAATTAAGGATCTGAACAGATGTGGCCACTGATGTTCGATGACAAAAACATGACAATGACAAATAGTAGGATCTAGCGTTTTAAAAAAAACACCACTTCAAACAGACTATTTGGAGGACTGTAATTTTTGAATAATATTTTCATTGGTTAATTTAAGAAATTCCAGTACAGTAGAATGCATGACTATTCTAATCTGTATTCTAATCCATACTGAATTTCAATAGTGTCTTTTTAAAAATACATTTCCAGTGTATAGAAGTAAAATTAGCTAGAAATCTATCAGACTTCAGCAGGTATTCCTCTGAAAATTCAGCTAATTACAGACCTCCAATGCTTTAATTCTAACCATTTTAAGAAATAATATTAACAAAGGCTGACTAATCTGAGGAACTGTTAATTTTTACAAAATAATGTCCACCATCTGAGCCTTCCATGCTGCAGAAAGTATTGTTGCTTGCTGCCGTGCAGGCTCAGAAACACGTTATTAAAATGTAGCTCGCAGTCTTTTATTCTCTTCTCGCAATCTCTCGTTTTCTGCCACTAAAGCTTCATTAATAGAATATCGTTCAAGTAAACCATGGATTTCATTCTGAAAGGAGAACGCAATATTTCTAGAGTCAATTGACAAGTCTACACACAAATACCTTTGCAAAATAAGAATAATAGACAAAGTTATAAAGTTCAATTTAAACAACTTAGATTCCCTCTAAAACTGAAGTATTTGTTGTTCATTCATTTCATTCTTCATTTCAGTTGTAGTAATATTTTGTCATGCCTGCCTACCAGAATTCCTCATACTTTCATTCTTCCTAAAGTTTCTTTGGAGGTGGCTCTACCTCACACTCAGTAAAATGGATGAAGGTAGTGCAGGGAAAAGATAAATGATTCAATGTTTTTCATTCCATGACAACATTGGACTCCCAGCTCTGACATGACATAGACAGCTGTAGACCAAGGCTTTCTTTACTCAATCCCAAACTTAGAAAATACCCCATTCCATCACAAGTCCAAAGTTTCCTATTTCTTCACACCTCTCAAAACATTAACCTCTTGCAATACACAATCCACACTAGCCAGTGCCTTACCAAGTGAAACTAACCACAGGTGGGATATCAAAGTCACACCCAATCCAGCAGTCATGTAGCATGCTTACACACAATGGGAGGGTCACAGTTACAGATTACAATCTGGAACCTGCTGATTTGGGTTTTCCAAACCCAAAAGCATTGAGGGTAACCACACAGTAGTTTGCCTCAAATTATAAGAAAACTATTTGAGAGGCAGGTTAATCAGAATGTTACCTCAGCAAAGAAGATGGTCTGTTTTGTTTATTTGGCCATCTTGTGGATACTGTCTTTCATTTTCTGGCTATGTAATGGCATTTTAAGTCTTCTTTAGGTAAAGTAAACTGCTGCAAAGTTGCTCAGTATTTGCAAATTGGGTTTGGAGCTTTGATGGAGAGAACACTGTGCTTGGGGTGACACGGTGGCTCAGTGGTTAGCATTGCTGCCTCACAGTGCCAGGGATCTGGGTTCAATTCCTGCTTCAGGTGACCGTCTGTGCAGAGTTTGCACATTCTCTGTGTCTGTGTTGGTTTCCTCTGGGTGCTCCAGTTTCCTCCCACAGTCCAGGTGAATTGGCTGTGCTAAATTGTCCATAGTGTTCCAGGATGTGTAGGTTAGGTGCATTAGGCAGGGGTAAATATAAGGTGGGGGAATGGGTCTGGGTGGATTACTCTTCAGAGAGTCAGGGTGGAGTTGCTGGGCCAAAGGGCCTGTTTCCACACTGCTGGGATTCTATAAAACGAACTAATTGTCAACAGGGGTAGAGAGGCAAAATAAAACAAAGTGACAGCCCTTTGTTGAAATTCATAGTAAAAACTCCACTCCTGCAGTACAATCTCAGTCACTCAAATAATTTTATCTACAACATTACAGTGTAAAAAAAAATCCAATATTCATCAACTGAGTTCAACAATTCTGAGGTAAAGGAGGAAATCCTGTAAATATTCAGATTAGGCAGTATCTGTACAGAAAGAAACAAAGTTAACATCTCAAGTCAAAGGTCTCTGATCAGAAAGAAGTTAGAGATGTAACAGGTTTAATTAAGCATACTGGCAGGAAATCAAAAGGAAGAACAAGAGGAAGAGGAAAAGAAGCCACCTTGGTTTATGGAATCTGGAATTCGGACTAGGCATGTTCAAAAGTGTATCCCGGTTGGATATAGGAAGGATGGGGGCAGGGTGGTACTGGGTGAGATGGTGAGAATTGGGTTGATTTTCTTGATATAGTATTGCTAAGCTTTAAGAAAATGCAATACCATGGAAAATGGGTTAAATATTTCATCCTGCACCACTGCGTATTAGGAATTTCTGCAAGACTCAACTTTTTCAGGCCACACACAACTAAAACACAAATGGTGTTCATGTCTAATATTTGAACAACAAGCTGTTTAAATCAGACTAGGATATTTGCATGGGTTCACAATTCACCATTTTTTAAAAAGATAAACTGGGATAATCTGGATCATTTCAGATTCAGAGTGTGTTCTTCATTGTTCAACACAGGTACTCCAGAGATCACCTGCATGTTTCAAGCAGTTCTGGAAATGTAATTTATGCTGGTCCACTGACAGCCCTATACAAATTCTCAGTAACTACCACAGGGAAATTCAGTCACTAGCACAGTAACCTCCAAGTGAATTTTGGGTTATTTTAATAAACTAACCTGGTCAACATGCTATTACGCTACAAATCAAGAATAGCAGTTCAATTAGTGTTGAATACCTGTTGGATGTGGAATTGCTTGATCATCTCCACCTGTAGGTTTACAATGTCTCGATGCCATGCATCTCTGGATTAAATAAACAAAAACTTGAGAATTTCAGTACCATAACTTGATAAAAGTAAAAATGTTGTGGTTCTGTTCGCCGAGCTGGGAATTTGTGTTGCAGACGTTTCGTCCCCTGCCTAGGTGACATCCTCAGTGCTTGGGAGCCTCCTGTGAAGCGCTCCTGTGTTGTTTCCTCCGGCATTTATAGTGGTGAGTTGTTGTCTGAGAGTGGCTGTTGGCTTGTGTGCTGTTAGGAGTCCTAGTGGTCGTAGTAGTCTGGCTGTCAGTTCAGAAATGTTCTTTTTGCAGTTCAGGTGTGCTGCAGTGTGTTGTGGCCCTTTTGAACAGTGTCTTGTTGCAACTTCTTTTGTGTGTGTTGAGGTGGTTGCTTTCGTTGTTCAGGACTTGGTCTGTGTGTGTGGCTTTCCTGTATACCTTTGTGGTGAATTCTCCGTTCGGTGTTCTCTGTACCATCATGTCTAGGAATGGGAGTTGGTTGTCCTTTTCTTCCTCTCTAGTGAATCGGATTCCTGTGAGTGTGGCATTGATGATCCGGTGTGTGTTCTCTATTTCTGTGTTTTTAATGATTACAAAGGTGTCATCTACATATATGACCCAGAGTTTGGGCTGAATTTGCAGTAAGACTGTTTGTTCTAATCTTTGCATTACAGCTTCTGCTGAGTGTCCAGAGATGGGTGAGCCCATGGGTGTGCCGTTGATTTGTTCATATATTTGGTTGTTGAATGTGAAGTGTGTTGTGAGGCACAGATCCAGTAGTTTGAGTATGCAGTCTTTGTTGATAGGTTCCCCGTCTTGTTGTCTGTTCTGTATGTCCAGCAGGTTGGCTATTGTTTCTCTGGCCAGGGCCACAACACACTGCAGCACACCTGAACTGCAAAAAGAGGAAGAAGAACACCTCTACAATGTATTCACCAAAAACAAATACCCCCGCAATTTCATCAACAGATGCCTAAGGGAAAGACAATGGAATAAGGACATGCCACAACCCAAAGGACTAGCCAAGTTACCATATATCAAGAACATTTCTGAACTGACAGCCAGACTACTACAACCACTAGAACCCGTAACAGCACACAAACCAACAGCCACTTTCAGACAACAACTCACCAGGACAAAGGACCTGATACCCAGCATGAGCAAAACCAATGTAGTGTACAAAATCCCATGCAAGGTCTGCACAAAACACTACATATGACAAACAGGAAGACGGCTAACGATCCGCATCCATGAACACCAACTAGCCACGAAACGACACGACCAGTAGCCACACACACAGATGACAAGCAAAATGAGTTCGACCGGGACAACACTACTATTATAGAACAAGCCAAACAGAGAACAGCCAGGGAATTCCTAGAGGCATGGCACTTATCCACAGATTCTATCAACAAATACATCGACCTGGACCCAATATACCGGCCACTGCAGCAGACAGCTGGAACTGACAACTGGAAGCAGCAGAGACAAACCACTATAAATGCCAGAGGAGAGAACACAGAAGCGCTTGACAGGAGGCTCCCAAGCACTGAGGATGTCACCTAGACAGGGGACGAAATGTCTGCAACACAAATTCCCAGCTCGGTAAACAGAACCACAACGAGCACCCGAGCTACAAATCTTCTCTCAAACTTTGAAAAGTAAAAATCACACAACACTAGGTTTCATCCAACAGGTTCATTTGGAAGCACTAGCTTTGGGAGCGCCACTTCTTCTTCAGATGGTTTTGTAGCAGGACCATGTGACATAGAATTTATAGCAAAACATTACAGTGTCATGCAAGTAAAAATGATATATTTAACAAACCTTGATTGTTGTTAAGTCTTTCATCTTTTAGAATGGGTTGCAGGTTTCAGTTCATTAATATGTAAATTATATAACTTCTTTTAAGTCACATTCTGAAGATAAGGTTTTATTTTTTAAAAAATGACATCTCAGCTCAGATGATGCATTAAAGATGTGAGGTCAGAGTCTATCTGTATCCCAATCTTGACTCGGACTGGTTCTATTTCCAAAGTGAAATTTACACAATTTTATATGGATTGACTGTCAGTATTGACTGTCTACTGGTTGTGTATTCTTTGAGCAAAATAGAATGCATTTGTAAATATAATTCTGCAAATACACATTCACCCTATAGACATATATGTGTGTGCGCGCGTGCAGGGGAGAGAGTGAGAGAGAATAGTGTAGTTGGGTCACTAGTAGTGTGACATGAATCCAAAAACCTTGTTGAGGCCATCCTCATGGGTACTGAACTTGGCTATCAGCCTCTGCTCAGCCACTTTGCTTTGTTGTTGGTTCCAAAGTCCGCCTTGGAGGACGGTTACCCGAAGATCCAAGGCTGAATGTCCTTGACTGCTGAAGGGCTTCCTCCCAGCCGAGGGAGACTTTGGGACAGGCAACAACGCAAAGTGGCCGAGCAAAGCTGATAGCCAAGATAGGTACCCATGAGGATGGCTTCAACCGGGACCCTGGGTTCATGTCACACTACAGGTGACCCAACTACACTATTCTCTCTCACTTTCTTACACACACAAACACACATACACAAACACTTACAAATACACTCCCCATGCACGCACCCTCTCAAGGGCTTATACCCCATCTCTCACACGCACATTCTCTCTCTCTCTCTCTCTCTCTCCCCCCCCCCCTGCACACACGCACACATATAAGTCTATAGGGTGAATGTGTATTTGCAGAATTATATTTACAGATACATATTATTTTGCTCAAAGAATACACAACCGGTAGACAGTCAATGCTGATAGTCAATCCATATAATATTGTGTAAATTCCACTTTGGAAATAGAATCACTCTGAGTCAAGATTGGGATACAGAGAGACTCTGACCTCACAGCTTTAAGGCATTATCTGAATTGAGATGTCACTTTTTTTTTATTAAACCTTAACTTATCTTCAGAATGTGACTTTAAAAAAAGTTCTATAATTTACATATTAATGAACAGAAATCTTTAACACATTCTAAAAGGTGAAAGACTTAACAACAATCGAGGTTTGTTAAATATATCATTTTATTTGCATGACACTGTAATATTTTGTTATAAATTCTGTGTCTTATGGTCTTGCTACACAACCACCTGAAGGAGGAGCAGCACTCCGAAAGCTAGTGCTTCCAAATAAACCTGTTGGACTATAAGTGGGGTTGTGTAGTTTGTAACAATAAAGAAATTCATATTTATTTCCAGTTCCTTTCAGGCAACATAAAAATACAAGCCTTTTTAAAAATTATCTTGTTCAAGTTTCTATAGTCTCAACATTCCTTACTTGTAATCCTCCAAAGTTTCTTGTATCATGGTCCTAATTAGCTGAATTTGAATGGATGTTAATTGCTGTCCAATGCCATCATTTCCAAAAGCATCCACAATCTTGTCAGACGGCTTCAGAATTCCTGGAGTTGACATCATCTTTTCACCTGTAGAACGGGCACAAATAAAACATTTTACAACATTGTTATATGTGACAGAACTTACTCTTTGCAGTGATGTACTGAAACATTGGCACGTGGAATACAATGTGTCCAAATTCTCAACATTTTATTAAACAAAATGCTGTAAAGCTTTGTTCCCTGTTAGCCATATGTATCTCAGGTTAACCTTTTGATAACCCCTTGTTTAATTAAGCTTCTTAGATGACTTAAAGGAGAGAGGTGATGAGGCTGGTTCATTTTCTGTGTAAACGGGCTTGCAAAAGGTATCTGACAGAAATTCACAGACTTGTTAGCAAAAGTTAAAGCCGAAGGAACTGAAGGGACATTTGCAGTGTGGATAGAAAACTGAATAAGAGTCATATATTAGAAACTGAGGATAAGTGTTTGTTTTTTTTATACAAGAGGTCTGAGAGCAGTAGTGTCCTCGATGGATCAAATCAATTTGCTCTTTTTGATACATATTAATGATCTAGACTTGGGTAAATAAAGCATAATTTTAAAATTTACAGATTATAAAGACTCAAATGTAGTAAACAGTGATTAGGAAAGTAACAAACATCCAGAGGACAATGACTGGTGAAATGGGCAGACAGATGGAAGGTTAAAATGATATACAGCAAACATTTTTATTAACTGGCGTCTATGGGACCAGTACTGTGCCAGTTGATCAAATATCCCTGACAGTCAAGAGGTCCAAATATTCAATGTAAAAACACAAACTAAGTAATGCAGGGGGCATACACATCACTGTCACACTCTATTTACATCTTAAATCTCTTAAATTATAATGCAACTCTGCCTTAAATAAAATATACCAGCAAAATGGACACTCTGGCAGGAGGAAACATATTTCCGCTGATGGGGGAGTGCCGAACCAGAGGACACAACTTAAAAATACGGGGTAGACCATTTAGGACAGAGATGAGGAGAAACTACTTCACCCAGAGAGTGGTGGCTGTGTGGAATGCTCTGCCCCAGAGGGCAGTGGAGGCACAGTCTCTGGATTCATTTAAGAAAGAATTGGATAGAGCTCTTAAAGATAGTGGAGTCAAGGGTTATGGAGATAAGGCTGGAACAGGATACTGATTGGGAATGATCAGCCATGATCATATTGAATGGCGGTGCAGGCTCGAAGGGCTGAATGGCCTACTCCTGCATCTATTGTCTATTGTCTAAATGCCTTCTCAGTCATACCCTCAACTGATTATTCAGACGTTGCGGTAGATCGCAGTGTTTGAGGAGAAATAGACTCAAAATTGAATCAACTGTTGATATTTTGCATGACTCTTCAACTGAATAAATAAATTTACACAGAGGCAAATAAATTAAAAACTACAACAATTGGACAGATTAATAGTTATCTTTGTGGTATTTGAAGTATATAATTATTGGCTATTTATCAAGAGTGCTGGTTAAAACAAATTTTGCTGTATTTTAATAATCAGAAAGAAGAGAGGCAATATAAACCAAATGACAATTTTAAATAGTGGTGCAGGAAAAGACAACACCTAGAACTATACATTTGAAGATGGTAGAACAGGTTGACACAGCTGTTTAAAACAAACACTATCTTGATTTTATTAGAGGCTGAGTGCACAAAGGAGTTATGTGCAAAGTATTGCTTAGACCCAGGCTGGTGCAACATGCTCAATATGGGTGCAGCACTTCATGAAAACTGCATAGGCAGACATTTCTTTAACTGGTACCTGGGAAAAAAAAAGAGTAAATTCATTGGGGAATTGAAGTGAAAGAAATGTGGGTTTGGGAATAAGCATAGGGAAATGGTACTAAATTAGATTAGATTAGATTAGATTACTTACAGTGTGGAAACAGGCCCTTCGGCCCAACAAGTCCACACCGCCCCGCCGAAGCGTAACCCACCCATACCCCTACATCTACATCTACCCCTTATCTAACACTATGGGCAATTTAGCATGGCCAATTCACCTGACCTGCACATCTTTGGAGTGTGGGAGAAAACCAGAGCAGCCGGAGGAAACCCACGCAGACACGGGGAGAACGTGCAAACTCCACACAGTCAGTCGCCTGAGGCGGGAATTGAACCCGGGTCTCTGGCGCTGTGAGGCAGCAGTGCTAACCACTGTGCCACCGTACCGCCCATAATAGCTCATTAAGAGTCATCTCAGGTATTGGGATTGAATAACCTCTTTCTGTGCTATATCATTCTATTTCAATACTTCTAGTTCTGTTTTCCTTGACACTGCAAAGTCTAATTACATAATAGGATTCTTCCAGAAGTCACCAAAGAAACCACTGCTGTTAAGGATGCACTCAAGCAGATATGAATGAAGAGACTGCAGATTTCTGGCTCTGATGTTACATATTCCAGTGCCTTTCTTTGAAATAAGACATAAAAACAAGCAAAACAGAGCAGATACAAAATGTTCACTGAACGCCTTGATTTTACTGAGAACCCTCTGTTCAGTGTTCCACTTTCTGGAACAGTCCTACGAGAAACTACTTTTCACTTTATGAAGCACTCTTGCTTGAACAGCAAATTAAGCACTTTGGATTTAGAAAACTAGTGTCTTGCTGGAATTTGAATATTCTATGTCAGTTCTAAAATGAGAGATTGCAAATCCCTAGATCCCCCTTCTTTTCTAAAAAGATATATTATTCCTTAAAACAAAAAAAAGTGAAAGATATGCTCCACCCTACATTTTTGTTTTAAATGCAAAATTGAAATACTTTCTGACTTTTCTACGTAGAGAAACAAGGTCACTAATTTAGTTTTCCTGAGCACAAACCTTCCTCTGTTTTGGAAGTTGGCTTAGGGATCTGCTTTTATACCTACAACAGTACCCTGGACCTGACTCTACGTTCTGATTTCAATTTCTTTATCCTTCCCATCACATGACAGTGACATTTCCTCTGTTGGAATCTCTCTTTAATAATACTCTGCAATCTAAGAGCAGAGCTGCATGCCTTTAACATATATATATATCCCTGTGTTTCCAAATGATGATCTTAAGGGGTAGCAAGGAACAGGAAAAGGCTGAGAATTTCTTTTTGGGTTAGGGTGTGGGGGCAGCTCTAGATTGACAATGCAGAGCCAAGAACAGAACCTATTGCTGGACATACTCACCCATGATCAACTAGCCAAAAAGCAATCCCAAAGATCCGGCGAACAGGTTTTAGAGAAGATACTATGATTAACCATGTCAAACACTGCAAAGGGATAATGTACAGCACTCTGCCAATATCCAATTAATGATTTCTCAGGGATACTTCAAGGCTGAAAATCTGATTGGAAACATTTAAGCTGAGGTACAGGAGAAACTGGTACATATTCAGAGAGGCTGTAGAATAGGCAGAAAGGTTGTACAATTTTGAAGGAGGGAATGACAGTTTTGAATGGAAGGCAAGTGGATCAGAAGGAATGGGGTTGTCAGGAAACAACGTTGCGAAGGAAGCCTACAAGGCAGGACAGGACTGGACAGCTTCCTTAAAGAGAAATTGCCAAAAATAAAAACTATTGGGAGCTGCAAGGCAAAAATAAAAAATGGAATATGTGTACCTTCAGAGAAAAAACATTCTTATCAAGAATCTAAGGAACATTGTACACTTTGATCACAGGAATATAAACAGTTACTTAAAATTTCAAAACTGAATTTTGGTGCTACCCAAAGTCTCAAATTTGTCTTAAGCTTGATCAATATTTTTGAGAATCACAATGGCATATTTCCTTTCACATTCAGATACAGTTTCAGGTAAAAATTTGGAATCTTGCTAATTAAGTGAATGTTACTGTTTGAATATGCTGAATTTTAAAATTCAAGGCCCACGATTCTATGGAATTATTAAACCAAATGTTGGATTAATTAATGAAATAATAACATGAACTGATTGAAAATCTTCCTATAGTTGCTGGAGTGGACTGAATTGCGCACATGAATTAGAAACAATTTTCCAAAGGTTATTAGTCTTTTGTTTCAAAATATCACTGTAAAATACATATTTAAAATCTACATCTGTATGTTGAAGGACAGACTCTGGAGTATGTTGAGCACAACCCACATTTTGGTAGCCACTCTTTCAAAAGGCAGATCAGTTGGGACAGAAATGTCTTCTATAAACTACAGCACAAGATGCATGCAATCAGAGGCCTTAGTACACAAAGAGTAAGTGTCAGCATTGCACTTGCAAACTGCAGTTACACTTGCACTCTGTATCAGCGACATATAAAACATGACAAGTTCCTCAGCAATGCCTCTGCTGCATCCTCCATACTCAACAGGAAGTCAGTTGAGGAAACGCAAGTGCCCTTAGCAAGTTTTGAGAAGATATGTAGCTCAGATTTAGGTTCTGGATGTAGGGTTGCTTGTTGAGCTGGAAGATTCATTTTCAAACATTTCGTCACCATACGAGATATCACCACTCCAGTAGCTCATTGATGATGTTACCTAGTATGGTGACAGAATGTCTGAAAACAAACTTTGCAGCTCAGCGAACAAACATATATCCAGCCAGTGCCCTTCTTGAAGTCAGCTCCACAAGGCTTCATGTAAAATTCCTGCAGTCAACATTGATAGTGCAACACCATGCTTGAGTGGCTGAAAAGCCTCTGCCCTGCCAGTTCCACTTTTCTCAACTCTCAAGTGGTTAATACTCCAGGGGAGGACAAAGAAAATGCTACAAACGTCTGAAGATTTTCTTGGAGTACGTGGCATTAATCATAGAGATGACTTCACTACTGATTGTTGGAAATGGTGACAACTTACTCATCAAGCGGAGTCAGTGAGGCAGAGTGGTGGCAGAGAATGAAAGAAAAGGAAGCAAATCCTGCAGTCCATTCTCGCACTAGATTCTAGGTGAATTAATATTGGACCATTTAGGGAAAAAAAACAATTAAGCTCTGTTTAGTCTCCATAGCCTCTATAACTTAAGAGGGAAATCAGGAGGGCAAAAAGGGGACATGAGATAGCTTTGGAAAATAGGGTTAAGGAGAATCCAAAGGGATTTTATAAATACATTAAGGACAAAAGGGTAACTAGAGATGGAACAGAGCCCCTCAAAGGTCAGTTGGTAGGATTAGGGAAAACCCTAACGCTTTCTATAGGTATGTTAGGAATAAAAGAATGACTAGGGTAGGAATAGGTCCAATCAAGGATAGTAATGGGAAGTTGCGTGTGGAGGCTGAAGAGATCGGGGAGGCACTGAATGAATACTTTTCGTCAGTATTCACTCAGGAACAGGACATTGTTGTCGATATGAATACTGAGGCACGAATAAGTAGAATGGATGGCTTTGAGATATGTAGAGAAAAGAGGTGTTGGAAATTCTGGCAAGGGTGAAAATAGATAAGTCCCCTGGGCCTGATGGCATTTATCCTAGGATTCTCTGGGAAGCAAGGGAGGAGATTGCAGAGCCATTGGCCTTGATTTTTGTGTCCTCTTTGTCTACAGGAGTAGTGCCAGAGGACTGGAGGCTAGCAAACGTGGTTCCCTTGTTCAAGAAGGGGAGTAGGGATAATCCTAGTAACTATAGGCCAGTGAGTCTCACTTCTGTTGTGGGCAAAGTCTTAGAGAGAATTGTAAGGGATAGGATTTATGCACATCTGGATAAGAATAATGTGATCAAGGATAGTCAGCATGGTTTTGTGAAGGGCAGGTCGTGCCTCACAAACCTTATTGAATTCTTTGAGAAGGTGACTAAGGAGGTAGATGAGGGGAAAGCGGTAGATGTGGTATATATGGATTTTAGTAAGGCGTTTGATAAGGTCCCCCATGGTAGGCTACTGCAGAAAATACAGAGATATGGCATTGAGGGTGAGTTGGAGGTTTGGATTAGGAATTGGCTGGCTGGAAGAAGACAGAGGGCAGTAGTTGATGGCAAAGGTTCATCTTGGAGTGCCGTCACTAGCGGTGTTCCGCAAGGATCTGTTTTGGGACCATTGCTGTTTGTCATTTTTATAAATGACCTGGAGGAAGGGTTAGAAGGTTGGGTGAGCAAGTTTGCGGATGATACGAAAGTCGGAGGAGTTGTAGACAGTGAGGAAGGATGTGGTAGGTTACAGCGGGATATAGAGAAGCTGCAGAGCTGGGCAGAAAGGTGGCAAATGGAGTTCAATGTAGCTAAGTGTGAGGTGATTCACTTTGGTAAGAGTAACAAAAAGATGGGGTACTGGGCTAATGGTCGGATACTTGGTAGTGTGGAAGAGCAGAGGGATCTTGGTGTCCATGTACACAGATCTCTGAAAGTTGCCACCCAGGTAAATAGTGCAGTGAAGAAGGCATATGGCGTACTGGCTTTTATTGGTAGAGGAATTGAGTTCCGGAGTCCTGAGGTCATGCTGCAGTTGTATAAGACTCTGGTGCGACCGCATCTGGAATATTGTGTGCAGTTTTGGTCGCCATACTATAGGAAGGATGTGGAGGCACTGGAACGGGTGCAGAGGAAATTTACCAGGATGTTGCCTGGTATGGTAGGAAGATCCTATGAGGAAAGGCTGAGGCACTTGGGGTTGTTTTCATTGGAGAAAAGAAGGTTTGGGGGGACTTGATAGAGGTGTACAAGATGATTAGAGGGTTAGATAGGGTTGACAGTGAGAACTTTTTTCCACGTATGCCCAAGGGGGCATAGCTTCAAATTAAGGGGGGGTAGATATAGGACTGATGTTAGGGGTAGGTTCTTCACTCAGCGAGTCGTAAGTTCATGGAATGCCCTGCCAGTAGCAGTGGTGGACTCTCCCTCTTTATGGGTATTTAAGCGGGCATTGGATAGGTATATGGAGGATAGTGGGTTAGTGTAGGTTAGGTGGGCTTTGATCGGCGCAACATCGAGGGCCGAAGGGCCTGTACTGCGCTGTATTCTTCTATGTTCTATGTTCTATGTGGAGCCACAGGAGATGGCAGAGATACTAAATGAATACTTTGCATCAGTTTTTACTGTGGAGAAGGACATGGAAGATATAGAATGTGGGGAAACAGATGGTGGCATCTTGAAAAACGTCCATATTACAGAGATGGTGGTGCTGGATGTCTTGAAATGCATAAAAGTGGATAAATCCCCAGGACCTGATCAGGTGTACCCGAGAACTCGGTGGGAAGCTAGGGAAGTGATTGCTGGGCCCCTTGCTGAGATATTTGTATCATCAATAATCACAGATGAGGTGCAGGAACACTGGAGGCTGGCTAACATGGTGCCATTATTTAAGAAGGGTGGCAAGGAAAACCCAGGGAACTATAAACCAGTAAGCCTGACATCAGTGGTGGGCAAGTTGTTGAAGGGAATCCTGAAGGACAGGATTTACATGTATTTGGAAAGGCAAGGACTGATTAGGGGTAGTCAGCATGGATCTGTGTTGGAAAATTGTATCTCACGAACTTGATTGAGTTTTTCGAAGAAATAATGAGGATTAACAAGGGCAGAGTGGTGGATGTGGACTTCAGTAAAGCATTCAACAAAGTTTGTCATGATAGACTGCTTAGCAAGGTTGGATCTCATGGAATACAGGGAGAACTAGCCATTTGGATACATAACTAGCTCAAAGAGAAAAGACAAAGTGGTGGTGGAGGGTTGTTTTTCAGTCTGGAGGCCTGTGACCAGTGGTGTAACACGAGGATCGGTACTGGGTCCAATGCTTTTCGTCATTTACATAAATGATTTGGATGTGAACATAGGAGGTAAAGTTAATATGTTTGCAGATGACACCAAACTTGGAGGTGTGGTGGACAGCGAAAAAGGTACAATGAGATCTTGATCAGATGGGCCAATGGGCTGAGGAGTGGCAGATGAAGTTCAGTTTAGATAAATGTGAGGTGCTGGTTTTTGGAAAAACAAATCAGGGCAGGACTTATACACTTAATGGTAAGTCCTGGAAAGTGTTGCTGAACCAAGAAACCTTTGCATGCAGTTTCATTGCCCTCCTTCAAAATAGAGTCACAGGTCGGTAGGATAGTGAGGGCATTTGGTATGCTTTCCTTTATTAGTCAGAGCATTGAGTATATGAGTTGGGAGGTCATGCCGCAGCAAATATGACATTGGTTCGGCCACTTTTGGAATATTGCGTGCAATTCTGATCTCATTCCTTTTGGAAGGATGTTGTGAAACTTGAAAGGGTTGAGAAAAGATTTACACAGATGTTGCCAGGGTTGCAGGATTTGACGTACAGGCAGAGTCTGGATAGGCTGGGGCTGTTTTCCCCGAAGCGTCAGAGGCTGAAGTGTGAGCTTATAGAGGTTTATAAAATCATGAGGGGCATGGATAGGATAAATAGACCTGGGGTGGGAGATTCCAGAAGTAGAGGGCATTGGTTTAGGGTGAGGGGGGAAAAATTTAAAAGGGATCTAAGGGGCAACCTTTTCACACAGAGCGTGGTGCAAGTATGGAATGAGCTGCCAGAGGAAATGGTGGAGGCTGGTACACTGACAAAATTTAAAAGGCATCTGGATGGGTATATAAATAGGAAGAATTTTGAGGGCTGTGTACCAAGGGCTAGCAAATGGGACTTGATTAGGTTAGGATATTTGGTCAGCATGAACAAGTTGGACTGAAGGGTTTGTTTCCGTGCTATACATCTCTATGACTCAAGTTTATGTGCTTGATAAATTTAGGCCTTTCTACCCATCCGGTCATGCCTTCCAGAACAGTTACAAATATAGACCAGTCACTGCTCACCAGATGTAGAGGTCTCCAGCACCGGGGATTCCTGAGGAAACTGAAATTCTCTTCCTTTTCTTTCACATACATCAGGTGTTTTCACCATGGAAGATGTTAGCGGTGTCCCCAAGGTCTCACACTCAGCAACTGATGTGTGCAACTTTGCAAACATGTTGAAACAATTAACAAATTAATATCTTAAAAGAAAAACATTTAATGCCATTGAGGACTCATGTGGGACATCAAACTAAAAACAAAAGGCATTACATTATACTATTTTACACTAACATTCACAGTTCTATTTCCCATTCCAGTAATATCTTGAATACACATTCAAACTGGGATGTTTTTCATCCTGAAGGCATATGATCAACAGTGTTCTGCAGGGATTGGTGATGGATGCCCTACTGTTTGTCATTTATATAAACAACTTGGGTGTGAACTTTGAAAGCATGATTAGTAAGCTTGCGGATGACAACAAAATTGATGGCATAGCGAACAGTGAAGGGAGTTATCCAAGATTACACAGGGATCTTGGTCAATTAGGCAGAAGGCCAAGGAGAGGTAGGTAAGAGCTTAACACCTTGCATTTATTCAAATTAAGATGAACAAAGGCAGGTCTTACACAGTTAATGGTAGAGGGCTGGGTGTATTGTTGAACAGAGAAACATAGGGGCTCAGGTACATATTTCTTTGAAAGTTGCATCACAGGGAAACAGGGTGGAAAAGAAGCTTGTCTTCATTGGTCAGACCATCGAATATAGGATTTGGGACATCATGTTGTGGTTGTGCAAGATGTTGATGAGGCCTCTTTTAGAGTATTGTGTACAGCACTGATACAGGTTTAGAAAATCATGAGGTTTTTAGATAGGGTTTATGATAGATTCTTTTTCCTTGGATGCGGGATTTGAAAATTAGGGCATATGTTTTAAGGTGAGAGGAGAGAGATTTTAAAAAAAAAGACATGAAGGCCAAAGATTTTACAAAGAGGGTGGTTCACACGTGGAATGAACTTCCTGAGGAAGTGGTGAATGTGGGCACAGTTATAAAGTTTAAAAAACACCTAGAAAGAAACATGAAAGGAAAGATTTGGAAGGATATCAGCCAGTAAATGACGAGGATTAGTTTAGTTTGGGATAATGTTAAGTACAGGTGGGCAAAGGGTATGTTTTAAGCTGTACAACTATGAGTCTACGGCTCTGGCTGCCCTGCCATAGGAAGGATACTATTAAACTGGAAATGGTGCAGTAAAAGATTTACAAGGATGTTACCTGTAATGGAGCGTTTGAGTTAAAGGAGAAGCTGGATAGTCTGGGACTTTTTTTCACTGAGTGTAGGAGCTTCAGGGGAAACCCTATAAAGGTTTATGAAGTCATGAGATAAGGTGAATAGCAAAGATCTGTTTCCCTACAGTAAGGGAGCTCAAAACCAGAGAGCATAATTTTAGGTGAGAGGGGAAATATTTAAAAGGGACTTGAAAGGCTACTTTTCCCACACAGAGGGTGATTTATATGTGAAATGAGCTGCCGGAGGAAACGGTGGATGTACGGTTGCAACATTTAAAAGACGTGAATAAGAAAGGTTTTCAGGGAAATGGGCCAAACGCAGGCAACTTGTTCAGCATGCATGTGTTGAACAGGAGGATTTGATCCCCTACCATATGACTCTGCGACTCTGAGGGATACAGGCCAAATAAAAACTTTTGTGGATACTGGAAATCATAAACAAAAACAGAAATTGCTGGAAAAACTCAGCAGGTCTTGCAGCACCTCTGGAGAGAAATTAGAGTTAATTGTTCAGGTCCAGTGACGTTTCTTCATAACAGAAAATAGGCCAAAGGCAGGTGTATGGAGTTAGGCCACAGATCAGCTATGATTTCACTGAATGGGGAACAGGCTCAAGGGGCTGAATGGCCTACCCCTTTCCTATGAGGTGCATCCAAGGATATGGAGAGAAATGTAATGTACTTGCAACAATTTTTCAACAAGTCTTCCTTCGACTCACGTGTGGTACCAAATGACTGGAGAATAGCAACCCTTTTGTTCAAAAAAGGTTGAGAGGATAAGCCCAACAATTACAGACAGTTTAACTTTAGTCCTGGGCATACTTCTTGAAACAATTATCCAGGATAAAATTAAGTCACATGAAAAAATGTGGGTCAGTTAGGAACAACCAGCATGAAGCTTAAAGGAAAAATATGCTTAATTAATTTCTGAAGCTCCTTGAATAATAAAGATAGTTGATGAGAGCAATACTGTTGATGTTCTGTACATGGATTTCCAAAATGAATTTGATATTGCGCCACAAAACAAACTTGTGTGAATAAGTTTCAGCTTGTGGACTAAAAAGGGACAGTTGCAAAATGAATTTAAATTTGAATAAAGGATAGGAAATAAAAAAGCAAAGGTTGTTTTTTGGGTGGCAGGAAGGTTTGTAGTGGAGTACATCAGGTGTCAAGTCTTGAGCCTCTTACTTTTCCTAGGTTGCTTAAGATTGCAGGACAGATAGATAGTGTGCAGTTTGAGTGTACAGTACCCTAGCATCTATTAATAGAGGAATACAGTCCAAGGCACTGTCTGATCTCTTTGCATTGTACCAGAGTGCAGAAAAATCAATGATTTAAGGGATGGGAATCTTTAGCAATGAAGTTAGATTAGTGAAGTTGGAACTATTTTCATTTGAGAAAAGGCTAAGAGAAGACTTGATGGAAGTTTTCAACATTATGAGGAGGCTGAACAAATGAGCAGAAACTGACACCGCTGGTAAAAGATTGCAGAATGGGAGGGCAAAGATGCAGGATAATTTCCAAAAGAAACAGATTTGATGTGAGGAAAAACTTTTTTGAAAAAGAGTGAACAGTTAATGCTTGTAAAACACTGCCTAGAAGTATAGATGATGTGTGTTCAAACAAGACATTCAAGAGGACATTCCATAATTATTTAAATAGGAACAAAATTGACTGCTATGGGGGAAAGGCAGGAGAATGCACTAAAGTCAATGCTCATTTAGAGAGCTAGTGCTGACACAATAAGTAGAACTTTTCTTCTAAGCCATGACAATTTCTTTGATTCTTGTGTAATTTTCAAAAAGTTAACATGCAGGTACAGCCTACAATTAGGAAAGCAAATATCACAGCAACCATTCTTACAAAGGAACAGGATTATGTGAGTAACAAGATCTAATGACAATTTTACAAGGCTTTGGTGAGACGATTGCTATAAAATGCACAAAATTCTTAGTGTTTAGTGGGATAGATTACGGAAAGGAGGTTTTTTGGTTAGGGCAGTTAGAACAATGCGGCTACATGTTGCAGTTGTATAAGACTCTGGTGAGGCCGCATCTGGAGTATTGGTCGCCATACTATAGGAAGGATGTGGAGGCACTGGAACGGGTGCAGAAGAGGTTTACCAGGATGTTGCCTGGTATGGGAGGAAGATCGTATGAGGAAAGGCTGAGGCACTTGGGGCTGTTTTCATTGGAGAAAAGAAGGTTTAGAGGTGACTTGATAGAGATGTACAAGATGATTAGGGGTTTAGATAGGGTTGACCATGAGAACCTTTTTCCACGTATGGAGTCAGCTATTACGAGGGGGCATAGCTTTAAATTAAGGGGTGGTAGGTATAGGACAGATGTTAGGGGTAGATTCTTTACTCAGCGAGTCGTGAGTTCATGGAATGCCCTGCCAGTAGCAGTGGTGGACTGCTACTCTTTAGGGGCATTGGATAGGGATATGGAGGATAGTGGGCTAGTGTAGGTTAGGTGGGCTTGGATCGGCGCAACATCGAGGGCCAAAGGGCCTGTACCGTGCTGTATTTTTCTATGTTCTATGATCAGGCCTCAAAGTATTGCCGCAATAATGGTCACACTAGAGTTGATATCCCAGAGGCCCTGAACTCTCTTGTAATGTACTCAACAAATTTGCTATCCCTTAACAGGAATGGGTCAATGCACCAGTGTTGTGCATTTATACCTCACCCTCGATTTTAAACATTTAAATACACTGGTGCATGGTCAGAGATAGTTATATTCCCAAACGTGCAAGCCAATGTTCTGTCCAAACAAACCGACAGTATAAGTAACATGTCAGTTCGTGTGTGGCACTTGTGTAGGCTGGAATAAAAAGTGAAGTCTCTTCCATTAGGGATGGAGATGCCTTCACACATCCACTAATCCCAACTCCTCACGTATGTCCACCAACTACTGAGATTGCGCAGGAGTACTTGCCAGGCCTCTTGGCATCCTGTTTACCCCGGGATCTATTAGGCGGGTATAATCCTCTCATATGATCTTGTGGTGCACCCCAAGATTAATTAACTTAGCTACTGCATCAGTTAGAAATTTAAGAGGGTGTGCCAGGTGAACAATAAACATTCAGAAAGCCATACTCTTCTCCATGCATTACACCTTTAAGAATGATGAACCTTCCATGTTCGTCCTTAATTTGCTCAGTTACTTGGAATAACAGTATAGCTAAGGGAGAAGAATATCCTGCCATAACCCCCCTGCTGCAGCTTCAGATGTTCCTTATCAGTTAAAGGTGTCTCCCACAGCAGGGCAATATCAATCTTTTCTTTCCTAAGGCTTGACAGCACCTTCTTTCTTTTAATGGGGGAATGGCTCCCTTTTACATTCCAGGTGCACCACCTGAACAAATCACTAGCCATGGTTGTCCAGGTCAGCCCATGGTTTCCCAAGAGGAGGAAGCCTATCTGAGGTGCGGCAAGCGAAAAAGACATTAAATCTATGAAGGCTAAAAGCTACTCCTATAAAAATGAAATAGAACAACTCACCACTACATTTAACTTTAACACACACCCCAAAAAAAACCCAATTCACTAGAGATCTCTCCTCTTGCCCAAAGGGGGCAATTCTCCCAATCCTTTCTACCATCCTGGCTCCTTCCAACTGAGCCTGCATCCTAGCCCCAGGCAATGCACCGATAAAGAAAACATGTTATTTACATTCTGAGAGCTAACAATGAACACCCATCTTGCCCCCCCTCCTCTCCATACATCTTAACCACAGATATAGCCATCTCCAAAACAAAAGGACAGCAGCAAAAAGAAACCCAGACAATAACCAACTGACCGAAATGATAATTAAGTCACGTTTTACGCCAAGGCAGCACAAAATCTACAAAACCAATTACCACAAAAAAGGGGAAAGAGGAGACCAAAAAAAGGGCAGAAAAAGTAAAGAAAAACTGTACCATTATCAGTAGCTGTGTCCCTCCTCCATCCACCCACCCCACCCCACCCCACCCCCCCGACCTGAGCCCTTTATTTCAAAGAGTTCACAAAGTCCTTTGTCTTTTCAGCTAAATCAAAATTATAAACCATCCCTCTGTGAGCAGAATGCAACACCGCTAGGTACATCAAGGAATATTTAATGTTCAGATCCTTTAAGTTTCTCTAAACTTCATCAAATGCCTTTCTCTTCTTAATTATGGCTCATGAGAAGTCTTGAAAAAAACATTATTCTTGAGCCTTTGTATGTTAAAGCCTGTGAATCTCTTCCCAGTCTTCTTGCTGTTTCAATCACTAACTGTTTTTCTATATAGTGCTGGAGTCGCACCAGGACCAGGCAGGGGCGCAGATCCAGCCCAGACCTGCGCATTGCGATCCGGTGGACCCCTCACTTTCACCCAACCCGATTCCAACTCCAGCCCAGGAACGTCAGGAGCCACTTCTCCAGGAAACCAACAAGGTCCTCACCTTCCTCGCACTCCGGGAGACCCACGAGCCCTAAGTTTTTCTTCTACTTCTGTTTTCCAGGTTGTCCACTTGTTCCTGAAGGACCCAAACCTGGTCTTCAAGCATTTGGATCCTTCCTCCCGAGACTTCCGCCATGGTCTCTAATGCCATAGTCTTCTGCTCCACTACTTCTACTCTTTGATCCAGTGTTTGACTCTCCTGCTCATGCTTTTTCAGCATGGAAAATATTGGCTCCATCGCTGCTTCAATCTTTTCTCAGAGTTTGGCAAACTCTGAGTAAATGCTGCTGCCCCATTAAATCCAAAGGGGCCATCCTGGGAGTTTGAGCAATTGCTCTGAGCACCCCCGACACAATAGGAGTGTGCCCAGCCTGATGTACTACTTTCGCCCCTTTTTCTTTATTCACCTTCATTCTGCTCGGAGAGCTGTCAAATCCCAAATTTTAACAGCTCCAGATGTTCAGTAACTTTGTATTATCGAGAGAAGTAAAGGTCCACCTTGCCGGGGATATGGCACAGAACCCAGCATAGCAAACCACTCAGACCGCTGCCATCTTGGATCTCCCTAAATGTCTTTTAACCATTGTAATCATACCCACATCCACCACTTCCTCGGTAAGTTCATTCCACATGGAAACCACCTTGTGTAACAAATTTGCCTCTCAAGTCTTTATTAAAACTTTCTCCTCTCACCTTGAAAACGTATGCCCCCTAGTCTTGAAACTCCCCATCCTTGGGAAAAGACAACTACCATTAGCTCTATCTATACCCCTCATTGTCTTACAAATTTCTATAAGGTCACCTCTCAACCTCCTACACTCCAGCGAAAAAGGTCCCAGCCTATCCAGCCTTTATAACTCAAACCTTCTATAGCTGGCAACATCTTGGTAACTCTCTTCTGAACTCTCTCCAGCTTAATAATATTCTTGCTATAGGCAACCAGAAGTGGACACAGTATTCCAGAATCATTCCAACGTGTACATCTGTGATTCACTCTATCCCAAAATCATGATTTGGAATACCCCGTTCAAATCTCTCAAACCTTTCTTCCCTAAGGAAATGGGTCCTAACTTCTGATTTAAAAACTGAAATTCCTTTTCCGTGGGACATTCTCATGAGTCTCTTCTGCAATCTCTTCAGTGCCTTCACATTATGCCCCAATTAGTCTCTAGAACTAAAAGCAATTCTCCAAGTCAAACCAGTGTTCTATACATATTGAATAATTTTTATGTTTTCATAAGTGCCCCTAACTTAAACCCCAGGACCTTATTTCATGCCTTTAAAATTTTTCCACTTTTAAAGTTCTTAAAACAAAGATTTGGACAACTGGAAAATCCCAAGTTGTGAGCATCCACTGTTGTTCTGCACCTACCTGATCCAATCTTGCAGTTCCCAATTGGCCATTATGCTCAATCATTTTGGATTTCTGCATTCCTACGACTTTATTTTCCTGTTAAGAATATGGAATTTGTACATCATTACATAGGGAATTCTTGTAGTAACATACTACTGTCCATTGACGTTTAACAAAATCAATATCCAGGAGAGGCAAGGGAAAATATTATCTACAAGTGTTCTTGATACTATTATGTTAATGCAAAAAACGTCAAAACAAAAGCCGAGATCAATATAATGAGAAACAATTGGAAAACAGCTCACAGAATTTATTGCCGCATCAATTACATATTTTAATGACAGAGTGGTAACAAGTAGGTTTAAGTCGAATAATTCTCCAAATGCAAGGTTCCTTATAGAACATTACCAAACCAACATAGGTGTGACTTATTTTCAGTGCTGTTATTACTAAGGGTTTTCTCACTCATTGAGTAAATGTGCAGAGTCAGAAAGATGATCACAGAGGCTTACAAGCTGTACTGGTATTTTGGGCAAAGCAACCAAAAGTATGAAAACAAAAATATAACAGGGCCTTCTCTAAATGAGGTCTAGCATCACAGTAAAAACTGATTTCCCCAGCAAACGAGCCTGGAAAAGCATGGTGACTGATCAGATTAAGCCACTACTTTTACAGCTCCGATCCCCCTGCAGAAGCGATCAGATTTTCCAACTCTGTCAAAATCACTAACACATTCTGAATATGTGAGACACAACATTTCTTAATCATGTATAAATTTCTCCCTTCAAAAAGCTTACTCATTCTATAATTACACGGCAACAATAACTCTGACTAATGCACCTAACACTACGGGCAATTTAGCATGATCAATTCACCTGACCTGCACATCTTTGGACTGTGGGAGGAAACCCACGCAGACACGGGGGGAACGTGCAAACTCCACACAGACAGTTGCCCAAGACGGAAATCGAACTCGGGTCCCTGGCGCTGTGAGGCAGCAGTGTTAACCACTGAGCCACTGTGCTGCCCCCAGACAGACTGCTCTGTTATTCAATGAGATTCTGAATGATCTGTACTTCAACTCCCATTTATCCATCATTGTCCCATGTCCATCAATATTCCTACACATCTATAACTGATCCAAATCAGACCTGAAGATTGCAATTGATTCAGACATTTTTTTTGGAGGAAATGTTCCTAATTTCCTTTACCTTTGAGTGGAAACAGTGAATTTTACTTCACTCAAACTGGTCTCACGAATTTTAAATTGATGTCTTTTCATTCTGGATTTCCACCTCAATAATTTCTCTACATCAACATGAAATCTGCAAATAGTTTATAAACATTTCAATTCAACCACAGCTTAGTCATTTAAACTTAATGGAATACATGCACGATCGATGTGATTGGTCCTCAAGATTTAAAGCAAAATGAAATATAACTACAATTGACATAGATTTAGTAGTACCTGGCTAACTAGGTCTTTTGAATCTTGCTTAGCACTCTGGAGCTTGCTCAATATGGCACTCATGTCTCGCTGTGGAGTCTGCTCTTTAATAGGAGATGGAGATCCAAATCCTTGCAAGGAGTTTGAGTTCAACTCTTCCTGTGTACTGGCACCCACTGGATTACTTCTTGTGGAAAATATAGCATTCAACTGTGGCAAAAAGCCTGAACCTATGAAGAGAAATATATTTGCTATGCACAAGGAATGATTTAAAACATAATAATAAATGCTTTAGGGCCAACTACCATTTTTAATAATGATGGGATCAAAATTAGCCATGTAAAAAGTATAATAGAGATGTGTTTGTTCATGATTTAGGTTGACCCTTGGTAGACCCTTTAGATGTACTGTTATTTGTTAGCCATGAATGCCCTATATTTCTAATGTCTTTTTTTAATCCATTTATTCACAAATGCTTTCTTCTGTTATTTCTGAAATTCAATGTCTAAGTCTCTTTTCTCTGTATTGATGGCCTTTTGATTCCCATGATCATTTGTGTGAAGATGCTCTTCCACGTAGTAGGCCGGCCTTTTCAAAATGCATAAAGGTTGAAATGCTTCCACCCACTTTTTAGGGCAACAACATTTTGCCATCTCTTAAATAATACTAACCAATTACTGCTCTTGCAGAATCCTCGAAATGAATCTTTCAGAAGAGAGATTCCCACTAAGTAATACTCATTATCAGGTAGCTATTATGCCTCAAGCTACCTGAACATTGTGCATTGACTCTCACCCACTCACTTCCAATAAAATGAATTGCTCACCTCTACTTAAGCTACACATATATACACAACATTCAGATGTTCACTTGCTCGGCCTAAGAATTTCTATTTTAGTTTATTTTTGCTGTTGTTAAAATTCTCAGGCACACAATTTCAATCAGAACAGTTCAAGAGAATAATCAAATAACATAGCTGTCAAAACTCAACGCTCTTAGGTTTTGGACGATAAAAGTCAAACTGATCCTACAGCTGCTTGGTTTGAACTAAGAGGCAAGAGTGCTACCAACAGAACTAAATTTAAACATGGCATCCAAAATAAAAATGGCATAAAAATTAGACTTTAATCTATAGCAATAATACTTTAAAATCATTCCTAATATGTACCGTAATTCCAAAGGAGATGTGTCACCAAACCATCAACACAAATTCTTCACCTGTCAACCAAGAGGTCTGATTAGGTGTCAATCTGCGCCTCTCAAACACAATTTCTTTTCCTTTCAATGCATTCACTATTTTACACCCATGTGCCATATTTTCAGCAATTTTGATTCAGGATTGCAACTGTTAGGAATTATCTTAAAATGGGACTGCTGTAGATAATTGCAGCTTTCATCTCATCAGTCCAAGGTATGCTGGAACCAGGCTTCAGAAAGGACGATCCACTAGTGGATTTCTCAACATAAGCTAAGTAAATTAACTACCAGTCAAGAAAGCCCATCCTACCATTTCCTTTTGTCATGCTGTCTTCATTTGTCTTTAATCCAGCGACATCTAGAAAAACAAACAATAATCATCTTGAATAATTGTTGTGGATCATGAACATTTTACACAATTCAGTAAATGCTAATAAATGTGATTTTAAATCAATTTACCATCTCTGACGGGAGAGAATACATCTCCAAAACTGTTTCTACCCACACAATCGAGGTTTTTAAAATTGCCACTGTTATCTGCTCTTTTTGCATTTTCTGTTTCTTTGGATGGAATTACATCCAAACTGGTGCTATGTGATAAACCTAGAAATAAAACACAAATAGCAAAGTCAGTTTTATTAGTGAGCAAAAATTCAGATTTGCCCCAGTTTGTTTAAAGAATAATATTATCTAATTTCTAAATACACCTTGAAACTTTTTTTTTCGAAGCCAGAAGTCAAGGGCATCCAGCCTAACAATTATTTGATTATTTTAACCTACTTGCCATTTTACAATATCTACCAGATATTTTTTCTGTTAAGAAATTAAGTTACTTCCCTCCTGAGTCTGGTTACATAGGTCACTGCCATTCCTGGAAAATTATCCTAAACGCTTTTGCTGAGATGAGATATACAAATACACTCAAAACATTGAATGTTAAGAATTTAAATCTCTACTGCTTAAATATACAGTTATGAGATCTTGGGATGTTGGTAACATTGGAAAATCAATATTCATTACCCATGTAAGGTAATCATGATCTCAAGCAAGTCAAGCACAATATGGAATTGTGGAGTCATGTAAGTAGCAAACAGGAGGGAAGTGTCAGCTTCCTTTTCTTGAAGGACATTATTGGACCAGCTTTGGAGTTGTGTGTGTATTCTGGATGTACTGAATTTAGTTTTAAAACTGCCCATTATGGAATTTGAACTTGCAACAGTTGCGCTGGTTCTCCAGTTGCAGAAACCTCTCGGGTACCATACTTCCAAACAAACAAAGTTTGAACAGCTACCCAGTCAAAACTTTGCACAAAAGAATTCAAATATGTTCTCTCTATAACTTTTAAACATATTTACTTCGGATCTGGGTAATGATGGCAAAGCAGTTTTTATTGCCATCCCTGAAGAGTTAGGCATGCAGTGTGGAACTGGAGTTGTATATGTGGTAGCCCACAAATTATTAAATATATTCTTAATTAAATTCAACTTCATAATTTTATCAGGTAGATTACAGGCAACAAGTCTATCCTGCTCCTTCAGTTTCAATTGTATTTATTTTCAATTCCACTGTCTGCCCTTTTCTCGTCATTCAAACAGAATGAGTTTTACCTTTCATATCCAGATTAGCTTCAGCTCCTTTTTCTTCTAGGACAGTAGGTACTTTCACAGCTGGTGCAGATGTCATTTGTGCAGTAAGCTCCTGGATTTCCTTTGCACTGCCACTTCCTGGAGCACTGTTCACCTTAGTTGAAGTCCTCTTGGTAGCTGTGGTGGACAATGAAGATGAGCCTCTGCTTGTAAAGTTTTTACTCCCATTTGACTAGAAGAGAGAAAGCGCCCATTTAAGCAGCATAATAAGCCTGCTCCTAACAATTGAACAGCTGAAAAAGTTATTGGAGAGATTTGGCAACACTACTTGAAGAAAACCCAAGCCAAAATTTCAGTTTTGGGTTTTGAAGCTTGAGTGGCCACTGGAGTCACTGTGACATTGGAAGGCTGTGCGTTGTGGCTAGCACGTTTCGAGAGACTTTTAGCACATTTGGAAAGCACCCTGAAGCAGTTCTAATGATTTTGGAATCTAAAATCTTCCTTTCTGCACCAACTTTTGAGCCACACATTCTTTTATCCTCTTCCTCCATTTCTGTACTTGCCATCCAATGCTCCTGGAAATCAGCGGAACAGCTTAGAAACAAGCCCTTTGGCCCACCATGACAAAAACAACCAATAAATACCAAACTATACTAATCCCAGTTACCTGCACTTAGTCAATACGTTGACAATTCACCTGAGGTGTGTAAAATAGTAAGGCAATAAAATGAGGGGATTTCAACTACTCCAACACTACATTTTGACTATCTCAAGTAAAGGGTTTAGAGGGGCAGGATTTCTCAATGTACCTGAAAGAACTTTTGATATCAACGTGTAGAACGCTCAAGGGGTAACTGCTGAATCTAATTCTAGATGCAAAGCTGGACAGGTGGCAATGAGGTGGTAATGGGAAAGCATTTTGGAGATATTAAATTACTTAGATTACTTACACATATTGACCACAACATAATGAGATTCAAGTTAGTTATGGAAAAAGTTTAAAAAATGGTTTACAATATTAAAATAACACAGGATCTGGCCATAGAAACTACGGGGAGAACTTATGAAAGCAATTAGGGGAACACCTTGGGGCCAGTGACCATATTTCTATTAGTTTGAACATAGTGATGAAAAAGGATAGATCAGATCTAAAAATTCAGATTTAAACTGGAGGAAGGCCAATTTTGATAAGAACTTTCAAAAGTTAATTGGAGATGGATGTTCACAGGTAAAGGAACGGCTGGAAAATGGAAAGCATTCAAAAATGAGATATTGAGAGTCTAGAGACAACATGGTCCTGTAAGGGTGAAAGGCAAGGCTGGTAGGTGTAGAGAATGCTGGATGACTAGAGAAATTGAGGTTTTGGTCAAGAAAAAAGAAGCATAAGTATAGATAGCGAAGATCGAACAAATCCCTCGAAGAATATAAAGGCAGTTGAAGTATACTTGAGAAGGAGATCAGGATGGAAAAAGGGGATATGAGATAGCTATGGCAAATAGAGTTAAGGAGAATTTAAAAGGGATTCTACAAATACATTAAGGGCCCCAAGATCTCTCTGTTCCTCCACACTGTGAAGAATCCTGCCTTTAACCTTGCAATCTGCATTCAAATTCGACCTTCCAAAATTAATCACTTCACACTTATCCATCTGGAGGTCCTTACCATTAAGTGTCTAAGTTCTGCCCTGATTTGCCTTTCGAAAATGCAGCATCTCACATTTATCTAAATTAAACTCCATCTGCTACTCCTCATCCCATTGGCCCACATGATCAAATTCCACTGCACAGTCCACTACACCTCCAATTTAGGTGTCATTCAGCAAACTTACGAACTATACCACCTATGTTCACATGCAAATCATTTATATAAATGACGAAAAGCAGTGGACCCAGAACCGATCCTTGTGGAATAACACTGATCGCAGGCTTCCAGTCTTAAAAAGCAACTCTCCACCATCAACTCTCTACCTTCAAGTCAGTTCTGTGTCCAGATGACTATTTCTTCCTGTATTCCATGTGATCTAACCTTGCTAACCAGTCTACCATGAGAAACTTTGTTCAATATCCATGTAGATAACATCCACTGCTCTGCCTTCATCAATTCATCTTGGTGTCCATGTACACAGATCTCTGAAAGTTGTCACCCAGGTAAATAGTGCTGTGAAGAAGGCATATGGCGTACTGGCTTTTATTGGTAGAGGAATTGAGTTCCGGAGTCCTGAAGTCATGTTGCAGTTGTATAAGACTCTGGTGCAGCCGCATCTGGAGTATTGTGTGCAGTTTTGGTCACCATACTATAGGAAGGATGTGGAGGCACTGGAACGGGTGCAGAGGAGGTTTACCAGGATGTTGCCTGGTATGGTAGGAAGATCGCATGAGGAAAGGCTGAGGCACTTGGGGCTGTTTTCATTGGAGAAAAGAAGGTTTAGGGGTGACTTGGTAGAGGTGTACAAGATGATTAGGGGTTTAGATAGGGTTGACCATGAAAACCTTTTTCCACGTATGGAGTCAGCTATTACGAGGGGGGATAGCTTTAAATTAAGGGGTGGTAGGTATAGGACAGATGTTAGGGATAGATTCTTTACTCAGCGAGTCGTGAGTTCATGGAATGCCCTGCCAGTAGCAGTGGTGGACTCTCCCTCTTTACGGGCATTTAAACCGGCATTGGATAGGCATATTGAGGATAGTGGGCTTGGATCGGCGCAACATCAAGGGCCAAAGGGCCTGTACTGCGCTGTATTTTTCTATGTTCTTCTATGTTCTATGTTCATCACCGCACCATAAGTCATAGGGTGTTCTACGTTTTTGGCCTTGAATGGCTCAAGCTAGTTGTAACCCTTTCAGGCTCTAACACTTCACAGAGTAAGATAACCAATGCCAGAATGGATCAATGATTACTTGAGCTGGAGTGGTTCCATGACTGGGAGCCAGTTATCTCCTAAGGACTGTTCAATCCTTGAAAAGACTGTGCTCAGCTTTACAAATGTTGATCTATCCAAGCCCAGGTAGCTGCAGACGTTCATCGTAATATCACAGCTGTCCTCTCCAGTATGCAAATGTTTGTGTCCCGTTGTTGTCTTATGGTTGAGCCTTGGACAAAGGAGCAATGGGGTACCACTTCACCTCAGCAAATCTGTTTCAGTCTAAACACTAACTTGTCCCTTCATCAGAACTACAACCCAAAACGCTGTACAAACAAGAATATATTTTTGTGCTTCATTCAATTCTCATCTGGAAGCAAATGATACTAAAAATTCTAGAGAACTTTAAGTGGGAACCTGGTGCCCAGTGATTAAAGCAACACAAGCCTTCTTTATAGAAACTGACTTAAACTGATCGGGTTGCGCAAGGTGTGGACAATCAAGTCCCCATCAGTTTGAGTAGTGGCAGAAGCTGCAGGAGCTGTAACTTTCTATGTTGTTATGTCCTTCCAATGAAGAACAACCAAAGCCAAGTGCAAAAGAAAAACAATGTAAGCCAGCAATAGGAAATCAAAAACAGATTATAGGAAACAGCAAGTCAGTTAGCATTTGAATCAAAAAGACATTTTGGATGAAATCTGTCAAGGGAACGACATTTACTGAAGTTATAAAGACTATATCTTCTTGTGCTTGTCTTTTTTTTACATTGAGCTGAAATGAGAAAAGAACGGTTTTAAAACCAAGGATTGCTGAATGGTTTGGAAGCAAGTGGCATGATACTCATTGTGAACACTGCACACACAACAGAAGAACTGAGCTAACACCTGTGGTGTGACTTTTGATTCATAAGTCAGAGTTCTTTTGTAAGTGTGAACCATCCACCCTGTTTCTCTTACAAATGAGTGGAAACATAAGGACAAGAACAACTGACAAGCAGAGTTCCGATCAGCGCCCTTGTATGACCAGCGTGTATAGAAACCAATGAACTGCTTTCCCAGTTTTTCTCTTCATTTATAACCCAAGATATTTTCCCACTGTGCGTTTAGTGAATGTAAAAGGGGAATTGATAACAAGTTTGAATTTTATTAGTAGTCTAACTAGTTGAATTGTACGCAGAAGTTATATGCAGATGATTCATTAATTTTCACTGTAGCTACAGTCTAATTACTTACAAAAAATAAAAACTCGTTAAGTTCAGAAATCTGGCCTGTGCTTCTGTCAACTGGGTCTAAAAGACAAGTAAACTGGAGAATTGTATGTACTTTTAAAAAAATCTTGGGATAACTCCAGAAATAGCAGGGCTTGATTTCCAGCATGCTACCCTCGTGAGACATAACAAAACATATTAAGCAATAGAAAATCTGAACCTTCTAGGACAGAAAGTGCCCATATGTCCCACTGTACTTCTTTCAGAGTTCTTCAATTTAGTCCTACATTTCAGTTAATATTTCTTAACCTGGCAAATCAGCCCTTTCAACAGGGAATCTTATTCCTCCATAGCCGCATTTGCTGCCACCCACGATTGCAGGATACATTCATCACCCCATGCAGTTTTAGTGCCTGCAATATCACTAACATTGACAATACCAGTAGCTGCTTGCATCAAGAAACAATGTTTTCGATGTCTGTTAATTCCCCCCATTCCTCGCTGCCTGGCTTACCACTCTGCTCATCTGCCACTTTCTGCCCCTCCCCGATCCATACACTTGAGTCTTTGCTGATGTGCTCTGAATGATGCAGGATGAGTAATAACAAAAGGAAATAGGTGCATAATGATGTTAGCAGCAGCAAATTTCTGTTCTAGTGCAGTGGCAGGAGATACTGGGAGGAACAACATTTGTACTGCTCAAAAAGAAAACTCCTGTTACAAGCTCCATGCCATAACCACTGATTCCAATCCATTCCATTCCCAGACCATTGTCAGTGGATAAACTGGACATTTGGAAACTTTACCAAACTACACAGTGCAAGTTGTCACAAACAGTAACGTGATAATGACCAGATAATCTGTTGCAGAGATACTGACTAAGGAATAATATTAAACAGAGTTCTTCTCCTCTTCCAGTAAGAGCCACAGATTTTTTTTAAAATACCCAGACACTGTAGACAGTGTTTTGGCTCAGTATCTTATCACATCACAGTCTCCACAATGGAAGAAAGAAAGAGAAGTGAAGTTTAGGAAGGGAAATCTCAAGCTTCGGCTCTACTGAAGGCATTGCTACTATAATATGGAATGTAAATGAAACCTATATAAGAGAAACACAAGCATTTCCAAGGGACTGGGGAAGACTACAGAAATAGTTAGGGCCAAAGCATAGACGAATTTCAAACAAGGGTGAGAATTTTTAAAATCAAAACATTGCTTGACCGGGATCCTGTGTAGACCAGCGAGAAGGGTGACAGATGAATGGTATTTGGATTGAGATAAGACATGAGCAACATTTGGAAACCAGCCAGAATACAAGGTGACTGCCGTATCTGCGGAATCTGCTTCTGCGGTTTCAGTTATCCACAGTTTGCCACAGCCCGAAAATATGATATGGAACATTCCAGAAACAGGAGACTGCTGGGTAGGTAAGTTTCCCATTTAAATGAATAGGTTAGCTAGTATCTGCAGTAGGTCTTGGAACGTTCCCATGTGGATTCAAGAGGACTACTGCAGTTAAGTCTAAAGGTGACAAAGGTAGAAGTTAAGAGTTTCAACAGATGACCTAAGGTGCAAGAATACATCAAGCAATGCCATGGAGGTGACAGAAAAGCGCAGGTCAAGCAGCATCCGAGAAGCAGGAGAATCGACGTTTCGGGCATAAGCCCTTCATCAGGAATGGCCGAAACGTCGATTCTCCTGTTCCTCGGATGCTGCCTGACCTGCTGTACTTTTCCAGCACCACACTCTCGATCTGATCTCCAGCATCTGGAGTCGTCACTTTCTCCTCATGGAGGTGCCGACAGGCAGTCTTATCGATGGCACAAAGTTTTTTTTTTAATTCATTCATGGAATGCTGCTAGACCAGCACTGCTTGCCATCTTTAACTGTCCAGTGGGCAATAAAGAATCAACCACGTTGCAGTGGATCGGCAAAGACAAGCAGGTAAAGATAAAGGTTAGCAGATTTCCTTCCCTAAAAGACATAAATGAACCAGATGGATGCTTTACAACAATCAACAGTGGTCACATGGTCAATTTTAAGACAGCTTTAATTCAAGAATTTTTTAAAATTCAAATTTCACTATTTGCCAGATTAGGAAAGATGGAAGCTCAGTGTCAAATGTGATGTTAAAGAGGGCAAACAGTCAGTTACCATAAATACTCGAGTAACAGCCAAATTTTTAAAACTACTTGTTCAGGTTAAATTTATCGGGTCAGCTGTTACATGAATACTACTTTTGAGGGGCTGAAACTCATGCCCATCAAAATTCATACTCTACCTTAAGCAAAAGTCCAACTGATCTCTAGACCAACCGTGGAGCAGAACACAACAACCAGTGGACTAGAAGACTGGGAGCGGAGCGGAACAACCAGCAGACTGGAAAGCTGGAGCGGGACATGACGGCTGGTATACTGACTCATAAATGTTGACCTATTAACTGTGAAGCACTACGGTCGACTTTTACATGAGATATATGAAAAATCACAGGTTATTTGGCAAAAAAAAAGAGGGCATAATGTGTGTATTCTTGCACATTTAAATGAGATCGACTATTACTCAGGTATATATAGTATTGATGACTAATACAAACATGCACTGTATAGAAGCAATTAAGTGCTTTGGAGCTCTCATGACATAGTGACAATTCTGTACTACTTCACTTCATGGTGCTTGGGTTTAAAACTAAAAAGATATCACCAAACTTAGGATTGGTTCAAAGTAAATTAATAAGAGTCACGGTCTACCTACCTTAAGATGTGCAGAACCATTCTGAAACTTCAAGCACCGTATGGATTTCTTGTGGGCACTAACAATTTTGAGTGGTGAAGTTGTCACACGTAAATCATACACATAAATTTTGCCCCTGATGGATCCTACAGCCAAAGTTGCTCCATCTGTCATAAAGTCTATTGCAGTCAGTGGGGCTTCAACAGAAATAGTTCTCAACAGCCTGCATAAAATTAATTTAAACAAGATGGCCATAAGGTTTTAACTTAAATTCAATAGTTCTAGTTTTCTAGATAATAAAAGATTAATGCAATTGTATGCTATTTAATAATTTTTCCACAGAATGTTCAATTACTTACTGACACAAAAATGTTGTCATCACATTTTAGATGTGACATGCAGTTGCATTTGGTTCAGAAATATGAAATGCAATTTAAATTGTGACATGTAATTCAACAAACAAGGATCATGTGACAAGTTATGAGCAGAAATAAAACCATTTCAAATGAAAAGCATAAATACAGGTAGTGAAAAAAAACTGTTCAAAATATATTCTCTGAAAGCATTTCAGTTGTCACCTCACTTATCACAAAGCGGAGTGCTGATTATTGAGACCATGATTTCTATTACAAAATCATTTTTCAAAAAATTGTTAAATAAAACAGCGGCATTGCTCTGTTCGAACAATCCCCGAATAATATTTTCACTGCACTATATGGTTCAAGAGCATGTGGAGTTTTCGGACACATTAGTACTAATTGCTGCATAACATATAGGGAGATATACATACACAACTGACCAAGTTTATTTGCCAATTGACTAGAAGTTGGGCACTCCTTTTTTTTTGCATCGTACAGCACTGAGACAGACCCTTCAGCTCAAACTGGTCCATGCTTACCAAAATGTCCATCAATGTTAACCCCATTTCCCTGTACTTGTCCTATACCCTTCTAAACCTTTCCTTTCTATGAATTTGTCCAAATGCCTTTTAAATATTGTTAACGTACCCACCTCAACCATTTCTGCTGGCAGCTCATTCCATATGCGCCCCACTTGCCCCTCAGATTCCCTTTTATTCTTTGCCTTCTGATCTTAAACTGATGCCCTCTCGTCCTCACTGCCCCAACACTAAGAAAAAGACTGAGTGCATTCACACTATTCATGCCTCTTATAATCTTATGCATTTCTTTAAGATTCCCCCAGTCACCTACACTCTGAAGAAAAATGTTACAGCTTGTCCAATCTCTCCCTATAACTCAGACCGCTGAGTCCAGGCAACATCTTTGTAAATTTCTTCAGTTTAAGAACATCCTTCCTATAGCAAGATGACCAAAACAGAACACAATACTCCAAGTGCGCCCCACCAATGCCCTGTACAACTGCAACATAACTTCTGTTGCACTGCACTCCATAAGGCCCTACCATTCAGCATGAAACTCCCACCTTGATTCCACCTTCCAAAATACAAGGTCTCACACTCATCTGTATTAACTCCCTTAGTGCAAATAGTTTGGATGGAGCAGATTTTGTCAGGTGTGTCCAGGAAGGATTTCTGACTTAATATGTGGAAAAGCAACGAGAGGGGAGGCCATATTGGATTTGTTGCTTGGCAATGAATTACGTCAGTTGTCAGATCTCTAAGTGGGAGAGCAATTTAGTGATAGAGAGATAGGAGCAGATTGTAAGGGAAAGTATTTAATTGGGAGAGGGGAATTACCATACTATTAGGTAGAAACTGTCAAGCATAAATTGAGAACAGATATTCTCAGGGAAATGTACAACAGAAATGTGGAGGCTGTTTAGGGAGCACTTGCTGCAAGTATGGATAGGTTTGTTCCACTGAGGCAAGCAAGGGGTGGTAAGGTGAAGGAATCTTGGATGACAAACAAGAGATGTGGAACTTCTAGTCAACAGGAAGAAGGAACCTTACTTAAGGTTGAGGAAGGACAAGACTGGGCTCTATAGTGTTACAAGGTAGCCAGGAAGAAACTGAAGAATGAACTTGGGGGCATGAAAAAGTCTTGGTGGGTAGGTTTAAGGAAAACCCCAAGGCGTTCTACACTTACATGAGGAGCAAGAAAATCAACAGAGTAAGGGTAGGGCTGATAAGGGATAGTGAAGGGAATTTGTCCCTGGAGTTGGAGGTGGTAGGGAAAGTCCTTAGTAAATATTCACTAGTGAGAGTAATCTTCTTGTTTGCAAGGACAGCGTGAAACAGACTGATGTGCTCGAACAGGTTAATGTTAAGGAGAACGATGTGCTGGAAATTTTATAACACGAGGATTGATAAGTCCTCTGGGCCAAATGGGATATACCCAAGGTTACTACGGGAAGAGATTGTGGTGCCTTTGGTGATGATCTTTGCATTCTCACTGTCCACTGGAGTAGTGCCAGATGATTGGAGGGTGGCAAACATTATTCCCTTGTTCAAGAAAAGGAATAGGGATAACCCTAGGAATTACAGTCCAGTCAGTCTTACATCGGTGGTGGGCAATTTATTGGAGAGGATTCTGAGAGACAAGATTTATGATTATTTGGAAAATCATAGCTTGATTAGAGATAGTCAGCATGGCTTTGTGAAGGGCAGGTCATGCCTCACAAGCCTTACTGAATTATTTGAGGATGTGACAAGACACTAGAGCAGTGGATGTGGTAAATACGGATTTCAGCAAGGCATTTGATAAGGTTCCCCATGGTAGACTCATTCCAGAAAGTAAAGAGGCATGGGATTCATGGACATTTGACTGTCTGGATACAGAATTGGCTAGCCCATAGAAGACGGAGGGTGGCAGTAGATGAAAAGTATTTGGCCTGGAGCTTAGTAACCAGTGGTGCTTTTTTTTTTGAAGATTCCCTACAGTGTACAAACAGGCTATTGTGCCCAACAAGTCCACACCTACCCTCTGAAGAGTAACCCACCCAGGCCCATTCCCCTACATTTACCCATAACTAATGCACCTAACAATATGGGCAATTTAGCATGGCCAACCCACCTAACCTTGCACATCTTTGGACTCTGGGAGGAAACTGGAGTACCTGGAGGAAACCCACGCAGACACAGGAAGAACATGCAAATTCCACACAGACAGTGGCCCAAGGGTGGAACTGGACCCAGTCCCTGGTGCTGAGGTCGCAGTGCTGACCACTGAGCCACCATGCCACCCCTACATCTTTTTAATCCAATTATTTATCCAATTCATTTTGAAAAACTATCAATGTTTGCACATCTGCAACTTTATCAAGTCATGCATTTTAAATACTCAACACATTGAGAATAAAAGATTTTCCACATCATATTTCTTGCATTTTAATTGTGACTCAAGTTAATGCAATTCCGCAACTGGAAAACATTAATTCTGTCTAAACTCTTAATCATTCTAAATACCTCGATGCACTCTCTTACTACCCTTTATTGCTTGAAGAAAAACTTCTCTAGTCTCCATGTTCTGTAGGAACCATTCTAATAAATCTCACCAAAGTCTTTGAACTGCTCCCAGTTCCTTTTTGATCTAGGATTGGACATCAGCTGGGGCTGAGAAAATGTGTTGTGTGGGTCCTGCAGAATTGTCTGGATTTTTAATTCCACACTTCTATTATAAAGCCCTGAATTTTGCTCGTTTCATTAGTTGCATTGTGCACAAGATCTGTTCAGAAATACAAGATCTCTTGGAGTTGTTGAGTGTACAGATAATGAAGATAGGAAAGTAGGTTTAGCAGATGAGTTAAGATGGGGGTGAAACATACTGGGCAATGTTACAGAGAATTAGAGTCAAATACACTGTCATAAGTAGTGATGGTGTGAATGAGGCTGAAAGCATATCCTGTGGTCAAATGTAATACCAAGGTTGTAAACATAAGACTGAAGAGGAATAGGCCATTTGGCCACTTTGTTTCACCATTCAGTAAAATCATGGCAAATCAACTGTAGCATCAATTCCACTTTGAGAACAAAGTGGTACATTGACTTTTATCTTAAGGAGATTTGAGTACAGTAGTAAAGATAGCTTCCTATAGTTGTGTAGAGCCTTCATAAGACCATAGCTGGAATACTGTGTGCAGTTTTAGTCTCCTTAGGTAAGGAAAGATTCACTTGACACGGAGGGAGTGTAAGAAGTTCACCAAACTAAACCCTGCAATGGTTGAACATGTTTTTGAGGAGAGACTGAGGAGGCTAATCTATATTTGGTAGAGTTTTGAAGAATGAAGGGGGACCTCATGGAAACTCAAAATTCATATGGATCATAATCTCAGGAAATGGGTTAAGCCATTTCAGACCATGGAGGAGGAATTTCTTTACTCAGGCGATGAAATTTGCAATTTTCTTCCCCACAGCCTGTGGAAGATTAATCATTGAGCACACTCAAGACAGAGACTGATATCTTTTGATGTGATTCTTCAAAATCTACGAAGATAGTTTGGGAAACTGACATTGAGGTCGATGATTAGTTACAATTTAATTGAATGGCACAGTAGCCTCGATGGGTTGAAAGGTCTGCTTCTATACTTACCTCTCAGTATACCTGCGACTCTCTTGTCCACCAGAACAGACAACTGCTCTAAAACTCCACAGCAACTTCTGCGACTTAACAAGATTACTTTTCCTTCTTCTAAATTCCAATGAATACAGGCCTAGCTTGTGCAACCTTTCTTCAGAAGATTACACACCTCCCCATTAACACTGACAATAACCTCAGACTGCTGTCAGGAAGAAGGATAGAGTCTATAAGTTAGATAAATTACGCTTGGAGTAGTCGCCAAAACTATTGTCTGTATATTCAATATTTAATTAGGGCAAAATTCTGTTAATCCAGATGTCAGATAAGCATTCTGATAAATTAAGTGACAGTAGAGGAATCAAGAAAGCTGATAATGATATACAGCTGGGTATAACGAGATTACATGTGAAAATTCATGTTATGTAGCTGGAATACTGTGATGTCGATGAGAAATAGTAGAAGGCAAGAACCAATCCACGGGAGACATGAGAGGTAACAGTTGTTCAAACTGACACCATGGTTACGATTAGGTAATTGAGTGTGAAATCAGGTGAGAGCACTTGTGGAGACTTGTTTCAGAAAGACTACGTGGTCACCCATGTCAAAGGCTGCCTTCAATCATCTGTACATGTATGCCCTCAGATCTGTCCTTTCAGTGCCTTTATGTTACATTGCCTAAACTCATTCTGCTAACCAAAATGCAACACTTGACATTTAGCTGTACTAAATGCAAGCTGCCACACAGCTGCTCATTCCACTAGCCTGTCAGTCAAAGTTTAAAACAAGGTTTTCTCTACAATGTTTGAGTCATCTACGCAGTTTGAATTAGTGACACGCTCATCTGGAGAAGCTATCTTTCCTACCAGGAAAAGCAGTGGTCTCAGTACTGACAATACATAAGTAAGATATGTAAAGCTATTGCCAAACATCTACAATATACTCACATCTTGCTTGAAGTGTCATAGCAGTTGATTTTTTTATCCAAACCAACTGTGGCAAACAACAAATCATTCACTGGTGAAAAGCAAAGTCCAGAAGCTGGAGCCTTGTGAGCATTTTCAAAGGCGTGGTAAGGTTGCTGTGTATTAACATCCCAAAGAGTTACAGCTCCACTATCGTGAACACTCCCCAACAAAGCTTTCTTGAAGATGGAATACTTCAGATTTTGCACTGGCTGAAAAAGGAAGATCGAACAGAAATGTTTGAAATGTGCAAATGGAAACAAACATTTCTCCAGCTAATTTGAAAAAAAAAAGCTAATACTATTTTCTAACATTTAACTTGTCAATTCAGCTGGAAAATAAGAACAGGTCATTCAGCCTGTAAAGCCTACCCAGCTTTTCAATAGGATCATGGCTGATCAAAAGCTTCAATGCCTTTTACTCACTGCACTCGAAAAACCCAGTATCAATCTCTACCTTTAACATATTCAAAGACTGAGCTTCGACGGTCTTCTGGGATTGAGAATTCCAAAAGTTCACAACCTTCTGAGCAAACTAATTTCTACTCATTGTGGACAAAGATGGCATCTGCCTTACCTTTAAATTGTATTCCCCAGGTTTGGACTCATCAGCCAGGGATAACAGCTTACTTGCATTTACCTTGTCTACCTCTAAGTCTTTTCTGAGTTCAATGAGATCATCCCATATTCTTCAATACTCTAGAGAATATAGGCCGTTTGCCCAATGTCTCTTCATAGTGCAATCCCACCCTCCTGGCAATATTTCTGGTGAATCTTTGCTGCACTCCATCTATGGCAATAATACTTTTCCTGAAATAAAGATTGGGGGCAGTACAGTGGCTCAGTGGTTAGCACTGCTACCTCTCAGCGCCAGGGTTCCAGGTTCAATTCCAGCCTTGTGTGAAGTTAGCACATTCTCCCAGTGTCTGCGTGGGTTTCCTCTGGGTGCTCCGTTTTCATCCCATAGTCCAAAAGTGTGCAAGTCAGGTGAATTGGCCGTGCTAAGATGCACACAATGTCAGGTGCATTTAGATTAGATTAGATTAGATTACTTACAGTGTGGAAACAGGCCCTTCGGCCCAACAAGTCCACACCGCCCCGCCGAAGCGCAACCCACCCATACCCCTACATCTACCCCTTACCTAACACTACGGGCAATTTAGCATGGCCAATTCACCTAACCTGCACATCTTTGGAGTGTGGGAGGAAACCGGAGCACCCAGAGGAAACCCACGCAGACACGGGGAGAATGTGCAAACTCCACACAGAGAGTCGCCTGAGGCGGGAATTGAACCCGGGTCTCTGGCGTTGTGAGGCAGCAGTGCTAACCACTGTGCCACCGTGCTGCCCACCATTAGTGGGAGGGAAATGAGTCTGGGTGGTCGGTGTGGACTGGGTGGGCCGAACGGCCTGCTTCCACACTGGAAGGAATCTAATCTAATCAAGACTGCACACAGTACTCCAGTACTCTAACCTGCAGATAAAGAATACTTCTAAAGAACTGATAGGTCGGCACAGTGGATCTGGTTAGCACTGCTGCCTCACAGTACCAGGGATCTGGGTTTGACTCTAACCATGGGTGAACGTCTGTCTCGAGTTTACACATTCTGCTTGGGTGCTCCTGTTTCACTAAGATGTGCAAATTAGGTGGATTGGCCATGCTAAATTGCCCTGTAGTGTCCAGAGGCGTGCAGTCCACTTGGGTTAGCCATGGTAAACATGGGGTTATGGGAAAAGGGCAAGATGGTCTTCAGAGGGTTGGTGGAGACTCCATGTGCCAAGTGGCCTCTTTCTATATTGTAGGGTTTCAACGAGCAAAAGTCACTGATATAAGACATTAGCTCAATTTCTCCTCAGATACTTGGCCATTCTATACTGCCTGATCTGTTGAATATTTCCAGCATGTTTTGCTTAAAGAAAATCCAACTTGTGAAGAAAGCATCTTATGATAAATATGTTGGCATACCAATTCAAGTTTTAGTTGAGATGACACATTAAACAGCACATAATCAGTTCCTAACCATGAAATTAAGACAAAAGTGAGGTCAATTATGACTATGCATTTTTGAAGTCATTGCATAGGAATATTCTAGAATTGTATACAGGAACATCCAACAATTCCAATTTGTTGACAGACCAATGTGCAGATTTGCAGGAAAGGAACATTTTGTTGGGAGCAATATGATAATGAAACAAGAACTGATTACTTGAACCTTTGGTTAGCGTACAGCTTTCCACACAATTCTGATGAGAGGATGAGGAACTAGTTGACTACATTGCTGAATGAGCTCAATTCAGAAAAGTTTAATTTTTGGAACTAAGCTCAAGGGTAACTATCGCCCAAGCTCAGCAGTTGCTTGAAGAGCAGATAAACAGCAATGATATGTGCTCAGGGTAGCAGTATCCACTAAATTAATACAACACAATTCAGGATAGTGATCAGGAACTTCCCCTCTCTCCCTCTTAGCCCACCACCCCATCCTTTACATATAATTTGTATACTGTCCCAAGCACTCAGCAATAAATTATTGCAATTGGATTTCTAGAAAACATCCATGAAAGTGCAATATCAAAGATTATTGCAGAACATAAAAGCTCATGGTATAGGAGTAAGATATTGGCACGGATAGAAGATTCACTAGCTAACATTGGACAAAAATGGGTTATTTTTTGATTAGCAAGGTGTAAACAGTGGTATGTCATATGGATCAGTAGTGGGACCGCAACGGTTTACAATTTAAATAAAATGACGGATGAAGGGATGGTAAGTCTGGTTGCTAAATTTGTTAATGACACAAAGATATAGTAAATTATGAAGAGGACATGTGAGGCAAAACGATATAGGTTAAATGAGTGGCCAAAGGTATAACAAATGGAGTATGATGTGGGAAAATTACTATAGAATCCCTTCAGTGCAGATAGAGACCGTTTGGTTTTGCTGGGTCTGCACCAACCCACTAAAGAACATTCGCCCAGACACAATACACTCACCAATCCTGTCCCTGTAATCCTGCATTTTCAATTGCTAATCCATCTAGCCTGCACATCACTGGATATTAGGGGCAATTTCGCATGGCCAATCCACCCAACTTGCACCTCTTTGGACAGGAAGAGGAAACTGAAGCACCTAGAGGGAACCTAAGCAGACACAGGGAAAATGTGCAAACTTCACATTCAGTCCCCAAGGCTGGAACTGAACCAGAGTCCCTGGCACTATGATACAGCAGTGCTAACCACTTAGTTACTGTGCCATTCCCAATGTGAAACTGTGAACTTTAGCAAGAAAAATATAAAAGGAACATACTATCTAAATGGTGAGATAGAGTAGAGCTCTGATATACGGATTTGACTGGCCAAAGTGCACTAATCACAGAAGGCTAGAATGCAGGTGTAACAAACAGTTAAGTAAATTAATAGAATGCTCCTACTTACTGTGAGGTGAATTGAATACAAAAGTAGGGAGATTATGTTTCAACTATACAGGACAATAGTATATAATATCAGTACCCTTATTTAAGGATAAATTTAAATACTTTGGAAGCAGTTCAGAGAAGATTTACTAACTATATATAAAAAAACAAACATAGTAAATAGGAGGAGTAGGACTTTTGTTTTAAAATTCACTTGTGAGACATTGCTGACTAGCCAGCATTTATTGACCACCACCAGTTGCCCTTCAGAAGTCCTTTGACCCTGCAACAATACTCAACATGAGCATGGCTGATCACCCAGTTCAGTATCTCTGCTTTCTTACCATATCCTTTGATACCTTTAGTCCTACGAATTATGGCCAACTCCTTGAATACAGTCAATGTTTTGTCCTCAACTATTTTCCGTGGAAGGATTCCACAGACTCCCCACTCACTGAGTGAAAAGATTTATCAAAGTCGTAAAAGGCCTATATCCTTAAACTGTTACCTTGCATTTATCCTCTCTAGTCCTGTTATGATTTTATAATTTTTGAATGAGATGTCTTTCATTCTTCTAAACTCCAATGAATATAGTCCTAACAGATCTAGTCTCTCTAACGCACAGAGTCTGGTCAACCTTTATTACACTACCTCCATAGCCAGAATATTCTTCCTCAGATAAGGAGATTAAAACTTATATTTGGAATGGAATGGTTTTATAAAGACGGATTAAGTTTAGAAAAGGCAACTTTATTGAAATATCCAAGATAAGGCGTTGGGGACTGGGGAAGCGAAAATCATGGAGGTGGAGGGCGTGGATAGTGTCCCGAACGTAGGTGGGGAGTTCTTGGACTAATGACCTTTACACCGTTGAGGCAAAACACCAGCGACCTTTACACCGCTGAGGCTAAATGCCAGCTCACGGACACCTCCTCCTACTGCCCCCTTTGACCATGACCCCACCTCCCACCACCAAACCATCATCTCCCAGACCATCCATAATCTCATCACCTTAGGGGATCTCCCATTCACTGCCTCCAACCGCATAGTCCCACAACCCCGCACCGCCAGTTTCTACCTCCTGTCCAAAATCCACAAACCTGACTGCCCCGGCCGACCCATTGTCTCAGCCTGCTCCTGCCCCACCGAACTCATCTCTGCATACCTTGACACGGTCCTGTCCCCATTAGTCCAAGAACTCCCCACCTACGTTCGGGACACTACCCACGCCCTCCATCTCCTCCATGATTTTCACTTCCCCGGTCCCCAACGCCTTATCCTCACCATGGACATCCAGTCCCTGTACACCTCCATCCCCCATCATGAAGGACTTAAAGCGCTCCGCTTCTTCCTTTCCCGCCATACCAACCAGTACCCTTCCACCGACACCCTCCTTCGACTGCCTGAACTGGTCCTCACCCTGAACAGCTTCTCTTTCCAAACCTCCCACTTCCTCCAAACCAAAGGAGTAGCCATGTGCACCCGCATGGGCCCCAGCTATGCCTGCCTCTTCGTTGGATATGTGGAACAGTCCATCTTCCACAGCTACACTGGCACCACCCCCCATCTTTTCCTCCGCTACATTGATGACTGTATCGGCGCTGCCTCGTGCTCCCACGAGGAGGTTGAACAGTTCATCCACTTTACCAACACCTTCCACCCCGACCTCAAATTCACCTGAATCGTCTCAGACTCCTCCCTCCCCTTCCTCGACCTTTCCATTTCTATCTCTGGCGACTGAATCAACACGGACATTTACTATAAACCGACCGACTCCCACAGCTACCTAGACTACACCTCCTCCCACCCTGCCACCTGTAAAAATGCCATCCCATATTCCCAATTCCTTCGTCTCCGCCGCATCTGCTCCCAGGAGGACCAGTTCCAAAACCGTACAACCCAGATGGCCTCCTTCTTTAAGGACCGCAATTTCCCCCCAGACGTGATCGACGATGCCCTCCACCACATTTCTTCCACTTCCCTCTCCTCCGCCCTTGAGCCCCGCCCCTCCAACCGCCACCAGGACAGAACCCCACTGGTCCTCACCTACCACCCCACCAACCTCCATGTACAGCGTATCATCCGCCATCACTTCCGCCACCTCCAAACGGACCCCACCACCAGGGATATATTTCCCTTCCCTCCCCTATCAGCGTTCCGAAAAGACCACTCCCTCCGCGACTCCCTCGTCAGGTCCACAAGCCCCACCAACCCAACCTCTACTCCCAGCACCTTCCCCTGCAACCGCAAGAAATACAAAACTTGCGCCCACACCTCCCCCCTTACTTCTCTCCAAGGGATACTTCCATATCCGCCACAAATTCACCTGCACCTCCACACACATCATCTATTGCATCCGCTGCACCCGATGTGGCCTCCTCTATATTGGGGAGACAGGCCACCTACTTGCGGAATGTTTCAGAGAACACCTCTGGGACACCCAGACCAACCAACCCAACCACCCCGTAGCTCAACACTTCAACTCCCCCTCCCACTCCACCAAGGACATGCAGGTCCTTGGACTCCTCCATTGCCAGACCATAGCAACACGACGGTTGGAGGAAGAGCGCCTCATCTTCCGCCTAGGAACCCTCCAACCACAAGGGATGAACTCAGATTTCTCCAGTTTCCTCATTTCCCCTCCCCCCACCTTGCCTCAGTCAAATCCCTCGAACTCAGCACCGCCTTCCTAACCTGCAATCTTCTTCCTGACCTCTCCGGCCCCACCCCACTCTTGCCTATCACCCTCACCTTGACCTCCTTCCACCTATCGCATTTCCAACGCCCTTCCCCCAAGTCCCTCCTCCCTACCTTTTATCTTAGCCTGCTGGACACACTTTCCTCATTCCTGAAAAAGGGCTTATGCCCGAAACGTCGATTCTCCTGTTCCTTCAATTTAAGAACACCAAATACTAAGGAAATTGGGTGCTATATCTAAGGGACCAGTGCTCAAAGTACATGGAGGTGGTGAAAAGATTTACTGAAGTGCTCAGAAAATTCAATCATGGAGACAGTACAATGTTTCTTCCCTTAAAATATTAAACAAATACCTCTTTGAAAATTATTACTGATCTGGTTGCAAAATCCTTTCAGACAGTGCATCAAGCAAGTCATTCCAGTAAGGCTTCTTCAAGATTATTTCTAATAACTTGCTGAATCACTCAAGTCCTAAACCACATTTGGAAAAAACTATTTTCAATTCTCTAACATATAGCCAATATACAAAAGTGGGGAAATAACGTTTACAAATTTTACATGTCAAAGCACTGCTGAAGAAAGCACATACCTGAGTTTTACCATGGCCAAATGGAGCACTAGAAATATTAGTTGTAACACTATGCACAATAATATCACCGCTGCGAGAACCCGATGCTATATAGTAGTCATTCCAATTGAAACAGACACTACTGACTTCATCTTTGTGATCCTGTAAAACACATATTGATAATACAAAATTATTCAAATGGAACTTGTGTTTAGATCAGCAAATGTTAAAAAACAAAGCAAAGAAAGTTTCACTGACAGAGTACGAAGAATGGCATATTAATTTGTTATACTTTCAGAGTTAGGAATATAATTAGTTTAGTCTTAAGTGGTATAGAATGCCTTGAGGTACTTAAACAATTCAGGAGAACAATGCAAGACATACTGTGATGTTTTTGAGCAATTTGATATAAGAAGCAAGGAGGCATTGGAAGTTTTGGTGTCTTTAAAAGTGGACAGATCCCAGGTTGTATCCCAGGCTGTTGTGGGAGGAGGAGGAGCAAATATGTAACAGGGACCCTGACCCAAATTTTTCATTCATCTCTGGCCACAAGGAAGATGCCACAGAACTGGAAAATAGGTAAAGTGGTTCCTCTTTACAAAAGGATGATAGAGATAGATCACGGAAATATAGGCCAAGTCAGTCTCACATCAATGGCAGCGAAGGATAAAATTAGTCTCCATTTAGAGAGGCGAGGTTTGATCGGGGATAATTAGCATGGTTTTGTCAGAGGGAAGTCATGCCTAACAAACTTGAGTTAATTTTTGTGAGAAGTGTGTAGATGAGAACAGGTTCTATGAAGTTTAAACTGTGTACTGTACCTTTAAGAGAGAGTGAACACTATTCTGCGCTGAGAGCTTACAAGTACCTGTCATGTGACTAACTAGCAGTCTCAGAGAGTATTGGAAAATTAAAAATATGCAACATATGGCTGTGAAATAGATACCAGAGTTGGTTGCTATTTTGGCAACAGCATTTGTCAAATTTGAATTTAACCAGTTTAAATTATGACCCAAGATACTAAAATCCAATTGAATTTGAATTTATCGTTTTGTTAACATCAAACCAAATTCTTGAAATACCGTGGTGGGATATAAAGTTGCGTTCCCGGGATTACTGATTTGATCCTCATCAGTCTAGTAACCATCACTGACACTGTCGTGCCTGTTTTTTCACATTTTTACCCAGCAGACACGTCATCTACCGAAGGATTGCAAGCCCTCTCACTTCCCTGACAGCATATCAATCTGCGTTCCATTGATCCTCCTGACCGACGTACAGCTTCAATGATGAGATCAGGAACTTTCAAACTAATTCCTGCCTGAGAGTCATGGCCCAGCAAAGGAAGGACACAATTTTTGCCTGCAGGGAGGCAATGACCTTGTGGTATTATTGCTGTTAATCCAGTGACATACGCAATATTTTGGAGACCTGGGTTCGAATCCTACCATGGCAGATGGTGGGATTCGACTCAAAAATATTTGGAATTAAGAGCCTAATGACGACCATTGTCGATTGTTGAAAAATCCCATCTGGTTCACTAATATTCTTTAGGAAAGGAAACAGCCATCCTTAGCTGGTCTGGCCTAGATGTGACTCTGGGTCCAACGTGTTTGACTCTTAAATGCCCATGGGCGATACATACTAGCTGAGCCAGCTGCGCTCTCATCTCATGAATGATTTTTTTTAAAAATTGATCAACATGCTCTAATTACCCTGCCCCTGTTGAAAAATAAAGTGCAGCCCCTTCACGCCTGCTCCATTATACAATAAGAGCAAAGTTAATCTGATCTTGATCTTAACTTGGATTGTTCTCCATAGCCCTTAACTTCTGTCATTCAGAAATCTTATTTCAGCAATGAATATTTTTAATCTCTCAGTCTCCAATGCTTTCTAGTGCAGAAAAATCAAAAGATTCATAACCTTCTGCAAAGAAATTGCTCATCTCCATCTTATGAAAATTTTTATGAATACATTTTTATTAAATTATCAATATGAATTGTGACACATTCAACACTGCACAGGAAACTAAAATATTCACTAACATTTGACCGTTGTTCGACAGAATACCTTCAGTGTCCTATGCGATCTCTTTGACTTTATGTCCCAGATATTGACTGTATTATCAAGACCTCCACTTACAATACATTTCGAATTAGAATTCAGACTTAGACATGTCTGCTTTTTCTGTGCAACAAGAGAAAATTTGATTATTAAAACAGACACATAACCTCAATAAATGAGACATTTAAATTATATTAATAAAGTTTAGTTGAAAAATGTTCCCTCAAGCTATATTTTTCAATCTTAAAGGAGTTTTACAGTAATAGATATTTACCTACCCCTTCAGCAAGATCTTTTATAGGAACTGGGGTGGATCTGCAGGATGACAGAACTATTTTGTCCCCACTACTTGATGAGCTCAACAAACACTGATGTGAAGAAAATTAAGGTAAAATGATTTTAGAAACAAAGGTACTTTGCCTTGTTAAGGGAACAAAGTTTCTATCTAAAGAACAGAATTTGTAAATTAAACCCTGACTCAAGTAAGCAGAGGAAATTGAGTACTAAATATAGAATTAATAGGCAGTCATGAAAGCATTAGCCATTAATAAGATGGAACAAATGATAAACGCAGCAGAGGAAAACCTAGAGATGTGAACAGATCCATAGGGCAAGGACGGAGGCAAGGAAAAATTAGTAAAACCTTGCAGAGTGGAAATAAAATGCAAAAACCAGAAAAATACTCAAAATTCCAGCAAAGTAACAGGAATCGAGCAGCTGATCATCATGTGGACCGAAAATAGTCTTAACCCAATCATTCTAATCTGCTTTTTAAAGATGCTATGCTGCAACCTTGGAGCAAAACATTTCCCTTGTATCAGTTTAATCATTTAGGGTCCTTTTATCAGATTATTAAATCATTTCATAAAACTATTTTCATATCTTGGGAGCCTTGATCTGCTGGAAACAGGTACAGGTGATGAAAGTCACTGTATTATCTAATATGCTAGTTGTCAACAGAGGATAAGAGCACTTGTCAAGTTGTGGGTCAACAATCTCAAGATTAAAGTGGTGATTTACCAGGTGGCATGGTCACTATGGTCCTACAGGCTGCAGAGACTTGAACAACCTATAGCAGGCACCTCAAAGCAGTAAGGTCCGATCAGTGGTCTTTACACCATCCTCCAAATCCATTGTAAAGAAACGCTGTCCAATAACAGTGTCCTTCCCCAAGACGTGATTCATAGAATCCCTAGTGTCGAAATAGGCCCTTCAGCTCAGCAAGACCACACTGATCCTCTGAACAGTATCCCAGCCAGACCTGCTCCCCTATTACTCTACATTTATCCTTGACTAATCCACCTAACCTACACAATCCTTGAACACTATGAGCAATTTAGCATGGCCAATTCACCAACTTGCACATCTTTGGATTGTGGGTGCACCCAGGGGAAACCCACGCAGACAGAATGTGCAAACTCCACACCAACAGTTACCCAAGGCTAGGAATTGAACACAGGTCCCTGACACTGCGAGGCAGCAGTGCTAACCACTGAGCCACCGTGCTGTCCCATGTCTAGCACTGAGACAGTAACCACTGAAAATCAGCTTTGCTGAGTGGGAAGACAGTGAAAACACTTAAGGTCGGGGGCAGGGTGTCCTCAAAGCATCCCTGAAGAGGTTAAAATACACCTACTCACTGACGCGAGTCCCTGGCTTCAGATGAATCTAAATAGTGCGGTGGTCATGAGGAAGGCACCAAGCACATCAACAGGTTTTGTCAGGAACGTGCAAAATTGAGATGGACCGTGCAAACAAACTTCCCAACAACCCTGATCTACCCAACTCTTTAAGCACCGCCACACAGAATCATACAGCATGGAAAAAGACCCTGCGGTCCAACTAGTCCATGCCTACCAAACTAAACTAGTCCCACTTGCATGCATTTGAACCATTTCCCTCCAAATCTTTCCTATTCATGTACTTATCCAAATGTGTTTTAAATATTGTAACCATGCCTGCATCCATCACTTCCTCGGACTGTCCATTCCACACACTAACCTAAAAATTGACCCTCATATCCTTTTTAAAACTTTCCCCCTCATCTTAAAAATACATTTTGAACTACTCCAGCCTAGGGAAAAGATCCTTGCTATTCACCTTATCTATGCCTATCATATTTTATAATCTTCTTTCAGGTCACCCCTCAATCTCCCAGACTGTACCCTTGACACAACAATTACCTCAGAACTCAACAAACCAGAGGTCAAGTAAGTAATCGTCGTTCCCAACGGGCTGTCTAATAGCAACTGATTACATAAATAGAATTGTTACTGACAGCTGTAAGGTCCAAAGGATATTATCAACAGTCCAGCAAACAGACGTTACTTCACAGGGTTTCTTGTGAGGGTTAAACTGTTCCACCACTGTCATTGAAAGCGAATCCCAGATTTTAATGTCATCCCCACATGAGGCTAATTTGATGTTATCCTGCATGGTATATCCTGCAACATATAAACATGAGATACATATGAAATAGAACAGCCTCCAGAATAAGGAGCATGGTTAAATATACTGTAGTTTCTCAAACACTGAATAAGTATTGGGTTTGAATACTAATTAACTTTTAAAGTGTGCATGTAAATTGCCATTGGCAACATCCAAACAGGTAAGAACCTGCCTTCGATCATTGGGATGTTTTAAAGACAAATGCACCCAATTTCTACCTGAGGTACAGAAATATATTTAGGAAGGATGACTGAAAGTTGAGAAAGGAAAAGATGGATTTTATGAAGATCCATCTGTCTGATACCTCAATTCCAAATGAAAGAAACTAGTTTGACTAAAAGTCAAATACCTAGAGTTGAAAGGAAAACTTCCTTAAAAGGTATAGGTAAAAGTATTTATTACTGAGGTCTATTTTCATTATAGACACTTTGTTTAATTATAGTTTGAATAAAAGAAATTTTGTAGAAGTGTTTTCTCACTTAGATAATTTAGCAAAGATTTGGACACAAAAAAGGCATCAACAGAAACAGAAAGGTCAACGTTTATACAGTTCCTTTCACAATTTAAGGGAGTCCCAAAGTGTTTCACAGCCACTAAAAAACTTACGATTAGTCAGAATGTCAGAAACATTGAAACCAATTTGTGCAAGGCAAACACCCACAAAAACAAAGAGGGATAATAAAGTAGAAAATCTGCTTTTGCAATATTGGTACAGCAGACAGCAAAGAAGTCTCCTGCTCCTCAAAGTTGTGCCATCATTCTTTTATGTCCACCTTGAATTGACTGGCAAAGCCTCGTTTTAACATCTCACCTGAAAGACAGCACCCAAAGACAGCACTTACAGGACTCCTCTGAATACTGCATTGAATGTGCAGTCTCAAAAAAGGTACAGTAGGACTTGAACCCTCATCGACTAATGCAGAGGTAAAAGCATTTGAAATTAATCTGCTTGTATTAAGCACTGCGTTATATAATTCTATCCTTAGAGGGGTGATTAAGACAGAGAAAAAGCCACCTTCGACTTAAGGCTTGCTTTAGTGCACATGCACCGAAAACAAAGAGCATCTTATGTAAAATACAAAGTGCTTGAGAAACTCAACATAGTGTCTGTAGGGAGAGAAATAGGCTTAACGTTTCAAATTCAATAGGACTCTCCTTCATAACTGAAGGTAAATGGGTGACCAGTTAGGCTGGCAGCTGAGTGTGGGCAAGGAGTAGATTGATAGCTGAGAGATTGAGGGGGCAGATGTTCAAAGTTTATAATTTAATTGATTTTATATTTTGTCTGGACAAATTTTAAGTTTTGCAAATTTATGTCAGATTTAAAAAAACAGCTGTACTGGCACCAACTGTTGCATTAACAATGCTTTATGATTAGAAGTTGTAATTGTAATTGTAGCCCACTGAGCGGTAACAGTCTTGCCAGAGTCAGAAATCATGGGGAATTAAATCCCATTCCAGAGATATGAGCCTACAATCTTGGTTGATAATCCACATCGGAGTGCTGTACTGCACCGTCAATGATGCTGTGTAAACAATAAAACATTAAATAAAATTAAAGACTCCACAGTCCCAAAGGATCACAGGGCTGCTTTCTCATTAAAGTACATGCCTCAGAAGAGGGGGGAGTTCAAGATTGTGAGCCCTTCATGGTGACCGGGTGCAGGAATTGAACCCTGACTGTTGGCATTACTCTGCAGCATAAACCAGCCATCCAATCAACTGAGATTAAGTCTAGGTTGTCTGTCTGACGAGTAAACTAACTCACAACCAAATTCAAAGCAGCTATGTCCTTCTCAAGATCTTGGCTGATATTTTTCCTTCAATCAACATCACAAAAACAAATGTCAGTGTCACGTTGTTTGCATCAGCTGCAGGTCAGTTGGTAACACACTCATTTCTGAATCAAGTCCAATTCCAAGCATTAGCACAAAAATCCAAGCTGACATTCCAGTACTTGAAGCAATGTTGCATTATCTCAAGGGCCTTCATTCAGATGAGACATTAAACTGAAGTGTCATCTACCTGCTCAGGTAGTTTTAAAAGATCCGATTGAATAGGTGATATTAACGCCACAAACTACATCACACAGAATATTACATTGCTGTTTGAGGGAGACTGCTGTGCGCAAATTGGCTGAGCCATTTCCAACATCACAATAGTGATTAAGCTTTAGAAAGTGCTTCATCGACTACGATGATTTGAAATCTCCCAAGGTGGTACATAAATTGGTCTACATTGAAAAGTTAAGAGTAAAGATAGAACTTCATCCCCGGTGAAGGAAGAGCGGAGGGGAAAGGAGATACCGCTGGAGGGGAGCTAGTTTCTGCGGGGCAGGCCGCTCTTACTTGAAAAACTACACGGGGACCGGGGCTCTGCTGCATCGGGGACCTGAGGGAGGCCAGTGGGCCCCGCCGGCAGCAGATTGATACACCGTGGTTCCTGGAGGGTCCTGGGCCTCCAGCGCTTCCTCCCAGGGTCACTCCCTCACTGACCGCTCACCGGGCCGGGGTCACTCCCTCACTGACCGCTCACCGGGCCGGGGTCACTCCCTCACTGACCGCTCACCGGGCCGGGGTCCGCCCCTCCCCCTCCCCCTCCCCCTCCCCCTCCCCCTCCCCCTCCCCCTCCTCACTGACCGACCGCTCAGGACAGGCCTGGCTCCGAACTCGCCTTGGCGCCAACAGCTGCCCTCCCGAGGTGCGCGCGCAGCTCTACAGGCGTCTCCCCTCCCACGGCGCTGCCGTTGGCTGCGCCCGCGCGCTCTCTGCTGTCAGTTGGTGAGGGGCGGAGTGAGTGTGCTGTCTATGTGGATCTAAGACAGGTACTTAAAGGCGGTTTGTCATCTTCTATTCTAAAGAAGGGTCTCTAGACGATACGTTAACTCTGTCTGTTTCTCTCCACAGACCTGCTGAATTCATCCTGCAATCTCTGTTATTATCACCTTGTTGCTATCTGAGGATTTTTGCTTCTTATAAATGCCCAGTACATTACTGTGAATACCCAGTACACTCCTGTACATACCCAAAACATGACAAGTGCACTGATGGAAATACTGTCCATACCCCAGTACAAACTTTCACATGTTTAGTCATACTTACTGCCTGGTCACACATGCTTAGTGCACACCCTGACATGCCTAGTACATAACTGCATGTAGCCAGATCACACCCATGGCAGCTGGAGGTCAACTAATGCACAGGTGCCAAAGCAGAAAAAAAATCAATGTAGCCCTCATTAGTTACTGGGAAGGAAGGATAGATTCCTTCTCAATCTATGTTTTGTGGACTGTATGACAGGGTGAGATCAATGGCCTACCCAGCAAACTGACCTTTTGAAAAGGAGAATACTGGGAATTTTGCATAACCTCCAGAGTGAGAGAAATCTCTGGCTCATCATCTGAAAGCCTATGTCAAATAGCAGTCATATCATGTGGTCTTAGCAATGTCCTAGTAATATGTCAGATGCTGATAACCCAGGGAACAGTTGGACTTAGCAATTGCTGTAAACCTGGGTTCTCTGAAAATTTACAGCCCCAATATCACAGGTATTGTGGACAAGTAGTGTCCAAACATTTTCTTTACAATTTTTAGAAGGAAAAGGCAGAGATTGGCACTCCATAATGGAACTGAGAAAAAAGTGAGGATTGCAGATGTTGGAGATCAGAGCTGAAAAATGTGTTGCTAGAAAAGCGCATCCAAGGAGCAGGAGAATTGACGATTCGGGCATAAGCCCTTCTTCATAATAGACTTGATGCAGGCATGATAGGCTGAATGGCTTCCTCCTGCACCGTAGCAATTCTGCGATACTGTGAAGTGTAAGGCAGCCAATCCTTGATGGTCATGCTGGGATCGGATCTTGCAGCACTTTAACCTTAAAAAAAATCTTACATTGGCCGGTGGCCTGTTCCATGTATTAAGCCTTAGAGTGCAGAAGAGTACAATAATATTATAAAAGAAAGAAATGCAGATGCTGGAAATCTTAAACAAAAAAAAATATTGGAGAAACTCAGCAGGTCTGGCAGCATCTCTGGAGAGAAAACATAGTCAGTGTTTCAAGTCCAGTCACCTTTCTTGATGGAATAATATTTTGTGTTGTCTGAATGTAATGCAAGTGAGGTATGGGAATTGTGTTTCACATAGCGATCACTGGCGGTGTTATTGCAGCTAAACTAATACATTCGGCAGAGAGTATTCTTCGGACATAGCTTGTCTCAAAAGTACAGCAGTGCTGTGAGACTGTGAAAATATCAGGCTACTTGGCTCATTTGCATATTTTGATCTTAAAGGAACATCACCAAAAAGATGATAGTTTTTCATAGAATCCCTACAGTGTGGAAACAGGCTATTTGGCCCAATAAGTCCACACTGACCCTCTGAAGAGTAACCTACCCAGACCCCTACCATATACTTACCTCTAACTAATGCACCTAACCGACATATGGGCAATTTAGCATGGCCAATTCACCTGCACATCTTTGGATTGTGGGAGGAAACTAGAGCACCCAGAGGAAACCCACGCAGACACTGGGAGAATGTGCAAACTCCATACAGAGTGTCGCCTGAGGCGGGAATCGACCCAGGTGAGGCAGCAGTGCTAACCACTGAGCCACCGTGCTGCCCCAACCACTGAGCAAAACCACTCCCCAAAGGTAGCTCACATATGCTACAAGTTGAAATACATCAACATCAGGTAATAACAAAATTAGTTACACAGAGATAGGGATCATAAAATTTACAAATGCAGAAGTCAAAAAGTCAGTTTATCTTGGCAGTTTGACTAGATCTTGTTAAGCTGTAACCTTCTGGGACTGTGGACTTTTCCCTAGGCTGCTCATGATCATCAGTGTGTTAACTATCCTGGTGTTCCATCACTTTATTGCCACAGAAGTGTGTATGTTTATGTTTACTCTGCACAGCTGACTTCTATTCTTCTCAGAATCTCAGAATTGTTATAGTGTAGAAGGAGGCTATTTGACTCATTGTGTCTGCATTGCCTGTCTGAGCATTTTATGTTTGGGCCTAAATTCTTGGAATTTGGTTTCTAAATTCTTGGAAGAGCAGAGTCTGATTAGAACAAGTCAACATGGATTTAGTAAAGGGAGTCATGCCTGACAAACCTGTTGGAATTTTTTGAAGAGGTAACAAGTAGGTTAGACCAGGGAAACCCAGTGGATGTGGTCTATCTAGACTTTCAAAAGGCCTTTGATAAGGTGCCACACGGGAGGCTGCTGAGCAAGGTGAGGGCCCATGGTGTTCGAGGTGAGCTGCTGGGATGGATTGAGGTTTGGCTGTCTAACAGAAGGCAGAGAGTTGGGATAAAAGGTTCTTTTTTAGAATGGCAGCCGGTGACGAGCGGTGTCCCGCAGGGTTCGGTGCTGGGGCCACAGCTGTTCGCATTATATATTAATGATTTGGATGAGGGAACCGGGGGCATTCTAGCTAAGTTTGCCGATGATACGAAGTTAGGTGGACAGGCAGGTAGTACTGAGGAAGTGGGGAGGCTACAGAAGGATCTAGACAGGTTGGGAGAGTGGTCCAGGAAATGGCTGATGGAATTTAACGTGAGCAAGTGCGAGGTCTTGCACTTTGGCAAAAAGAATAAAAGCATGGACTACTTTCTAAATGGTGAGAAAATTAATAAAGCCAAAGCACAAAGGGATCTGGGAGTGCTAGTCGAGGATTCTCTAAAGGTAAACATGCAGGTTGAGTCCATGATTAAGAAAGCGAATGCAATGTTGTCTCTTATCTCAAGAGGGTTGGAATATAAAAGCAGAGATGTACTACTAAGACTTTATAAAGCTCTGGTTAGGCCCCATTTGGAGTACTGTGTCCAGTTTTGGTCCCCACACCTCAGGAAGGACATACTGGCACTGGAACGTGTCCAGCGGAGATTCACACGGATGATCCCTGGAATGACAGGTCTAGCATATGAGGAACGGCTGAGGATACTGGGATTGTATTCGTTGGAGTTTAGAAGATTAAGGGGAGACTTAATAGAGACGTACAAAATAATACATGGCTTGGAAAAGGTGGATGCTAGGAAATTGTTTCCGTTAGACGAGGAGACTAGGACCCGTGGACACAGCCTTAGAATTAGAGGGGGTCATTTCAGAACAGAAATGCAGAGACATTTCTTCAGCCAGAGAGTGGTGGGCCTGTGGAATTCATTGCCACGGAGTGCAGTGGAAGCCGGGACGCTAAATGTCTTCAAGGCCGAGATTGATAGATTCTTGTTGTCTAGAGGAATTAAGGGCTACGGGGAGAACGCTGGTAAGTGGAGCTGAAATGCGCATCAGCCATGATTGAATGGCGGAGTGGACTCGATGGGCCGAATGGCCTTACTTCCACTCCTATGTCTTATGGTCTTATGGTCTTATGGGCCAATGTCCAGTCTTTTCCTTACAACACCACACATGGGAACTGTTTCTTGTTATTTACTCTGTCTTAACCTATCAAGTTTCCTCTTAGCCTTCTCCTTGCCAAGGGAAATATCTGAAACTTTCTCCGAAACTTCTTCTGTACCCTCTTAAATGCATTCTCATTCTTCCTAATGCTCAGACCTGTACACAGTAGTTCAGCTAAGGTCTAACCAGTGTCATATGTCTTAAGAATTCATCATAATCTCTCTGCCCTGTATTCTTTAATGAAAACTAGAATATTGTCTGCTTTATTAACAGCTCTCCCTACATGCCTTTAATGACTTACATACGTATTCAGCCAGGTCTTTTCACTCCTGCATGCCCTTTATTTTATACAGCCTGTCTGTGCACCAAGGTTCCCACCTCACACATCTCTGCATTGAGCATCATCTATCACTTATCAGCTGACTCTACAAACTTGTCAATGTTCATTTGGAGTACCACACTGTCCACAATTCTTCCATTTTTGGCATCATCTGTAAATTTTGATATTGCCCAATTCATACCAAGATCCAGATTAGATTAGATTCCCTACAGTGTAGAAACGGGCCCTTCGGCCCAACAAGTCCACACCAACCCTCCAAAGAGTAACCCACCCAGACCCATTTCCCTCTGACTAACATACCTAACACTATGGGCAATTTAGCACGGCCAATTCATCTGACCCGCACACCTTTGGACTGTGGGAGGAAACCGGAGCGCCTGGGGGAAACCCACACAAACACGGGGAGAATGTGCAAACTCCACACAGACAGCTAGCCGAGACTGGAATCGAACCTGAGACCCTGGTGCTGCGAGAAAGCGGTGCTGTGAGAAAGCAGTGCTAACCACTGAGCCACCATGCCACCTAGATCATTAATACATATCAGGAAAAGCAAGTGTCCCAATACCAACTCCTGGAGAATTCTACTATAAACTTTCCATCAGCCTGAAAAATATCCATTAATTATTACTCTGTTTCCTATCATTCAGGTCTCCCGTTTATTCAATGACCTATAACCTTCCTCAAAAATCTGTTCTACCGCACTGTATAAAACACCTTCTGAAAGTCCATGTATACCTCATCAACAGCCTTGCATTGACCCTCTCTGTTACCTTTTCAAAAAAACACCAGCAATCTCAACACAATCTTCCCTTAAAAAACTGCATGCAAACGCTTCCAAGCCAACCCATGTTTTTCCATGTGATGATTTATTCTGTCCCAAATATGTTTTTCTAGATTTTTCCTACCACCGTTAAACCGACTCATCTGTAATTGCTGGGCTGACCTTTACAACCCTTTTAGAACACGGATCACCTTCAAATCCAGAAACATGATTGGCAGTACCTCAGATAATTCCACCCTAATTTCCTTCATTAACTTAATTTCCTTATCAACTTAAAGTGCCAACAGTTTACCCAGTACTTCCTCATCAATTTTAAATCTTTCCAGTGACTGAATTTCACCTTGGTCTGGGCAGCATTTGCCCTGCAAACAAAGTATTCATTTACCATCTCAGCTATGGCTCTTGTTTCTATTTGTAAATTCCCTTCTAAGTCCCTAATTGGCCTGACAACTCATTTTACCACCCTTTTGCTATTAATGTGCTTCCTGAAGGCTTTGGTCTTTAATTATACATTAACTGCCAAACTTTCTTCATAAACCCTCTTTGTTACTCATATTTAGTTTTCCACCTACCTTCTATGTTCAGCTTGGCTCTTATTTGTTTTTATTATCTGACATAACCTCATATTTTCTTCTTTAACGTAATTTCTATTTCTGTACCCTTCCTCTATTAAATGTCATGACTTGATAAGACCTGGACTCTCTGTGCATTTTGGAAACTTGTGTGGGTAATCATGATCCTGTTGTGGAGTGTGTGACTTGGACCTTTTGTCAACATGTAGTTGAGGTGGTTTCATCCCTGCATTCTAGTCAAACACTATCTTCATCCTCCCTTATTTGTTAAGAAGTATGTCTGATATCACAGAGACTTTGAACAGGTCGTAGCTTGGCAACATTGTTCTCCATTGACTTCCAAGCAAGATATCTGTTCTTGATGTAACCACATAGCCAGAGTTGTAACCTGGCAAAGTAAAATTTTTGTTTATTATCTACGACTTCAGGATAAGCGCAAACATGAACTTGCTGAGAATGTTTAACATGGAATAGCAGCTCATGACCATAGGTCAAAACCTAGAAGTGCAATGGACATTTTTAACTTTATTTTGAAAGATGATTTGGCTGAGAATTTACAAGACATAGAGTCATAGAGATGCACAGCATGGAAACAAACCCTTCAGTCCAACCCATCCATGCCGACCAGATATCCCAACCCAATCTAGTCCCACCTGCCAGCACCCGGCCCATATCCCTCCAAGCCCTTCCTATTCATATACCCATCCAAATGCCTCTTAAATGTTACAATTGTACCAGCCTCCACCACTTCCTCTGGAAGCTCATTCCATACACGTACCACCCTCTGCGTGAAAAATATGCCCCTTAGGTCTCTTTTATATCTTTCCCCTCTCACCCTAAACCTATGCCCTCTAGTTCTAGACTCCCCGACCCCAGGGAAAAGACTTTGTCTATTTATCCTATCCATGCCTCTCATAATTTTGTAAACCTCTATAAGGTCAACCCTCAGCCTCCGACGCTCCAGGGAAAACAGCCCCAGCCTGTTCAGCCTCTCCCTGTAGCTCAGATCCTCCAACCGTGGCAACATCCTTGTAAATCTTTCCTGAACCCTTTCAAGTTTCACAACATCTTTCTGATAGGAAGGAGACCAGAATTGTATGCACTATTCCAACAGCGGCCTAACCAATGTCCCGTACAGCCATAACATGACCTCCCAATTCCTGTACTCAATACTCTGACCAATAAAGGTAAGCATACCAAAAACTCCATCTGCCACCTCTGAGCCCATTGGCCCATCTGGTCCAGATCCTGTTGTAATCTGAGGTAACCCTCTTCACTGTCCACTACACCTCCAATTTTGGTGTCATCTGCAAACTTACTAGCTGTACCTCTTATGCTCGCATCCAAATCATTTATGTAAATGACAAAAAGTAGAGGGCCCAGCACCGATCCTTGTAGCACTCCACTGGTAACAGGCCTCCAGTCTGAAAAACAACCTTCACCACCACCCTTTGAGCCAGTTCTGTATCCAAATGGCTAGTTCTCCCTGTATTGCATGAGATCTAACCTTGCTAATCAGTCTCCCATGGGGAACCTTGACGAACGCCTTACTGAAGTCTATATAGATCACATCGACTGCTCTGCCCTCATCAATCTTCTTTGTTACTTCTTCAAAAAACTCAATCAAATTTGTGAGACATGATTTCCCACGCACAAAGCCATGTTGACTATCCCGAATCAGTCCTTGCCTTTCCAAATACATGTACATCCTGTCCCTTAGGAGTCCCTGCAACAACTTGCCCACCACAGAGGTCAGGCTCACCGGTCTATAGTTTCCTGGCTTGTCTTTACTGCCCTTCTTAAACAGTGGCACCACATTTGCCAACCTCCAGTCTTCCAGCACCTCACCTGCAACTATCGATGATACAAATATCTCAGCAAGAGGCCCAGCAATCACTTCTCTAGCTTCCCACAGAGTTCTCAGGTACACCTGATCAGGTCCAGTTTGCAGATGACACTAAAATAGGCAGTATGGTGGACAGTGAGGAAGGTTATTAGAACTTGCAGCAGGATGTTAATCAGCTAGGCAAGTGGGCTGAGAAATGCCTAATTTTTAATATAGGTAAGTGTGAGGTCTTGCAATTTGGAAAGTCAAATCAAAGTAGAAGTTTCATGGTGAATGGTAGGGCCTAAAGGAGTGATGTGGAACAGAGGGACTTTGCAGATCAGACGCACAGTTCTCTGAAAGTGGATTCACAGGTAGACAGGGCAGTGAAGGCGGCTTTTGGCACACTGGCCTTCATCAGTCAGGGCATTAAGTATAGAAGTTGGGAAGTTATGTGCAGTTGTACAGGATACTGGTGAGGCTGCACTTGGAGTATTGTGTTCAGTTTTGGTCACCTTGTTATAGGAAAGATATTATTAAACTGAAAGAGTGCAGAAGAAATTTACAAAGATGTTTCACAGGTCTTAGTTATAGGGAGAGGTTAGACAGGCTAGGATTGTTTTCTTTCGAGTGTAGGAGACTGAGGGGGGATCTTGTAGAAGTGTATAAGATCATGAGAGGCATGGATAGGGTGAATGTACTCAGTCTTTTTCCCAAGGTTGGACAATTGAGGACTGGAGGGCATGAATTTAAGGTTAGATGGAAAGAATAAAAAGGAACCTGAAGGACAAGATTTTTACACAAGGTGGTCCGCACATTGAATGAGCTGCCACTGGAAGTATTTGGACAAATACATGGATTGGAAAGGTTTAGAAGGACATGGATTCTGGATTAGTGGTGCTGGAAGAGCACAGCAGTTCAGGCCGCATCCAAGGAGCTTCGAAATCATTTGAAGAGCTTCAGGGCAGAGGAAATGACCTGGGAGTTGCAGTGGGAGAGGGACTCCCTGAGATTCTTGTAGAGAGAAGAGGAAACATGCGCCAAGTGCAGGGAAATGGGGTTAGCGTGGATAGACATTTTGGTAAGCATGGCCCAGTTTGGGCCAAAGACCTGTCACCGTGCTGTAACATTCTAGGACTCTATGACTCTATGTAATTACTAGGGGTGATATTGCTACAAATGGCTTTGCATGTTAATTAACTGACTGGCTGTAGAGAAAGACTGATAGAATGTCACATCTAACGATGCAGGATATATAGATGGTTTAACTCGAGGAACGGGAGGTGGGGTAGGCAAGTAGTGCAGAAGTGTTCTGTGGCTTTCCTCATTTCAAACAATTATGTTGTTTTGGAAAATGTAGGGGGTGTTGGACTCTCGGGAATGTAGCATGAACAGCCAACTTTCTGGTATCAAGGCAGGCTCTAATGTAATGAGGGGTGTATCGGATTCCAAACATCAATTGTGATAGGGAACCCTCTAGTCAGAAGCACAGAGAGATGTTTCTGCTACAAGCAGCGAAAAATCAGAATGGTGTGTTGCCTCCTTGGTGTCAGGATCAAGGATATCTCAGAGAGGGTGCAGAATGTTCTCAAAGGGGAGAGGAACGAGCAGGAGGTCATTGTACACATTAGAACTAATGACATAGGATGATATTCTGAAGACAGAATATAGAAAATTAGGCAGGAACGGTGCTATGAGCTAGTGAGGATAGGAATAGGAGGATAGAGCAGATAAATGTGTGGCTGAGGTACTGGTGCATGGGAGAAGGGTTCACATTTTGGATCATTGGAATCTCTTCTGGGGTAGAAGTACAAGAAGGACGGATTGCACTTGAATTGGATGGGGACCAGTACACTAGCAGGGAGATTTGCTAGAGCTGCTCAGGTGGATTTAAACTAGTAAGTTGGGGGGAGAGGTGGGACCCAGGGGAATAGTGAGGAAAGATATCAATCTGAGACAGGTACAGTTGGGAAAGGGAGTGGGCAGGCAGGAATAAAGCAGAGAACAAGGTAGGACTGATAAACTGCATTTACTTCAATGCAAGAGGCCGAACAGGGCTAGCAGATGAACCAGGGCATTGTTAGGAACATAGGACTGGGATATCATAGTAATTATAGAAACGTGGCTCAGGGATGGGCAGGACTGGCAGCTTAATTTTCCAGGATACAAATGCTCCAGGAAGGATAGAAAGGGAGGCAAGAGAGGAGGGGGAGTGGCGTTTTTGATAAAGGGTAACATTACAGCTATACTGAGGGAGGATACTCCTGGAAATACATCCAGGAAAGTTATTTGGCTGGAACTGAGAAATAAGAAAGGGATGATCACCTTATTGTGATTGTATTGTAGACTCCCTAATAGTCAGTGAGAAATTGAGAACCAAATTTGTAAGGGGATTGTTATGGTAGGGAATTTTAACTTTCCAAACGTAGACTGGGACTGCCATAGTGTTAAGGGTTTAGATGGAAAGGAATTTGTCAAGTGTGTACAAGAAAATTTTCTGATTCAGTATGTGGATGTACCTACGAAAGAAGGTGCAAAACGTGATCTACTGTTGGGAAATAAGGCAGGGCAGGTGACTGAGGTGTCAGTAAGGGAGCACTTTGGGGCAGGCGATCATAATTCTATCAGTTTTAAAATAGTGATGGAAAAGGATCTAAATGTTGAAATTCTAACTTGCAGGAAGGCTAATTTTGATGGTATTAGGCAAGAGCTTTCAAAAGCTGATTGGGGGCACATGTTCGCAGATAAAAGGACGGCTAGAAAATGGGAAGCCTTCATAAATGAGACAACAAGAGTCCAGAGACAGTGTATTCCTATTAGGGTAAAAAGAAAGGCTGGATGACTAGAGAAATTGAGGTTCTGATTAAGAAAAAGAAGGAAACGTATGTCAGGTATAGACAAGAGAGACCAAGTAAATCCTCAGAAGGGTATAAAGGGTAGTAGAGTATACTTAAGAGGGAAATCAGGAAGGCAAAAAGGGGTCATAAGATAGCTTTGGCAAATAGGGTTTGGGAGAATCCAAATGGTATTTATAAGTACATTAAGGACATGAGGGTAACGAGAGAGAACAGGGCCCCTCAAAGATCAGCAAGGCAGCCTATGTGTGGAGCCAATAGACAATAGACAATAGACAATAGATGCAGGAGTAGGCCATTCAGCCCTTCGAGCCTGCACCGCCATTCAATATGATTGTGGCTGATCATTCCCAATCAGTATCCTGTTCCAGCCTTATCTCCATAACCCTTGACTCCACTATCTTTAAGAGCTCTATCCAATTCTTTCTTAAATGAATCCAGAGACTGGGCCTCCACTGCCCTCTGGGGCAGAGCATTCCACACAGCCACCACTCTCTGTGTGAAGTAGTTTCTCCTCATCTCTGTCCTAAATGGTCTACCCCGTATTTTTAAGTTGTGTCCTCTGGTTCGGCACTCCCCCATCAGCGGAAATATGTTTCCTCCTGCCAGAGTGTCCAATCCTTTCATAATCCTATACGTTTCAATCAGATCCCCTCTCAGTCTTCTAAACTCAAGGGTATACAAGCCCAGTCGCTTCAGTCTTTCCGTGTAAGGCAATCCTGCCATTCCAGGAATTGACCTCGTGAACCTACGCTGCACTCCCTCAATAGCCAGAATGTCTTTCCTCAAATTTGGAGACCAGAACTGTACACAGTACTCCAGGTGTGGTCTCACCAGGGCCCTGTACAGCTGCAGAAACACCTCTTTGCTTCTATACTCAATCCCTCTTGTTATGAAGGCCAGCATGCTATTAGCCTTCTTCACGACCTGTTGTACCTGCATGCTTGCCTTCATTGACTGGTGGACAAGAACACCCAGATCTCTCTGAACAGCCCCTTTACCTAATTTGATACCATTGAGGTAGTAATCTGCCTTCCTGTTCTTGCCACCAAAGTGGATAACCAGACATTTATCCACATTAAACTGCATCTGCCATGCATCTGCCCACTCACCCAACTTGTCCAGGTCACCCTGTAATCTCCTAACATCCTCATCACATTTCACCCTACCACCCAGCTTTGTATCATCAGCAAATTTGCTAATGTTATTGCTGATACCATCTTCTATATCATTTACATATATTGTAAAAAGCTGCGGTCCCAGCACGGATCCCTGCGGTACCCCACTGGTCACTTGCTGCCATTCCGAAATGGAGCCGTTAATCACTACCCTTTGTTTCCTATTAGCCAACCAATTCTCTATCCAATCTAGTACTTTGCCCCCAATACCGTGCGCCCTAATTTTACTCACTAACCTCTTGTGTGGGACTTTATCAAAAGCTTTCTGAAAGTCCAGGTACACTACATCCACTGGATCTCCCTCGTCCATCTTCTGAGTTACATCCTCAAAAAATTCAAGAAGATTAGTCAAGCATGATTTCCCCTTCATAAATCCATGCTGACTCTGTCCTATCCTGTTACTATTATCCAGATGTGCCGTAATTTCATCCTTTATAATAGACTCCAGCATCTTTCCCACCACTGAGGTCAGACTAATTGGTCTATAATTTCCTGCTTTCTCCCGCCCACCCTTCTTAAAAAGTGGCACAACATTAGCCGCCCTCCAATCCTCAGGAACCGACCCCGATTCTATTGAACTCTGGAAAATAATCACCAGCGCATCCACGATTTCCTGAGCCACCTCCTTCAGTACCCTGGGATGCAGGCCATCAGGTCCCGGAGACTTATCAACCTTCAGACCTAACAGTCTCTCCAACACCAAATCCTGGCAAATATAAATTCCCTTAAGTTCAGGTCCTTCAGCCACAGTTACCTCAGGGAGATTGCTTGTGTCTTCCCCAGTGAACACAGATCTGAAGTACCCATTTAATTCCTCTGCCATTTCTTTGTTCCCAGTAATATATTCCCCTGTTTCTGTCTTCAAGGGCCCAATTTTTGTCCTAACCATTTTTTTGCCTTGGACATACCTAAAAAAGCTTTTACTATCCTCCTTTATATTCTTGGCCAGTTTACCTTCGTACCTCATTTTTTCTCTGCGTATTTCCTTCTTACTAATCCTCTGTTGTTCTTTAAAAGCTTCCCAGTCCTCAGTTTTCCCACTTATCTTCGCTAAGTTATACTTTTTCTCTTTTAACTTTATATGTTTCTTTACTTCCCTCGTCAGCCATGCCCGCCCATGTCTCCTCCTGGGATCTTTCTTCCTTTTAGGAATGAACTGATCCTGCAACTTCTGCATTATACACAGAAATATCCGCCATTGTTCCTCCACGGTCTTCCCTGTTAAGGTATTGCACCATTGAACTGTGGCCAGTTGCTCCCTCATAGCTCCATATTTCCCTTTATTCAACTGAAAAATTGTCACTTCCGATTGTACCCACTCCCTCTCAAATTGCAGATTGAAGCTTATTGTATTATGGTCACTACTTCACAATGGCTCCTTCACTTCGAGGTCACTGACCAATTCAGGTTCGTTACACAATACCAGATCCAGAATCGCCTTATCCCTGGTCGGCTCCAGCACCAGCTGCTCTAAAAATCCATCTCTGAGGCACTCCACAAAGTCTCTTTCTTGAGGCCCGATACCATCCTGATTCTCCCAGTCTACCTGCATGTTAAAATCCCCCATAACAACTGTAGTAACATCTTTGCGACAAGCCAATTTCAGCTCCTGATTCAACTTACATCCGACATCCAGACTACTGTTTGGGGGCCTGTAGATGACTCCCATGAGGGTCTTTTTACCCTTAGTGTTTCGAAGCTCTATCCACACTGACTCTACATCCCCTGACTCTAGGTCCCCCCGCGCAAGGGACTGAATATCCTCCCTTACCAACAAGGCCACCCCACCCCCTCTGCCCGTCAGTCTGTCCTTACGATAGCACGTGTAGCCTTGAATATTCATTTCCCAGGCCCTGTCCCCATGAAGCCACGTCTCAGTTATCCCCACAATATCGTATCTGCCAATTTCCAAAAGAGCCTCAAGCTCATCCACCTTGTGTCTAATGCTTCGTGCATTCATATATAGAATTTTTAATTTGTTACTGCTCTCACCCTTCCCCTCAACCCTTATTTCACTCAACTTTACAGCATGATGCCTTTTCCAGTTTTCTGCCTCCTTGATACAGTTGTCTTTCTTGACTTCTCTTGTTCTAACTACCCCTTCAATTTCCTTTTTAAACATCCAGCTTGTCCCCTCCCCCCCGCTACTTAGTTTAAATGTAGCGGTGTTGCAGCAGAAAACCTGCCTGCCAGAATGCTGATCCCTGATCTATTAAGGTGCAAGCCGTCTCTCTTGTAGAATTTATGGTTACCATAAAATATACCCCAGTGATCCAAGAACTTGAAACCTTGCTTCCTGCACCAGTTCCCCAACCACACGTTCAAGTCCATTATCTCCCGGTTTCTGGCCACACTAGACCGAGGAACTGGAAGCAAACTGGAGATAACCACCTTGGACGTCCTGCTTTTCAGCCTTCTTCCTAGTTCTCCAAAGTCTCGCTGTAGTATGTTCCTCCTCTTCTTCCCGACATCATTTGTGCCGACGTGTACCACCACCTCGGGCTCTTCACCCTCGTCCTTGAGGATGTCCTGCACTCTGTCCGCGATGTCTTTCACTCTAGCACCAGGAAGGCAACACACCATCCTTAAATCCCGTCTGCTGCCACAAAAACCCCGGTCAGTTCCTCTCACGATGGAGTCCCCTATTACCACGGCTCTGTGCGATGTCCGACTCTTCCGCTCTGCTTCTGCGGCAACTTTTGATTGACAAACATGGCCGCCTTGCGAACTGGCAGTGTCATCAGACTCTACTGTGTCCAAAAGCTTCAACTTGTTCCTGACAGGTACTTCTCCCGGCGTCTCTTGCACCTGTCTCCTCTCTGCCTCCTCATCGTCTGCACTCTTCTGCTCTCTTCTGACATGATTGGTGTAATAACATCACTGAAGGTCTTGTCCAGAAAGATCTCGTTCTCTCGGATGAGCCTAATGTCTTCGAGTTCTTTCGTCAGTGCTGCAATATGCTTGGTCAATTGCTGAATGTGCGCACACTTTCCACACATATACGAGCCAGACACACCAGAGTCGTTGACCTGTCACATCAAACACGTAGCGCACTGAACCAGCTGAGCAGTCATGTCTTCACCCTCTTCAACTGTGGCGTAATCTCTTTACTCAACCTCCTTATCAAGATTCCTGAGCTGAAGCCTCATTCTTCGATCTAAACTTCCTTAGACCCTCTTCCTATGGCAAGTCTGTGGACTCTTAATTAAGGTTAGACGAGGAGGGAGGGAGGGAGACCCTACTTTGTAGGACCTGGGGTTTAGAACACACCCACTCTAATAACAATCACTTACCTTCCCGACCGGCTTTGCGCTCCGTCTGAACTTCCGCCCAGCTCCCGCCGCTCTCTGCTGCGAAAAGACCGTTGGCGTCGAGGTAAGTTCTTAAATAACAATCACTTACCTTCCCGACCGGCTTTGCGCTCCGTCTGAACTTCCGCCCAGCTCCCGCCGCAGGAGATGGGGAGATACTAAATGAGTATTTTGCATCAGTGTTTACTGTGGAGAAGGACATGGAAGAAATATAACGTAGGTGCTGAAGAAAACTCTCGAGACTCGGACCTTGAGAACTGATTAGTTTATTACACGATATATCATAGGGAATTGGCCGTCCTAACTGTGGCTCAGTGTTATTCCGAAGTACATCAGGATACTACAGGATTATATAGAGAAAACAGATAGGAGCTGATCGTTAATTACACAGTTTGGTATGTTTACAAGTTGGTACTAAATTAGAGGTTAGTCATTAAGGTCAAAACTAAAGCACTATTATGTATTCCATAAGTGGACAGAACAAATGGTATCACCATCTGTTCTAGTTACACAGATTGCTAACACTAAGCAGAGATGTTCCAAATTAGCTGAATGACCGTGAAGTGACAATAACTCATGACGGAAGTGGGACTAATTGACAAGTCTATGTCAGCTTGGCTGGTTCTACAGCCTGCACTGATCATTCATCAAAGGGAGGAAATGCTATCTTGAGACCTTAGGAAGATAAGGCCTACCTTTCACATTACCTCATAGTAAGGAATGCACAGCCAGCAAAGTTCTGGGGACACAAAATGGTTTCTCAGCCGGATTAGGAAAATGGCTTCCGGGCAAACTTTTCCCCAACAGTAGGGAAATAGATGGTGACATCTTGAAGAATGTCCATATTACAGAGCAGGAGGTGCTGGATGTCTTGAAACAAATATAAATCATCATTACTCACAGGTGAGGTGCCAGAAGACTGGAGGTTGGCTAAAGTGGTGGCACTATTTAAGAAAGTTGGTGATGAAAAGCCAGGGTATAGACCGGTGAGCCTGATATTGGTGGTGGGCAAATTGTTGGAGGGAATTCTGAGGGGCAGGATTTACATGTATTTAGAAAGACAAGGACTGATTGGGGATAGTCAGTGTGGGAAATCATATGCATGGGAAATCATGTCTCATGATCTTGATTGAGTTTTTTGAAAAAGTAACAAAGAGGATTGATGAGGGCAGAGTGGTAGACGTGATCTCTTTGTACTTCAGTAAGGCGTTCGACAAGGTTCCTCATGAGAGACTGGTTAGCAAGGTTAGATCTCACGGAATACAGGGAAAACTAGCCATTTGGATACAGAACTGGCTCAAAGGTAGAAGACAGAGGATGGCTTTTTCAACCTGGAGGTCTGTAACCAGTGGTGTGCCACAGGGATCGGTGCTGGGTCTACTACTTTTCACCATTTATAGAAATGATTTGGATGTGAACACAGGAGGTATAGTTAGTAAGTTTGCAGATGACACCAAAATTGGAGGTGTAGTGGACAGTGAAGAAGTAAAACGGGATCTTGATCAGATGGGCCAATGAGCAGAGGAGTGGCAGATGGAGTTTAATTTAGATAAATGCAAGCTGCTGCATTTTGGAAAAGCAAATCAGCGCAGGACTTATACACTTATTTGTTAAGTCCTGGGGAGTGTTGCTGAATAAAGAGACTTTAGACTGCAGGTTCATAGTTCCTTGAAAGTAGAGTCACAGGTAGATGGGATAGTGAAGAAGGCCTTTGTCTGCTTTCCTTTATTGGTCAGAGCATTTAGTATAGGAGTTGGGAGGTCATGTTACAGCTTAGTTATGCCACATTTGTAAGATTGCATGCAATTCTGGTCTCCTTCCTATCGGAAGGATGTTTGAAACTTGAAAGGATTGACAAAAGATTTCTAAGGATTTTGCTAGGGTTGGAGAATTTGAGCTATATGGATAGGTTGAATAGGCTGGAGCTCTTTTTCCTGGAGCATCAGAGTTTGAGGGTGACCTTATAGAGGTTTATAAAATCATGAGGGGCATGGATAGGATAAACAGACAAGGTCTTTTCCCTAGGGTGAGGGAGTCCAGAACTAGAGGGAATAGCTTTAGGGTGAGAGAGGAAAGATATATAAGGGACCTAAGGGGCAACTTTTTCGCGCAGACGGTAGTGCGTGTATGGATGAGGTACCAGAATCAAGTGGTGGAGGCTGGTACAATTATAGCAACTAAAAGGCATCTGCATGGGTATGTGAATAGGAAGGGTTTAGTGCCAAGTGCTGGGCCAAGTGCTGGCAAATGGGACGAGATTACGTTAGGATATCTGGTCAGCATAGATGTGTTGAACCGAAGGGTCTGTTTCCATGTACATCTCCATGACTCTGTGACATACTCCTTCTGCTTTCCTTCTCTATCAAAATACCTTTGGACATATTCACATAACATCTCATTGAATTTAGGCAACGCTTCGACATATTTAAACAGATCCCCATCAGGCCTTTGGGTACCATGGGTTTGTTCATCATTATTACATTCCTCATTAAATGTACCTTCTACAATCACCCTTTTAAGTCAACTTTCCTCGCTAATTACCAACTCCTGAAGTTCAAACTGTCTTTTTTTCTGCTTTTTTTCTGGTAGGGCTATTCTTTCCTTTTCCTTTTCATCTACTAGGGCTATTCTTTATTTTGCCTCTGCTTTTAATCCTAATTTAAACTGTTTCATTTCCTTTTATATTCAAGCTGTTTCATTTTTAATTGAATTTAAACCATTCTTAAAGATTCTGTTGGCATTTTCAGCAATCATAAATGTCAAGCTATTGCTGCTATTACTTTCCCTTTCCACATGGACAAAGACAACCCCAACTCCAGCTAGTCTGTCAATTCAAAAAGCTTTGTCTTGCTTACTTTCTGTAAAACTCCCAAAGTGAATTTTTCCACCTATTGGAACATCTTAATGACTGAAGGAGCCATTAATACACAAGGGACAAAAAGCGTGGTGCTGGAAAAGCACAGCCGGTCAGGCAGCATCCAAGGAGAAGGAGAGTCGACATTTTGAGCATAAACTCTTCAGGAACGTGTGACTTTTTGACTCTGATCTCTCGCATCTGCAGTCCTCACTTTCTCCCATACACAAGGGACACCATATTTAAACCTATTGAATTCAATATCAGAAACAAAAATAAACTACACTTACCACTCACTGTCTTTAAGTCCAATATTCCTAAACCCCACCTGAAAGTAGAGATTCTGATCCTAACAAGAGCTCCCAATTTGTTATGGATCAGATCACCCCCCCCACCTCAAAATATTTCAAGAAGGTAGCCTATACTCTAACTTCTCATTTTAAAGACAAATATAAAATGCTGTGTACCAAATTACTGTGTAGTCAAACTACTCGATGTTAAGCAAAACACAACTTATTCAAACACAATAGTTAAAATATATCAATATAGAAAGAACAACTTAGAACAACTTAACTGTATTGGAAAATTTGACAGAATAATCAATACAGTAACTAATACAAATTTAAAACCCAGACTACTAACTGACACAGCAGTGAATCTGTGCAGTTACTGCCTTTGCTGTTGAATTCACGTTTCACTGGACATTGGAGTGCACCTGAGAAAATTAATAAACAGCAAAATTCACAACTGATCTTGGAGGAACCTGTTTGTGACAGCAAAGAAACAGATAAGCGAATAGTTTTAGGTATAGCCTTGCTGTAAACCTACAATAGTGAGTAGAGTGGGTTCTTTCTTGATTATATGTTTTATTGAGATAAGTTTTTTTTTATTAAACTTAAAAAATATAAGCCGTAAGTATTAAGTTAGCCTGGAGCAGTGTTTTGTAGAGGAATAAGATGGTGCTGTTTTCTGGGTCTGTAGATTGGATGGAGCAAAAATGACCTTCAGTAGAGTGATATGCTCATCTTGTTGGATGTGGGAGTTTAGGGAGAATTTACATGTTATTGAGGATTATATTTGCAATAAATGCCATTGGTTACAAGTCCTAACGGATCGAATGGATCAGTTGGAGCGACAGAGGCGATGAGGAATTTTCAAGGGCAAGGGGGTATGATGGATGGCAGTTATAGGAAGGGGGGAAAGTTGCAGATACAGTCACATAAATGGGTTAACTCCAGGAAAGGTAAGAGATGTAGGCAAGTAGTGCAGGAATCTTCTATGGCTATCCCCATTTCAAACAAGTATGCTGTTTTGGAAAATGTAGAGAGTGATAGATTCTCAGTGGAATGTAACACGAACAGCCAAGTTTCAGGCTCTAAGGTATATTGGGTTCCAAGAGACTGATTGTGTTAGGGCACTCTCTGGTCCAAAACACAGGCAGATGTTTCTGTGGTCAGCAGCAAAATATCAGAACGGTGTGTTGCCTCCCTGGTGCCAGGACCAAGAATGGCTCAGAGAGGGTACAGAATGTTCTCAAGGAGGAGAGGGCCGAGCAAGGGGTCATTGTACACATTAGAACCAATGACATAGGAGAGGAAAAGGATGAGATTCTGAAGGGAGAATGTAGAAAGTTAGGCAGGAATCGAAAAAGGAGATCCTTATTGGGATTGTATTATAGACCCCCTAATAGTCAGTGGGAAATTGTGAAACAAACTTGTAAGGAGATCTCAGTTATCTGTAAGAATAATAGGGTGATTGTGGTAGAGAATTGTAACTTTCCAAACATAGACTGGGACTGCCATAGTGTTAAGGGTTTAGATCGAGAGGAATTTGTCAAGTGTATACAAGAAACTTTTCTGGTTCAGTATGTGATTGTACCTACTCGAGCAGGTGCAAAACTTGACCTACTCTTGGGAAATAAGACAGGGCAGGTGACTGAGGTGTCAGTGGAGGACCACTTTGGGGCCAGCAACCATAATTCTATTAGTTTTAAAATAGTGATGGGAAAGGATACACCGGATCTAAAAGTTGAAGTTCTAAGTTGGAGGAAAGCTAATTTTGACAGTATTAGGGAAGAACTTCCAAAACCTGATTGGGGGCAGATGTCTGCAGGTAAAGGGACAGCTGGAAAATGGGAAGCCTTCAGAAATGAGATAATGAGAGTGCAGAGACAGTATATTCCTGTTAGGTTGAAAGGCTGGTAGGTGTAAGGAATGCTAGGTGACTAGAGAAATTGACAGGCTGGTTAAGAAAAAGAAGGAAGCATATGTCTGGTATAGACAGTGAATCCTTAGAAGAGTATAAGGCAGTAGGAGTATACTTAAGAGGGGAATCAGGAGGGCAAAAAGGGGATATGAAATAGCTTTGGCAAAGAGAGTTAAGGAGACTCTAAGGGTTTTTTATAAATACATGAAGGACAAAAGGGTAACTAGGGAGAGAATAGGGCCCCAGATCAGCAAGGTGGCCTTTGTGTGGAGACGCAAGAGATAGGGAAGATACTATACGAGTATTTTGCATCAGTGTTTACTATGGAAAAGGACATGGAAGATATAGAATGTATGGAAATAGATGGTGACATCTTGAAAAATGTCCACGTTACACAGGAGGAAATGCTGGATGCCTTGAAACGCATAAAAGTGGATAAATCCCCAGGTCCTGATCAAGTGTACCCTAGAACTCTGTGAGAAGCTGGGGAAGTGATTGCTGGGCCCCTTGCTGAGATATTTGTATCATTGATAGTCACAGGTGAGGTGCCAGAAGACTGGATTTGGCTAATGTGGTGCAACTTTTTAAGAAGGGTGGTAAGGACAAGCCAGGGAACTATACACCAGTGAGCCTGACATCGATGGTGGGCATGTTGTTGGAGAGAATCCTGAGGGATAGGATGTACATGTATTTGGAAAGGCAAGGACTGATTCAGGATAGTCAACATGGCTTTGTTGAAAAGGTGTTCGACAAGGTTCCCCATTGGAGACTGGTTAGCAAGGTTAGATCTCATGGAATACATGGAGAACTAGCCATTGGGTACAGAAATAGCTCAAAGGTAGAAGACAGAGGATGGTGTTGGAGGGTTGTTTTCAAACTGGAGGCCTATGATCAGTGGAGTGCCACAAGGATTGGTGCTGAGTCCACAATTTTTCATCATTTATAGTAACTATTTGGATGTGAGCATAAGAGGTATAGTTAGTAAGATTGCAGATGACACCATTGGAGGTGTAGTGGACAGCGGAGAAGGTTACCTCAGATTACAATGGGATCTTGATCAGATGGGCCAAAGGGCTGAGGAGTGGCAGATGGAGTTTAATTTAGATAAATGCAAATTTTGGGAAAGCAAATCAGGGCAGGACTTATACACTTAATGATAAGGTCCTGCGGAGTGACCATAAGACTATAAGAAATAAGAAGTAAGGCTATTCAGATCATTGAGTCCACTCTGTCATTCACTCATGGCTGATGAGCATTTCAACGCCACTTACCTGCACTGTCCCCATAGCCCTTAATTCCTTGTGAGATTAAGAATTTATCAGTCTCTGCCTTGAAGACATTTAACTTTTAAGACATTTAGGCTTCCACAGTGCTCTGTAGCAATGAATTCCAGAGGCCCAACACTCTGGCTGAAGAAATGTCTCCTCATTTCCGTTCTAAATTGACCCCCTCTAATTCTAAGGCTGTGCCCACAGGTCCTAATATCCTTGCCTTTTGGAAACAATTTCCCAGTGTCCACCCTTGCTAAGCCATGAATTATCTTGTGAGTTTTTATTAGATCTCCCATCAATCTTCTAAACTCTAATGAATACAATCCCAGGATCCTCAGCCGGTCATCATATGTTAGGCCTACCATTCCAGGGATCATCCGTGTAAATCTCCGCTGGACACGCTCCAGTGCTAGTATGTCCTTCCTGGGGTGTGGGGCCCAAAACTGGACACAGTATTCCAAATGGGGCCTAACCAGAGTTTTAAGAAGTCTCTGTAGCACATCACTTCTTTTACATTCCAACCCTCTTGAGATAAATGACAACATTACATTTGCTTTCTTAACCATGGACTCAACCTGCAAGTCAACCTTTAGAGAATCCTGTACTAGCATTCTGTGATCCCTTTGTACTTTGGCTTTATGAATTTTCTCACCGTTTAGAAAATAGTCCATGCCTGTGTTCTTTTGCCAAAGTGCAAGACATCGCACTTGCTCACATTAAATTTCATCAGCCATTTCTTGGACCACTCTCCTAAATTGTCTAAATCTTTCTGCAGCATCCCCACCTCCTCAGTACCACCTTGCCTGTCCACCTAACTTTGTATCATTGACAAACTTCGCCAGAATGCCCGCAGTCCCTTTGTCCAGAAGGGTGTTGCTGAATAAAGAGACCTTGGAGTGCAGGTTCAGAGCTCCTTGAAAGTAGAGTCACAGATAGACAGGATAGTGAAGAGGGTGTTTGGTATGCTTTCCTTAATTGGTCAGTGTATTGAGTACAGGATTTGGGAGTCGCGAGTGTGGTGCTGGAGAAGCACAGCAGATCAGGCAGCATCCGATGAGCAGAAGAATCAGTGTTTTGGGCATAAGCCTGATGAAGGGCTTTTGCCCGAAATGTCGATTCTCCTGCTCCTCAGATGCTGCCTGACCTGCTGTGCTTTTCCTGCACCACCCTCTCGACTCTGATCTCCAGCATCTGCAGTCCTCACTTTCACCTTCGGGAGTTGAGAGGTCATGTTGCGGCAGTACAGGCTATTTTTGGAATATTGCATGCAGTTCTGGTCTCCTGCCTAACGTAAGGATGTTGGTAAACTTGAAAGAGTTCAGAAAAGATTTACAAGGATATTGCCAGGGTTGGAGGATTTGAGCTTTAGGGAGAGGTTGAATAGGCTTGGGTTGTTTTCTCTGCAGCATCGAAGGCTGAGGGGTGACCTTATTGAGGTTTATCAAATCAGGAGGGGCATGGACAGGATAAATAGACAAAGGGGTGGGGGATTCTGGATTAGTGGTGCTGGAAGAGCACAGCAGTTCAGGCAGCATCCAAGTAGCTTTGAAATCGACGTTTCGGGCAAAAGCCCTTCATCAGGAATAAAGGCAGTGAGCCTGAAGGGTGGGGGAGTCCAGAATTAGAGGGCATAGGTTTAGGATGAGGTGGGAAAGATATGAAAGAGACCTAAAGAGCAACTTTTTCATGCAGATGGTGGTACGTGAATGGAATGACCTGCCAGAGGAAGTGGTGGAGGCTAGTACAATTGCAACATTTAAAAGGCATCTGAATGGGTATATGAATAGGAAGGGTTTGGAGGGATATGGACCAGGTGCTGGAAAGTGAGACTAGATTAGGTTTGGCATGGACGAGTTGTACCGAAGCGTCTGTTTCCATGCAGTACATCTCTATGACTCTCTTGACTCTGTAACTGTTCCAATATAGCAATATTTTGTAAACACACCCCTTGGCAAAAGGGCAAAGTCAGAAATCAGGTTATCTGACATGCAACCCAGCAGTAGGGAGATAAACCCAAGTTTCTAGTTATAACCACAGGAGGGGAAATTATAGCTTCTACTTATCCAAGACTCTAGCAGTTTCCAAACCTGTTTAAAGTCCAGCAGCAACTGATGCTCAAAGCTAAAAATACTGAAAATCATGGTCTGTGAGAGCTGGCTCCACCATCCAGACTGCTTCTATTGTTCCAACTTAAAAAAAACCCAAAGCCTCACAAGTTGTTGACCTTCTCATAGACTGCTCTGCATCTGTCCCGAGTCTCTCTCTCTAAAAGAAACCAGGACAAAACACACTTTTTAAAGCCACAGTATTGTCACATCCTGAATGCTGGAATTCTGTCATGGTCAAAATAAATCAGAACAACAGAATCTTAACCTGTAGAAGTAAATACCTTGAAATCGACTGTTAAATTACAAATGCTATTGGGCCTCCACTATAAAGGCTGCCATGTTCACTCATCTGGCTATTATGAAAATTCAGAAACTGATCCATTTTTAAAAATGCACTTGTGGGATATGGACATTGCTGGTGGGCTGGCACTTGTTGTTGCCCATCCCTAGCTGGCCTTAAGAAGGTGGTGGTGAGCCGACTATTTCAACTGCAGCAGTCCATTTGCTTTAGGTAGACCTACCTTTAGGGAGGGAATTCCAGGGCTTTACCTCAGTAATACTCATGTATCTGCTGCCCTTGTTCTTCCAGATGGAAGTGGTTGTATGTTTGAAAGGTGTGATCTTAGGATGTTTGATTAATTTTGCAGTGCATCTTGTAGATAATACACACTGCTGCTATTGAGCATTGATGGTGGAGGGAGTGGATGCATACGGATGTGGTGGACTTTGTTGGAGCTGCAACCATCCAGACAATGGGGAGTATCCCATCATAGTCCTGGTTGGTGCCTTATATATGATAGACAGGCTTTGGGGAGTCAGGAGGTGAGTATTCCCAGCCTGTTCCTATCATATGTTCTTGTAATGTTTTTATGGCTAGTCCAGTTCAATTTCTGATCAAAGGTAATCTGCAGAATGCTGACAATTGGAGATTCAGTGATGGTAATATCATTGAATGTCAGCAGCAGTGATTAGATAGTCTCTTATTGGAGATGGTTATTGCCTGGCATTTGTGTGGCACAACTGTTACTTGCTACTTGTGAGCCCAAGCCTGAATATTGTCCAGATATTGTTATATTTGAGCATGAACTACTCCAGTATCTGAGGAGTTGCAAATGCTCCTGAACTTAGTGCAATCATCATTGAATGACCCACTTCTGACTTTAAGATGGAATGAAGGTCATTGAAGAATTAGCTGAAGATAGTTGGGCCTCAGACACTACCCCAAGGAATTCCTGCAGACATGTCCTCAAACTGAGATGACTGGCCCCCAATAACCATAACCATCTTCCTATGTGTCAGGCATGATTCTGACCAATGGAGAGTTTGTCCCTGATACCCATTGATTCTCGATTTGCTGGGGCTCCTTGATACCAGACTTAGTCAAATGTGGCCTTGATTCAAGGCTGTCACTCTCATCTCACCTCTGGAATTCAGCTTTTTTGTTCATGTTTGAACCAAGACTGTAATGAGGTCAGGAGCTGAGTGGCCTTGGTGGAACCCAAACTAAATGTCACCAAACTGCTTGATAGCAGTGTTGATGACACCTTCCATCACTTTACTGACGATTGAGAGGAAACTGCTGGGATAGTAAATGGCCAGGTTGGATTTGTCCTGCTTTTTGTGTACAGATATACGTGGGCAATTTTCCACAGTGTCAGATAAATGCACGTGTTATAAGTGTACTGGAACAGCTTGGCTAGGGCACACCAAATTCTGGAGCACAAGTCTTCAATACTGTTGCCAGAATATTGTCAGGGCCCATAGCATTTGCAGTATCCAAAGCCTCCAACGGTTTCTTAACATCATGTAGAGTGAATCAAATTGGCTGAAGACTGGTATCTGAAAGCTGAGGACCATTGGAGGAGGCCAAAATAGATCATCCACGTGGCCCCTCTGGCTGAAGAATGTTGTGAATGTTTCAGCTTTATCTTTTGCACTTGTGTATTGGGCTCTTCCAATACCTATGATGGAGCTATTTGTGAAGCCTCCTCCTCAAGTCAGTTGATTAATTGTCCACCACCATTCCTGACTGGATGTGGTAGGACTGCAGAGTTTAGATCAGATCTGTTGGTTGTGGGATTGCTTAGCTCTGTCTATCACTTGCTGTTTGTACATTTTGGCATGCAAGTAGACCTGTTTGGTAGCTTCACCAGATTGAAACTTCATTTTCAGGCATTCTGGTGCTGCTCCTGGCATGCCTTCCTGCACTCTCCATTGAACCAGGGTTGATACCGTTGCTTGATGTTAATGGTTGAGTGGGAAATATGCCTGAGCATGAGGTTGCAGACTGTGCTGGAATTTTTCTGCTATTGATGACCCATGATGGCTGTTGATATTTAGGGGCTACTAACCCCCATTTGTTCATAAAGAGGAATTTTGCAGTGTTGACAGGGCTGTTTCTGCCATTGTTTTTTCTAATGCCGAGGTCAATGTTGGGCTTGGTATATTTTCTTTCAACTTTGTAGCAACTGATACAATTGAATGGCTTGCTGGCCCTTTAAAGAGGGCAGTTAAGAGTTAACCATATTGCTGTTGGTCTGAAGTCACATGTAGGTCAGACCAGGTGAGGATGGCAGAAGGACATTAGTGAACCAGATGGGTTCTTCCAACAATCGACAATGGTCTTCAATACAAAGATGTGCAGGTTAAGTGAGTTCACTATGCTAAATTGCCCTTAGTCTTCAGGGATGTGTAGCTTAGGTGCATTAGTCTGGAATAAATGTAGAGTAGTTGGGGAATGGGTCTGGGTGGGTTACTCTTCGGAGGGTCAGTGTGGACTTGATGGGTCGAAGGGCATGTTTCCATACCATCGGGATTCTATGTTTCTATGAATTCCAGATTTTTTTTATTGAATCCAAATTCCACCATCTGCCGTGATGTTCGAACCTGGGTCCCCAGAAAATGGGCTTAGTTTCTGGATTAAGAGTCTAGCGATAATACCACTAGGCCATCGCCTTCTCCTATATTTTCAACTTTTGCCTTCTTATTTCTCCTCTTGTGTGTACATGGGCTGCATTACTAATTCTCTGCTTTCTAATGATTAATAAACACAATCTTTGTTAACTCAAGAAAGACTGGTTAAATTGGCTCCTCAGGGAGGTGAATGAATGAAAGAGAACCATTTAATTCCACCTCACTGGTAGGTTAACAGTTTGGGGTATCCTGTCTGGAACTAATTTCAGAGATAAGAAGGATTTTATGTTCTCAGAGGGTGCGAGTCTTTGGAACTTCTTAACATAGAGAGCTTTAGGGGCAGAGTTCTTGTGTATACTAAGGCTGATATAGATAGTTTCTTGATCAGTACAGGAATCGAGGATTACAGGGAAAATGCAAGAAAGTAGATGTGAGGAATGCCTACCCTGAGAACCTGGTTAAGCAATAATAATTATAGTCATCATATTTGTTTATTTATTCCAGATTTATTTAATTAACTGAATTTAAATTTCCCAGAACTGTGGTGGAATTTGAGCACCTGTCTCTGGGTAGCCTAGTTCTTTGTTCTACTAGCCATCAACATAAGCACTGTTTCCATACCTTTAATAATTATTAATTACTGCTATTTCAAATGATCAGTTCATTTAGATTAGATTACTTACAGTGTGGAAACAGGCCCTTCGGCCCAACAAGTCCACACCGACCCACTGAAGCGCAACCCACCCAGACCCATTCCCCTACACCTAACACTACAGGCAATTCAGCTAACCTGCACATTTTTTGGATTGTGGGAGGAAACCCACACAGACACAGGGAGAATGTGCAAACTCCACACAGAGAGTCACCTGAGGTGGGAATTGAACCCAGGTCTCTGGTACAGTGAGGCAGCAGTGCTAACCACTGTGCCACCATGCCGCCCGTGACATTTCACATAGAAGGTTGTTTATATTTTCTTCATACCAAAACTTTTTTTTTAAATTCATGTTTAATATTTGCCAGACCAGATCTCAGGCAATTTCTTGGGGTTTCTGCTTAAGTGAAAATGAAATGCTGAAAAGTAGTCTGACTTTTTTTGAGAACCAGCAAAATATGTTATTTTGACACCTGTAGAAATGGGACCTGCTGATCAGCGAGCATGATCTTGAGGGTGAACTGGAAGTTGACAACATGTAGTCTGTGAACAGGGTCTTAGAGTAAGCCATGTGTGAAGGTGAGAAGAGCCAAGTCTCATAGATCTCACTGGGTGAGTGAATGTTCTCAGCCATCTCACTGACAAAATCAAAGTTTCACTCACATTTACTGAACACAAACTGAGAGGCCAGATTGTAAAGTTTGATGCCTGATTAACTCATTGCAGCATTCCAAAGTTGAAGAAATAGAAATGCTGCATAATTGTGCACTAGATGGACTTAAAGGTGAATCTCGATTATCCGAATTTTGGATTATTCGGCAAGATTGCAAGGTCCTGATGCTTGGCTAAATTATGCTATTCGGCTAACGAATATCCTGCATTCGATTAGCCAAATGAAATACTTCCTGCCCACGTCCTTCAGATAATTGAGGTTCCTCTGTAAATGTTTTTTAGCGCGTAGACACGAGTGAAGTGCATAAATTTGTGTCATGTGTGAAAAACAACATCTGTGGTTGGTCAGTAATTTCCAGTGGACAACTCAACATATGCTCACATTCAGAGGATGGAGATTTACGTGCTGGTGTTTGCAAGAGAGAGATCCAACTGATCAGCTGTTTGCATTAATGAAGTCATAGTGAGGGGTAGATCAGTCAAAACACAAATACTATTAAAAGATAAGTTAGATAAAGGAAATGTATGTGTTTCCATTTGCAGAATCTTCACAATGTGATAATGATTATTGGAACTACATTGTCTATGTGTTTACTAAAGGAACATAGCAAGACATCTCCAGGCTCTGCTCACAATGGGAGTTGGTTGGTTTGTGTAACTTTGATAGATAATGTAGAGGAGTGACATTGGACCGGTTGCCTGTCAAACTTCCCCTCGTTTTCATTTTGCCTGAAGACGTTGTGATATTGTTCGTCAAATATCACAAAAATAACTTTAATTTGTCATATTTAGACTGGAACAGTTGGAGAGACTTGTAGTGATGCAACATTTCCATGAGCAAACCCACGCTTATATACATTGAAGAAACAGAGTTTGTTGCACTTTAGGAAAGTATTACACACTCTTTTGATCAAGAAATACAATTGGACAGTCAGTCACCTTGTGGAGAGAATAATCATAGCATTTCTTCTCAAGGCCTGGATATATGAACAGAGCAAAGGTTAGTGCAACAAATAGAAATAATTACCATGTACCTATGTTCGGCTGTTACTAGACTCCTATAAGAATTCTGTTTGCTGTTACAGCCATTTCTTTAGGGTGTTCTTTTCAGTTGATGGCTTTTCAGCTTTTTTGATATTGATACGGATCCTTACAAAATGGTTTGCAACTGTTGGTCACAATGCATGAAGAATTTACAGGATATCTCTGAGCGACAGCTGGGAACTATGCTGTTATAACCTAATAAATATTTATTGGTCACTTATACTAATTACAAGGCAGGATTTCATCATAATCTTTCTTGGGCCGCAGTTATGTATGACCTGATCATCTGCATAATAGCTAATTAACCACTTATACAGACAAATAATCTGGGTGTAAAAGATCCTGAGCACACTCTGAAGTAGGGGTGAGGTCCAAAAAAACATTTGGCTGATAATCTGTAAACAAATAAGCAGTTTTATGTAACTGTAAATTATGGATGTCAAGGCAATAGGTATAATGTAAATCTTTTAATTAATAGAAACAGTCAACCAATATAACTATTGGATTTTGATACAAGGCAAATCCTGCCCAAGACCAATTTGCAGGAATGAAAGAAATGGTTTTACATTATCTGAGAAGTAAAATGCATGACATGGTGTAAATTTAGAAAATAAACTATACTAAGTATTATTCAGCAGCTTAAAAACGGAAATAATTGCTTTCCAACAAAACCATCTCCTGGAACTATTTGTGATATCTATTAACTAAATACTCAAGTGTGACTTTGAGTTAATCGATGAAAGAAATATTTGTATGCATATCAGGAATAAATGTAAAAGGAAGATTAAAACAAAATAGTTTAAATACATTGTTATCAACTACACGTACCAAACTGTGTAAACATAGTAAAGGTACAGGAATTTACTCGAATTCCATGAAAGAAATTAGCCACTTGAACAGACTCCCATACTTTAATGTGTAGCCAACTGCAGGATTGAATATTTGTTCCAACTGCTCCAGGGTATCAAAGGAGAGTTCAAATGGAACCTATAGTGAAAGTAAATGAAGTTAATACAATGTAATAAATAATTAGTTACCGTTATACATTTCTATGTCATATTTATTATAAGGTTATAGGAAAGACAGCAAAAGATTGGCTTGTAAAATTTACGGCAATTCTTCATTGATGAAGCATGTTGCATGACTGGCTGATACCTAATGGCCTTGTTATTGAGACAGGACAGGGCACAGAAGAAAGTGAATGGAAAACTCTGCCCAGTTTCCCGACATATAATAATATATGATCTGTTCAATATTGTATAAACACTACAATGTGTTGACCTGTGTAACTACTTTGGGTTGCCATATCTGAACCCTTTTCAAGAATGTAATCGTACACACCAAACTTTTCTCAGATATCATTGTAATTTGTTTATTTCATGATTAAATGTTCAATAATTCTTTCTTAAAAGTAAATCAAATATTAACTCTAGGACATGTCTAATCCTAAATTCTACATCATAAATGTTCTTAGGCATAGAATATGAAGTTCTAGCCAAAGAAAATTATACACTATTAAGTCCACTCCACTAGTACTTGTTGGTATACATCATAATCATTTCCTGAACAAAGTACACTTCCAGGTCATTCTAAAGATACATTCTTATGTTCACTAGCTTCAGCTCTATCCTGCATGTCCATCCTTCATTTGTGCAAAAAACAATTTTGCCTGAAACATGTTAATTTTACCCTAATCTTCTGCATTTCAATAATACTGAATATATCACAAGTGGAATCAAAAACATCACTATAAGTGAAGTCCTGTACATGTTAAGACCAGAAGACATAGGAGCTGGAGTAGGTCATGTCGCTCATATGCTCTGCCATATCTGATAATCCACAACACAACTTTCCTGCCTTTTCCCCATAACCCGTGATTCCCTTAAAGATCTGTCTATCCCAGCTTTGTATATTCTTGATGACCCAGCTTCCACAGCCCTCTGTGGTAAAGTGACTCATTACCCTCTTAGAGAGGAAATTCCTTCTCATCTCTGTCCTAACTGGCTGATCCTTTTCTCTGAGATTATCCCTTCAGGTCCAAAACTACCCCACAAGGGGAAACAACCTCTCTGATTCTACTCTAAGTCTGTGAGAATGTTTTTTAAAAAAAGTCTTATTCTTCTAAACCTGAATGAGTTCAGAGCCAACCTACTTAATCTCTCATAAAATAGTCTATTCATACCCAGCTTTGTGAATCTTCTATAGATTATGATTTGGAGGAGCCGGCATTGGACCGGGGTGGACAAAGTTAAAAATCACACAACACCAGGTTATAGTTCAACAGGTGTATTTTGAAGCACTGCTTCACCATCTGATGAAGAACCAGCGCTTCGAAAGCTAGTGCTTCTAACTAAACCTGTTGAACTATAGCCTGGTGTTGTGTGATTTTTAACTTTCTTTGGATTAGGAATACATTGAGCCCCTCAAACCAGTTTCACCATGAATGAGATTATGCCTGATCTGTGGCCTAACTCCACATACCTGCCTTTGGCCCATATCCCTTAATACCTTTCCTTAACTAATAATTGTCTATCTCAGATTTCAAATTAACACCTGAACCAGCATCTACTGCTTTTTGCAGAAGCTAGTTCCAAACATCAACCACCGTTTGTGTATAGAAATGTTTCCTAACATCTCTCCTGAATGGTCTGGCCCTAATTCTCAGACTGTGCTCCCAAGTTCTAGAATCCCCATTCAGTGGTAATCGTTTATCTACCCTCTCTTTTCTTGTTAATATCATTTAACCTTCTAAATTCTAGAGAAAGCAGGCCCAATTCATATAATCTCTGCTCATAACTTAATCCCTGACATTCTTGTAAACCTATGTTGTACTTGCTCAAGGCCATTTACCTGCACTTGGTCCATAGCCTACTATGCCTTTGTAAGATCTGCAATGCCAGTATATCTTTCTTGAGATAAGGGACCTAAAACTGTTCACAGTATTCCAGATGTGGTCTTGTGTAGTTTTGGCAAGGCTTCCCTTTTATTATATTCCAATCCATCTGAAATAAAGGCCAACAGTGTATTTGCCTTCCTAATTGCCTACTGAACTTGTAAACTAGCTTTTTTGAGATTTATTCATGAAGACTCCAAATTCTTTGAGCTGCCGTTTCCTGTAGTTTTTCTCAATTTAGATAATATTCAGCTATTCTGCCAGACTCTATTACAATTTCCCACTTTCATTCTGTTTGCCAAGATTTTCTCCTGTTGCCCGTCCTGACTATCTTTCTCTAAGGATGGTTAGCTCAGTTGGCTGAATGGCTAGTTTGTGATGCCGATACCAATAACATAGGTTCAATTCTTATGCTTGCTATGTTTACCATGAAGTATTCTCCTTCTCAACCTTCCCCTTGCCTGAGGCATTGTGACCTCATGTTAAACTCTATGCAGTCCTGTGTCTGATAGAACTATGGCAACTTTACATTTACCTACATCCGTCTGCAGACTCTGTGCCATCCTCACCATACGCCTTCACACCAATTCTATGTCATCCACAAACTTAGCTATAGTACATTCACTTTGCTCAACAAGATGTGGAGGTGCCAGTGTTGGACTCGGGTGGATAAAGTTAAAAATCACTCAATATCAGGTTACAGTCCAACAGGTTTATTTGGAAGCACTAGCTTTCAAAGCGCTACTCCTTCATCAGGTAGCTGTGGAGCAGGATCATGAGATACAGAATTTAGAGCAAAAGATCTCAGTGTCACGCAACTGAAATGACTTATTGAACAAACCTAGATTGCTGTTAAGTTTTTCATCTTTTAAAATGAATTGTAGTTCATTAATATGTAAATCCCAGAACTTCTTTCCAATCACATTTTTGAGATAACTTAAGGTTTTTATAAAAAAAAGTGATATCTCAGATCAGATAATGCATTCAAGATGTGAGGTTAGAGCCTGTCTGTATCCCAATCTTGAGCCAGACTGGTTCTATTTTCAAAGTAGGAATTTATAAAATGTTACATGGATTGACTGCTTGCATTAACTACATGTAGATTGTGTGCTTTTTGAACAAAATAGAATGTATTTGCAATTATAATTCTGCAATGAACCAAAAACCTGCAATATGTTGTGTGATTTTTTTTTTAACTTCCTCATCCAAGTCAAATGACTGCCAGAGTACACAGGCCCCTAGGCATCATGGTAGACCACAAACCCACCAACACAGTAAAACAGCAGCTAATAAACTTGAAAGACCCTATGCAGACAACAAGCAAAACTAATGTCATTTACAAAATTCCTTGCAAGAACTATAACAAACACTACATTGAACAAACAGGCAGAAAACTAGCCACCAGGATACATGAACATCATCGAGCCACAAAAAAGCATGACCCATTCTCGCTAGTATCTTTACATACAGATGAGGAAGAATACCACTTCAACTGAGACAATAAATCCACCCTAGGACAAACCAAACAGACTCATGCACAAGAATTCCTAGAAGCATGGCATTCCAACCAGAACTCTATGAACAAACATATTAACTTGGGTCCCACTTACCGCCCCTGAGAAAAATGACAGGAAATGACATCACCACAGGAAATGAAGTCATCAAAATAAGACATCACCAGCCCAAGGAAATCTAGTGCTTCCTCTGGAAGCTCACTGAAGATGTTACCCAATATTGTGATGAAACGTCTGAAAATGAACCTTCCAGCTCAGTGAGCAAACCAACATCCAGAACCTCAACCTAAGCTACAAGTCTTCTCAAAACCCAAGTCATGAATATATATTGTAAATAATTATGACTCCAGCACTGATCTTTGTGGCATTCCACAAGTTACAGGTTGTCATCCCAACTCTGTCTTCAATTAGTTAGCCAATCCTTTATCCATGTTAATATACTACCCTCAACACCATGAGTTCTTATCAGACGCCTTCTGGAAGTCCAAATATATTTGATCTACTGGTTCTCTTTTCGACGGGTTGGACCGAAGGGTCTGTTTCCGTGCTGTACATCTCTATGACTCTATGACTCTATTATGTTGCCTCCGCAAAGAATTGAAATATATTTGTCAGGCATGATTTCCCCTTCATGAAGCCATACTGATTCTGCTTGATTATATTATGTTATTCTAAATGCTTTGCTAGTGCATCCTTTTGTAATAGACTCTAATATTTTCCCCAATGACAGACATTAAGCTGACTGTCTTATAGTTACCTGTTTTTCTCTCCCTCCCTATTGAATAAGGGTGTTACATCAGCAGTTTTCCAATTAGAGAACCCCCTACAGTGTGGAAGCAGGCCATTTGGCCTGTCAATCCCGCACTAACCCTCCAAAGAACATCCCACTCAGACCACCCTAACCTTGTCACCTGAAATTTCCCCTGGCGAATCCACCTAGCCTGCACATCCCTCGACACTGTGGGTAACTTAGCATGGTCAATCCACCTAACCTGCACATTGTTGGACTGTGGGAGGATACCAGAACACCCAGAGGAAACCCACGTAGATCGTAGCCTCAGGGTGGAATTGAATCTGTCACTGTGAGGCAGCAGTGCTAACCACTGAGCCAATGTGCTGCCCCTCTGGTACCTTCTAAGAATATAATGATTCCTGGAACATTACTACTAGTGCAATCATTATCTCTCTAACTACTTCTTTTAATATACTAGGATATATTAGACTTCAGATGCATTAGTTTCTGTCCCTCTGGACATTACTTGCAAGTTTACCCTCAAAGTTTATTTTCTCCCTTTTTGTTTTTGGATATCTTTTGTATTGGTTTTGAAATTTGCCAATTCCTCTGGTTTGCCACTAATCTTTGTCACCTTGAATATTTTTTTCTTTCAATTTGATGCTTTCGTAGTTACCCATGGTTGGCTTATCCTCTTTTTCTCACTGAAATGTCTCTTTGTTGTGAGCCATGAACTATTTTCTTAAACATCTGCCATTGTTCATCAACCAAGTATTTGCTGCTAAACTATTTTCCTAATTCACTGCTACCAGCTCCACCCCTGTTCCTTTGTCAAAAAACACACAACACCAGGCTATAATCCAATGGTTTTATTTGAAAACCCTAGCTTTCGGAGCGCTGCTCCTTCTCCAGGTGCTAGTAAGAGAGGAAGACTATAGACACAGAATTTATAAGGAAAAGATCAAAGAGGCATACAACTCATGTACAATGAATTGAACACACCATTTATGATGGCTCTGAAATTTTTTATTAAAGTTTTTTTCTCCTTATAAATTCACTGTAAATTCCTTATAAATTTCCCTCTAAATGCAGCTAGTGTTTTGAAATAAACACATTGGACTATAATCTGTGTTGTGTGATGTTTGACCTTTTCCAACACAGTCCAACACTGACACCTCCTAATCTTGTTCCTTTGTAATTACTCATGGCATGAAATAACAGTGCAGAATAAATCTGGATAGGATCTCCCAGATCAGATTTTCATGGAGATGGGATGACTCCAGTAACCTTTAAAAATATCAGAAGGAACCTAGATATCAATGCCCTGCATCCATTTCCATTTTGATTGACAGAGACCATATTAGACAGGTTTCTGGCACTGAGCCTGACTTGGAGGGAAGGGGGGAGAAGAGGAAAGTGCTACAGGTAGCAGACTCAATAGTGAGAGGAACAGACAGGAGATTCTGTGGTCATGAATGTTCACCTAGTGTCACGGTCTGGGATGTCTCTGATCGAGTCTACAAGATTCTGAAGGGGGAGGGGGAGCAGCCAGAAGTTGTGGTGCACATTGGCACCAATGACATACCTAAGGGTGAAGACTTAAAAAGTGATTTCAGAGAGTAAGGTTGGAAGCTATGAAGCAGGACGAGCAGAGTAGTAATCTCAGGATTACTATCAGTGCCACATGCTGGTGAGGTGAGGAATAGGGAGCAAGTGCAGCTAAACATGTGGCTACAGGGCTGGTGCAGGAGGGAGGGCTTCAGATACGTAGACTATTGAGGTACCTTCTGGGGAAGGTGGAACTTGTACATGAAGATCAGATTGCACTTAAACTGGAGGGGAACCAATGTCCTGGGCGGGGGTTTTCGGGACGGTTTAAACCTAGTTTTGTGGGGGATGGGAACCAGAACTACAGATCAGAGGAGAGGGTAGTTGTTGAACGAGCAGAAATAGAATGCAGAGAGTCTGTCAGGAAGGATACACAGTTGATACGGCAAAGGGGTGGGTCAAAGTGTATATATTTCAATGCAAGGAGTGTCAGGAATAAGAGTGATGAACTTACAGCATGGATCAGTACTTGCAAATACAATGTTGTGGCCATAACAGAGACATGGATTTCACAGGGGCAGGAATGGTTGCTGGTTGTTCCAGGATTTAGATATTTTAAAAAGAACAGAGAAGGGGGTAAAAGAGGAGGGGGAGGAGCATTGTTAATGACAGAGTGCATCTCAGCTGCAGAAAAGAAGGTTGAGGAGGGTTTGTCTACTAAGTCAGTAACAGGAAAGGAACAGTCACTTTATTGGGGGTTTTCATATACCCTCCAACAGCAGCAGAGAGATGGGAAAACAGATTGGACAGCAGATCTCGGAAAGGTGCAGATGTAACAGTTGTTGTTATGGGTGACTTCAACTTCCCCAATATTGATTGGAACCGCCTTAGTGCAGATGGTCTGGATGGAACCAATTTTGTTAGGTGTGTCCAGGAAGGATTCCTGTCTCAATATGTAGGCCAACCAGGAGGGAGGCCATATTGGACTTGATGCTAGGCAATGAGCCAGGTCAGGTGTCAGATCTCTTGGTGGGACAGCATTTCAGTGACAGTGACCACAACTGCCTCACCTTTACCATAGCCATGGAGAGGGATAGGAACAGACAGTATGGGAAGGTGTTTAATTGGGGGAGGGGCAATTATACTGCTATTAGACAGGAGCTGTGGAGTGTAATTTGGGAATAATTGTTCTGCAGGAAATGCACAACAGAAATGTGGAAGCTGTTTAAGGAGCACTTGTTGCAAGTGTTGGATAACTTTGTCCCACTGAGACAGGCAAGGAATGGTAAGGTGACGGATCCTTGGGTGACAAGAGAAGAGGAGCTTTTCATCAAAAGGAAGAAGGAAGCTAACTTAAGATTGAGGAAGCAAGGATCTGGCACAGCTTTAAAGGATTACAGGATAGCAAGGAAAGAACGCAAAAAGGACTGAGGAGAGCTAGGAGGGAGCAAGAAAAATCCTTGGCAGGAAGGGTTAAGTAAAATCCAAAGGCTTTCTACACATACATGAGGAATAAGAGAATGATCAGTGAGAGGGTAGAGCCGATCATGGATAGTGGAGGGAACTTGTGCCTGGAGTCTGAATAGGTAGGGGAGGCCGTAGAGGAGGTATTGCTTCAGTATTCATGAGCGAGGGGGACCATGTTGATAGTGAGAACACCGTAGACCAGGTTAATTGGCTTGAACAGGTTCCCTCCAAGGAAGTGGATGTGCTGGAAATTCTGGGAAGCATCAAGGTAGATAAGGCCCCAGGGCCAGACCAGATATATCCAAGGTTATATATATCCAGGAAGCGAGGAATGACACTGCTGCGCCTCTGGCAATGATCCTTGCATCCTCACTCTCTACGGGAATAGTACCAGCTGATTGGAGGGAGGCGAATGTTGTTCCTCTGTTCAAGAAAGGAAATAGGGAAATCCCTGAGAATTACCAGACCAGTCAGTCTTGCATCTGTGGTTAGCATGGTACTGGAAAGGATTCTGAGAGATAGGATTTATGACTACCTGGAAAAACATAGTTTGATTAAAGATAGTCAGTGTGGCTTTGTGAGGGGCAGGTCATTCTTCACAGGCCTAATTGAGTTCTTTGAGAATGTGCTGAGACAATTGATGAAGGTCGAGCAGTTGATGTGGTGCATATGGATTTCAGTAAAGCATTTAGAGTCATAGAGTCATAATGATGTACAGCATGGAAACAGACCCTTCGGTCAAACCCTTCCATGCCGACCAGATATCCCAACCCAATCTAGTCCTACCTGCCAGCACCCGGCCCATATCCCTCCAAACCCTTCCTATTCATGTATCCTTCCAAATGCCTCTTAAATGTTACAATTGTACCAGCCTCGATCACATCCTCTGGCAGCTCATTCCATACACGTATCACCCTCTGCATGAAAACGTTGCCCCTTAGGTCTCTTTTATATCTTTCCCCTCTCACCCTAAACCTATGCCCTCTAGTTCTGGACTCCCCAACCCCAGGGAAAAGACTTTGCCTATTCCAACAGTGGCTTAACCAATGTCCTATACTGCCGCAACATGACCTCCCAACTTCTGTACTTAATACTCTGACCAATAAAGGAAAGCATACCAAACGCCTTCTTCACTATCCTATCAACCTGCGACTCTACTTTCAAGGAGCTATGAACCTGCATTCCAAGTCTCTTTGTTCAGCAACACTCCCTAGGACCTTACCATTAAGTGTATAAGTCCTGCTAAGATTTGCTTTCCCAAAATGCAGCACCTCGCACTTATCTGAATTAAACTCCATCTGCCACATCTCAGCCCATTGGCCTATCTGGTCAAGATCCTGTTGTAATCTGAGGTAACCCTCTTCGCTGTCCATGACACCTCCAATTTTGGTGTCATCTGCAAACTTACTAACTGTACCTCTTATGCTCACATCCAAATCATTTATGTAAATGACAAAAAGTAGAGGGCCCAGCACCGATCCTTGTGGCACTCCACTGGTCACTGGCCTCCAGTCTGAAAAACCATCCTTCACCACCACCTTTGAGCCCGTCTTCTACCTTTGAGCCAGTTCTGTATCCAAATGGCTCGTTCTCCCTGTATTCCATGAGATCTAACCTTGCTAATCAGTCTCCCATGGGGAACCTTGTCGAACGCCTTACTGAAGTCCATATAGATCACATCTACTGCTCTGCCCTCATCAATCTTCTTTGTTACTTCATCAAAAAACTCAATCAAGCTTGTGAGACATGATTTCCCACGCACAAAGCCATGTTGACTATCCTGAATCAGTCCTTGCCTTTCCAAATACATGAACATCCTGTCCCTCAGGATTCCCTCCAACAACTTGCCCACCACCGAGTTCAGGCTTACTGGTCTATAGTTCCCTGGCTTGTCCTTATCACCCTTCTTAAACAGTGGCACCATGTTTGCCAACCTCCAGTCTTCCGGCACTTCACCTGTGACTATCGATGACACAAATATCTCAGCAAGAGGCTCAGCAATCACTTCTCTAGCTTCCTACAGAGTTCTCAGGTACACCTGATCAGGTCCTGGGGATTTATCCACCTTTAACCGTTTCAAGACATCCAGCACTTCCTCCTCTGAAATCTGGACATTTTGCAAGATGTCACTATCTATTTCCCTACAGTCTATATCTTCCACATCCTTTTCCACAGTAAATACTGATGCAAAATATTCATTTAGTATCTCCCCCATTTTCTGTGGCTCCACACAAAGGCTGCCTTGCTGATCTTTAAGGAGCCCTATTCTCTCCCTAGTTACCCTTTTGTCCTTAATATATTCGTAAAAACCCTTTGGATTCTCTTTAATTCTATTTGCCAAAGCTGTCTCATGTCCCTATTTTGCCTTCCTGATTTCCCTCTTAAGTATACTCCTACTTTCTTTATACTCTAAGGATTCACTCGATTTATCCTGTCTGTACCTGACATATGCTTCCTTCTTTTTCTTAACCAAACCCTCAATTTCTTTAGTCATCCAGCTTTCCCTATAGTTACCAGCCTTCCCTTTCACCCTGACTGGAATATACTTTCTCTGGATTCTTGCTATCTCATTTCTGAAGGTTTCCCATTTTCTAGCCGTCCCTTTACCTGCGAACATCTGCCTCCAATCAGCTTTTGAAAGTTCTTGCCTAATACCGTCAAAATTGGCTTTTCTCCAATTTAGAACTTCAACTTTTAGATCTGATCTATCCTTTTCCATCACTATTTTAAAACAAATAGAATTATGGTCACTGGCCCCAAAGTGCTCCCCCACTGACACCTCAGCCACCTGCCCTGCCTTATTTCCCAAGAGTAGGTCAAGTTTTGCACCTTCTCTAGTAGGTATATCCACATACTGAATCAGAAAATTGTCTTGTACACTCTTAACAAATTCCTCTCCATCTAAACCTTTAACTATGGCAGTCCCAGTCGATGTTTGGCAAGTTAAAATCCCCTACCATAACCACCATATTATTCTTACAGATAACTGAGATCACCTTACAAGTTTGTTTCTCAATTTCCCTTTGACTATTGGGGGGGTCTATAATACAATCCCAATAAGGTGATCATCCCTTTCTTATTTCTCAGTTCCACCCAAATAACTTCCCTGGATGTATTTCCAGGAATATCCTCCCTTAGCACAGCTGTAATGCTATCCCTTATCAAAAATGCCACTCCCCCTCCTCTTTCACCTTCTTTTCTATCCTTCCTGTAGCATTTGTATCCTGGAACATTCAGCTGCCAGTCCTGCCCATCCCTGAGCCATGTTTCCGTAATTGCTATGATATCCCAGTCCTATGTTCCTAACCTTGCCCTGAGTTCATCTGCCTTCCCTGTTAGGCCCCTTGCATTGAAATAAATGCAGTTTAATTTATTAGTCCTACCTTGTCCCTGCCTGCCCTGACTGTTTGACTCACGTCTGTTGTCAGCTGTACCCATCTCAGATCGATCTCTTTCCTCACTATCTCCCTGGGTTCCACCCCCCCCCCCCCCCCCCCCACCTTACTAGTTTAAATCCTCCCAAGCAGTTCTAGCAAATTTCTCTGCCAGTAGATTAGTCCCCTTCCAATTTAGGTGCAATCCGTCCTTCTTGTACAGGTCACTTCTACCCCAAAAGAGATTCCAATGATCCAAAAATGTGAATCTTTCTCCCATACACCAGCTCCTCAGCCATGCATTCATCTGCTCTATCCTCCTATTCCTGCCCTCACTAGCTCATAGCACTGGGAGTAATCCAGATATTGCTACCCTTGAGGACCTCCTTTTTAAATTTCTACCTAACTCTCTGTAATCTCCCTTCAGAGTCTCAACCTTTTCCCTTCCAATGACGTTGGTTCCAACGTAGACAATGACCTCCTGCTGGCCCCTCTCCCCCGTGAGAACATTCTGCACCCTCTCCGAAACGTCCTTGATCCTGGCACTACGGAAACAACACACCATTCTGCTTTTTTCTGCTGGCCACAGAAACGTCTGTCTGTACCTCTGACTACAGAATCCCCTAACACAATTGATCTCTTGGAAGCTGATGTACCCCTAGTTGCATCACAGCCAGTCTCAATACCAGAAACTTGGCTGTTTGTGCTACGTTCCCCTGAGAATCCATCACCCCCTACATTTTCCAAAACAGCATACTGTTTGAAATGGGTATATCCACAAAGGACTCCTGCTCTAGTTGCATACCTCTCTTACCCTTCCTGGAGTTAACCCATTTATGTGACTGTATCTGAGACTTTCCCCCCTTTCTATAACTGCCATCCATCACATAATGTTGCTGTTGCAAATTCCTCATCGCTTCTATTTGTCTCTCCAACCGATCCACTTGATCTGATAAGATTCGCATCCAACAGCATTTATGGCAGATATAATCTGCAGTAACCTTTAAACTCTCTTTAAACTCCCACATCTGACAAGAAGTACATATCACTGTAAAGGCCACTTTTCCTCCTTCACAATTTACAGACCCAGAAAATAACACTGTCTTATTCCTCTACAAACACTGTCACAGGTTAAATTAATAGCTATGGCTTATATTTTAAGTTTAATCAAGAGACTTATCTCCAAAAACATTTAATCAAGATAGAATCCACTGTACCCACTACTGCAGCCTTTCTCTAGGTCAGACTTAAAACAAAAATTAACTTATCTGATTCTGTGCTGTGAACTTCGCCCAACAGTTCCTCCAAGATTAGTTGTGAATTTCACTGTTTGTTAATTTTCCCAGATGCACTCCACTGTCCAGCGATACATGAATTCAAACAGCAAAGGCAGTAACTGTGCAGGTTTTCTCTCTCTCTCTTTCCTGCACTGACCTCACCATGTGCTTCCTTTGTCTGCTCTTCTCCCTTTTAAAACTGCTGTTGTTTTGACTTTTTTTTTCCAAAGTTCCAAAACAATGCAACAGTATATAAAACAGTATTTGATAATGTTCCCCACAATAGGCTCATTCGGAAAGTTAGGAGGTCTGGCCGAAAGAAGACAGTGAGTGGTAGTGGATGGAAAGTATTCCACCTGGAGGTCGGTGACCAGTGGTGTCCCGCAGGAATCTGTTCTTGGGCCTGTGCTCTTTGCAGATTTTATAAATGACTTGAATGAAGAAGTGGAAGGGTGGGTTAGTACGTTTGCCAATGATACAAAGGTTGGTGGTGTTGTAGATAGACCCAAAGGACTAGCCACACTACCATACATCAAGGGCATTTCCGAACTGACAGCCAGACTACTGCAACCACTTGGACTCATAACAGCACACAAACCAACAGCCACTCTCAGATAACAACTCACCAGGACAAAGGACCTGATACCCAGCATGAGCAAAACCAATGTAGTGTACAAAATCCCATGCAAGGACTGCACAAAACACTACATATGACAAACAGGAAGACAGCTAACAATCCGCATCCATGAACACCAACTAGCCACGAAACGACACGACCAGCTATCCTTAGTAGCCACACACCCAGATGACAAGCAACATGAATTCGTCTGGGACAGCACTACTATTATAGGACAAGCCAAACAGAGAACAGCCAGGGAATTCCGAGAGGCATGGCACTCATCCACAGATTCAATCAATAAGCACATCGATCTGGACCCAATATACCGACCACTGCAGTGGACAGCTGGAACTGACAACCAGAAGCAGCAGATTCAAACCACTACAAATGCCAAAGGAAAGATCACAGAAGTGTTTCACAGGAGGCTCCAAGCACTAAGGATGTCACCTAGATTGGGGACGAAACGTCTGCAACACAAATTCCCAGCTCGGCGAACAGAACCACTACAACGAGCACCCAAGCTACAAATCTTCTCACAAATGTTGTAGATAGTGTCGAGGGCTGTTGAAGGCTACATAAGACATTGACAGGATGCAAAGCTGGGCTGAGAAGGGGTAGATGGAGTTCAACCTGCATAAATGTGAAGTGATTCATTTTGGAAGGTCAAATTTGAATGCTGATTACAGGGTTAAAGACAGGATGCTTGACAGTGTGGAGGAACAGCAGGATCATGGTGTTCACGTACATAGATCCCTCAACGTTGCCACCCAGGTTGATAGGGTTGTTAAGAAGGCATGTGGTGTTTTGGCTTTCATTAACAGAGGGATTGAGTTTAAGAGCCAGGAGGTTTTGCTGCAGCTCAATAAAGCCCTGGTTAGACTACACTTGAAATAATGGGATTGCCTCATTATAGGAAGGATGTAGATGCTTTAGAGAGGGTGCAGAGGAGATTTACCAGGATACTGACTGGATTGGACGGCTTGTCTTATGAAGAGAGGCTGAGTGAACTAGGGCTTTTCACACTGGAGAGAAGGAGGAAGAGAGGTGACTTGGTAGAGGTGTACAGAGTAATGAGAGGCATAGATAGAGGAGATAGCTAGAGACTTTTCCCCAGGGCAGAATGGCTGTCACGAGGGGTCATAATTTTAAGGTGATTGGAGGAAGGTATAGGGGAGATGTCAGAGGTAGATTCTTTATGCAGAGAGTGGTGGGTGTGTGGAATGCATTGCCAGTGGTGGTAGCAGAGTCAGAGACATTAGGGATATTTAAGCGATGGTTGGACAAGCACATGGACAGCAGTAAATTGAGGGGTGTGTAGGTTAGGTTGATCTTAGATTAAGATAACATCAAAGGCTGAAGGGCCTGTAGTATGCTGTACTGTTCTATGTTCTAAGGGGTAGAAAAAAGGATTATTTGTCTTTGATGTGGTGACTAGTATTTCTAACAGATTAACCACTTGGACAATTTAAAATCTTTGAATAGATTTAATGAGTAACAATTTCTTTTTTGAATCTTGAGGTCTGTCCATGGTGGATGCTGGTTGAATGCCTATAGAGGTGGCATTGGAATATGGGGTGGCATGGCGAGGTTACGATGGAAGTAACATGGAAAGTGAGGTCTTAAGGCTAGAAGTCCCACAGTTTATTATAAAATGAGCAATAGTCTCAGATGATTGAGGTCAGCCTTCAAAGCAGCTTTGCCCACTTTTGTAGCCAGCTGTAATATGAATCCAGAGGTCATATGTCCAACTCAATCTTACCCTCATCACTCCTGGACAGAAAATCATACACACATTTATTCCCATCTCCATGGTGGAAATCTGAATGCTCCCACACCCCAAGTGTCAAGGGACAGACATATCACTGGAGAGAGACCTCTGACTTTCAAATTGGAAAGAAAGCTTTTAAGATGTAAACTAATAGAGGGACACAAGAGAGTTAAAGGCAGAGTAGAAAGTAACTGTACAAACATGATATGTATTCCTGATGGCAGAACTAGAGACCTGGCAGCACGCAGGGGAAAGATATGGATCCTAATGTTGGGGAAGCTTTCCATTGGTGAAGCCTGTTTTCAATCAGCAATGTAGCAAAGTATGAGCAGGTTTATGATACAAAGTTTCCTGGACAAACAGGAGGTTGTGCATTGCTTCACAACTTTCCTGTCCATCTCCATCTGTCAGTGTTTTGCTTCAATCCTTGTTGCATTCCATCTTTACCTTCAGCTCTATTCAAACTTCTCCCCCCCCACCCCCGCCATCATTTGCCTCTCACTATTTTTCCTTGTTCTGGAACTTCTACTTCTCATCCAGAATCCTTCAATTGTACTTTCACATGTAGATGTCTGAGTCTACACTGACAGTAGGTCCACAGGTTCAGCAATGCCTCCCTGCAAGTTCTCCTTCAGGTGTCCATGGCATCCCTACAGGTGGCATCAGAAGATCCTCCCATCTGGCCAAAGTGGTCGAAATGAAGATGGCAGAGAAGACAGGTTTAAAGGTTATTCTGCAAGGAACAATGGCAGATTCCATTCTACATCCCAGGAAAGCAGTGTGATCTCATACAGAATCTACACAGAGGCATGCATCTGCATCCTGGATGTCTTGGGAACAGAAACTCAGGTCAAAACCTTTTTAAAAAATGAACATTTTACCAACAGAACACAATGCCAGATAAAAGAAGAGGCCTGTTTTTGGTTAATCACAGTCTGGAAGGCTAGTGGGGAGGGAACACCTACTTAGGAAAAAAAAAAGATTGTGAAGAGTTGAAGGCCATGGAATCACCAGAATGAATCTTGCAACTGGAAGTTCAATTGATTACACTCGAAGCATTTGAGTGAAGAGGATGCTTTTTTTCCTGAAAGGATACAGAAGATTCAATTAAGGAATTAAGGAGAAGAGATCCCGTTAAAGCCATTGTTCTCTGAACAATGGTCTGAAAATGAGAGAGACCACACCTAGAACTCTGAAAATAATTTTGGCCTCCATATTTTAGAAAGGATGTACTTTTATTGGAGGCAATTCAGCAAAGGTTCACTAGATTGGTCCCTAAGATGAGATATTTCTGAGAATTTTTCTTTTCTTATGTTTGGATCCAACTATGGAACACCTTCTGGCAATGTGGATGACTTCAATTCATGCAGTATAATTGGAGGTTGCAGCAGTCTGATATGGCTCAGCATTCTCAATGGATAATGGTTCTCATTGACACCTCATTAAAGCTACCATCTTCTCTGAAGCAGAGAAACACTGCCAAACCTGAAAAGAAAGTCCAGAAATAATTTCTCATAAAAAAATAAATATATCACTGCTTTTTGATGACTGTACCTCTGTCTCAGTCTTCATTTCTGGTCCAGGAATAAATAATTCTTTTATTTCTTTGCATAACTGCAAGACCATATCCTGTAAAATAGATGAAAACATTTTAAAAACTGTCAACTTGTGTAGAATGTTGTCAAATCAAATCTGTTTACTGTTCCAATATAACAAAACTACTGCAGCTTCTGGAGAGCTAAAACAAAAACAGAAATTGCTGCTGGAACTCAGAAGGTCTGACAGCATCTGTAGGAAGAAAGTAAAGTTAATGTTTCGGGTCTGATGACTCATCAGTTTCACTGATTTAGTTGAGGGGAGCAAAAGTATGGTGGCTAAATCACAGATGACAGCAAGACAAGTAGAAAAATATGTTGTGAAGAAGACAAAATTATTGTAGACAGATAAAGGTGGATTGAGTGAGTGAGCAGGCAAAAATCTGAAAGATTGAGTAATAATATTTTCTATTCAGCCTGATCAGAAATGTTTCAGTAAACTTTATTTTAACTGGCACCTTATGAACCAGCACTCTTGATAAATCAGTAAAAACTATATATCTGAAAAACCGGAAGTTTACTGTAACTATATATCTGAAAAACCGAATGTTTACTGTAATGTGTTCTCCATGATGTCCAAATAGTCAGTTGTAGCTGCAAGTGAGAAAACTCTATACTGATAAGTTTTATTTCTGGCAAAGTTGCATTTATTTATGATTTCTATTGTAAATAAAGTATAACAGTGATGTTTATACCCTCACATAACATTTCAAATACTTAGTTTGATTGATTATATGGACCTCTGATCAACTGGAATATTGTTCAACTGGCACACTCCTGGTCCCATAGGTACCAGTTAATAAAAGGTTTGCTGTATCACACACCTCTGGAGCAGATGGATTTAAACCTGGGCCTTCTGGCTAAAAGGTAAGGACATTACCACTGTGCCACAAGAACCGTATGGATAGAGTTGGAAAATATGAAGTTGTTCACTTTGGTATTAAGAATTAAAAAACAGTATTACTTAAATGGCGAATGATTGCAAAATTCAAAGTTTCAGAAGGACTTAAGAAATCTTGTTCTTTGACTTCTCGCCAAGGAGAACAGTCCCAGCTTCTTTAGTCTATCCTCTCAACTGAAGTTTCTTATTCCTGGAACCATTTCATTTTTGTAAATAGCTTTTGCACCTCTGCAATGGATCATTTTGAGATAGAGTTGGGGGGTGAGCTGAGAATAGTTCACAGGTTGGCGCAACATCGAGGGCTGAAGGGCCTGTTCTGCACTGTATTGTTCTATGTTCTGACGCATGAGTCACAAAAATGTTTGCAGTACAGTATGGCATTAAGAAGGCTAATGGGATGTCATCCTTTATTATGAGAGGAATTGAACATAAAAGTATGGACATTATGCTTCAGCTGTCCATGAAATTGGTATAAGTACATCAAACACTGTGTGCAACCTCAGTCTTCTCATTTAAGGTAGGTAGAACATATTGGAGGTAGTTAAGAAAAAAGTTACTAGACTGAAACCTGGAATTAGCATGTTGTTTTATGAGGAGAGATTGGATGGGTTGTGCTTGTTTCCACTGGAGTTTAGAAGAGTAGGGGGAGTGACTTGATTGAAGTGTACAAGGTCCTGAAAAGTCTCGATAGTTTGGACTGGAAAGGATGTTTCGTCTTGTGGGTCAGTTCAAAACTCAGGGACACGACTTTAAAATTAGGGGTCACTCTTTAAAGGACAGAAATGGGGAGAATGTTTTTCTCTCAGAGGATTGTGCTACTTTGGAACTCTGTGGTTCAGAAGGCAGTGGAGGCAGGGTCATAGAATATTTTTAAGATAGAGGTGGTTAGATTCTTGTTAGATAGAAAATTCATGTGTTATCGGGGGTAGATGGGGATGTGGAATTGGAAACAAACATACTGAATGATGGAGCATGCTTGAGTGACCGAATAGCCTTTTTCTGCTCCTATTTTCTATGTTTGTAATATACTGGGAGATGATAGGGCTACATTTTTCTAAACACAAGTCACAAAGTGATATGGTTGAAAATAAAATCTCAGCCTGTGTTTGCTTTGAAAAATACCTCTTGCTTCAATGGATAATGTTTTAAAATAATAAAATGCAGCTGTGGGTATTTCGATATTGATTATCTCTTGATTCATTTCTAGGTTTTATATTTCTGTATCTTCCAATTGCTGCTGTCTCGAGTATGAACTAGGTACAGTAAAATGGAGGCAACATGAAATCTGTTTACTGCACTTAATTTGTACTGATACCTGGGCTGTTGCTGTGGTTCTTAAGATTTCTTTAGGTGGTCACTGGTGTATGCATTAATTTAAATATTAAAATGACGGTCCCGTGCCTGAATATTGACTTATTTCCCAATATAGAAACGGATTGGCTGAGTCTTCACCAGAAATTAATTGTTGTAATGTTTTGCTGAGTTGAACTGGGAGTATGATTTTCGCAAGGTCCTGCATTCAGTCACAGAATTCCTTTCCAACATTTTTGGAAAGTAAATATTTGGGTTTGGTCAGTTTAGGACAGAGTCATGCAAGCGAGTGGTAGAGGCAACAAGGAAGGCTGCACTGGCTTGAGGAAGACTGACAACGGTAGACTATACAGTAATCAGATCTCCTGCCTCAGCTTTACAATATATCAAGTAGCTCCATTCTTCTGGGATTTAAGGTTTGATCTCTGATATGTGCTGGATCAGGAATTACAGCACCAGAACATCCATGCACTGCCCAAGGCTGTGAAGGTACCTGTGATCCAAATTTTTATACACAGCTTTAGGCCAAGAACTATAATTCTTGCCATGCTCTGAGGACTCTGGCACATAAACCTGTGGCACAGGCCAGGCATATTCAGCCAACCATTCTGGCTTTGTCTTTAACAGCAACTGCAGACATATCCTTGCAGACTGATGCAGTGTGAAAAGGAGACCCAGAACCAGGAAGAGGCATGAAATGGGAGTCCATAGGACTGGGAGTGTTCTACTGCAGGTTAAGACTCTGTACCAGAAAGATGCAACTGTGTGAGTCTCCAGGCAATTAGGGGTTAAAGAAGTCCTGATAACCAGCAGGTGTAGTGAAGAATTGGGGATGGGGATTAGAAAAATCCCTGGGAGCAATCTAGAACAATGGGAGAGTGGAAGAAGGCCAGACAGCCATTGATAATTCAATGCAGCTGAGAGTTGAGTAGAAGAATATGACATTTTCCTGACACAGCTGAAAAGTATCCCAGTTCAAAGAAATCCAGTGCCAACTTAAGGATGCTCGCTCTCTGCATAAGAGATGGAATTGTGCCCACAGGTGCTGGAGTGTAAAATTGAGAATCCTGTACACCACAGATTCAGGGGAAATAATTGAACTACCAGGATGTGAACAGTCATTTAAGCAGTTCAAAGTTACACCTTCGAAAATGATGAGTTTGAAACCCTTATAAAGGAAACAAATATTTTTGGAACATTGAACAGTACAGCACAGGAACAGGCTTTTCAGCACTATGCTGTGCCAAACATGATGCCAAATTAAACGAATACCTTCTGTCTGCCACAGTCCATAACCCTGCATTCCTTGCATATTCTTATGCTTATCAAAAAGCTCCTTAAACATCCCTATTATATTTGCCTACATTACTATCCCTGATAGTGTATTCCAGGCACTTATCACTCTCTGTGTATAAAAAACTTGTCCCTCACATCTACTTAGAACTTTCCAATCTTACCTTAAATGCATGCCCTGTAGTGTTAGACATTTCAATTCTGGGAAAAAGATTTTGACTATCAACCCTATCTCTGCCTCTAACTTTTACATATACTTCTATCAGGTCTCCCTCAGCCTCCACCGCTCCAGAGAAAACAATCCTAATTTGTCTAGCTTCTCCTTGTAGCTCTTACTCTCGAATCCAGGCAGAATCCTGGTAAACCTCTTCTGCATCCTCTCCAAAGCCTCCACATCATTCCTGTAATCTGGTGACCAGAATTGAATGCAATAATGTGGCCTAACCAAAGTTTTATAATGATGCAACATAACTTCCTGATTCTTGTACTCATTCCCCAAACAATAAAGGCAAGCATGCCATATGCCTTCTTTATCACCCTATCTACTTGTATGGCCTCTTTCAGAGAGCTATGGACTGGGATTCCAAGATTTCTCTGTATATTTATGCTATTCAGGGTCCTGCCATTATTTTTCCCTTAACATTTGATTTTCCAAAGTGCAGCACTGCACACTTGCCTAGATTAAACTCCACCTGCTACTTCTCCATTCAGACCTGCAACTGATCTATATCCCCCTAAATCCTTTGAGAACCTTCTACACTATCCACAACTCCATTGATCTTTGTATCATCTGCAAACTTATTAACCTACCCATCTACATTTTCATCTAAATCATTTAAATAAATCACAGACAGCAGAAGTCCCAATACAGATCCCTGCGGAAAACTACTAGTCATGGATCTCCATCCAGAAAAACACCCTTTCACCACTACCCTCTGCCTTCTATGGACAAGCCAATCCTGAATCCAAATGGCCAAGTAAGTCACCATGGATACCTAATTATGAGGGATGTTATTGAAAGCCTTACTAAAATCCATGTAAATAACATGCCCTGCTTTCAAAAAGCTCCTTACAAAGTAAGTTTTCAATTATCTCTCTGACCACATTCCTAATTAGTGCTGCAGCTTGAGTGTATCTTAGTATGCTAATGATAGTATTTAAGTCTAAGTTGAGTGTTGTTCTCTCAGTAATCCCAGCTACTCCACAGTGGTAGCTTGTCTTCATGGCTTAATCTGAATGTAAAATGGTCAACTATAACTGTAGAAACATCCACAACCAAATCATCCGCCGACATTTCCGCCACCTCCAAAAAGACCCCACCACCAGGGATATATTTCCCTCCCCACCCCTTTCCGCCTTCCGCAAAGACCGTTCCCTCCGTGACTACCTGGTCAGGTCCACACCCCCCTACGACCCACCCTCCCATCCTGGCACTTTCCCCTGCCACCGCAGGAACTGTAAAACCTATGCCCACACCTCTTCCCTCACCTCTATCCAAGGCCCTAAAGGAGCCTTCCACATCCATCAAAGTTTTACCTGCACATCCACTAATATCATTTATTGTATCCGTTGCTCCCGATGTGGTCTCCTCTACATTGGGGAGACTGGGCGCCTCCTAGCAGAGCGCTTTAGGGAACATCTCCGAGACACCCGCACCAATCAACCAAACCGCCCCGTGGCCCAACATTTCAACTCCCCCTCCCACTCTGCCGAGGACATGGAGGTCCTGGGCCTCCTTCACCGCTGCTCCCTCACCACCAGACGCCTGGAGGAAGAACGCCTCATCTTCCGCCTCGGAACACTTCAACCCCAGGGCATCAAGGTGGACTTCAACAGCTTCCTCATTTCCACTTCCCCTCATCCTAGTTTCAAACTTCCAGCTCAGCACTGTCTCCTTGACTGGTCCGGACTTGTTCGACCTGCCTATCTTCTTTTCCACCTATCCACTCCACCCTCTCCTCCTTGACCTATCACCTTCATCTCCTCCCCCACTCACCCATTGTACTCTATGCTTCTCTCTCCCCACCCCCACCCTCCTCTAGCTTATCTCTCCACGCTTCAGGCTCACTGCTTTTATTCCTGATGAAGGGCTTTTGCCCGAAACGTCGATTTCGCTGCTCGTTGGATGCTGCCTGAACTGCTGTGCTCTTCCAGCACCACTAATCCAGTGTTTGGTTTTCAGCATCTGCAGTCATTGTTTTTACCTTTACAATTAGTTTCAAGGCAAAGCAGTATGCTTCACCAGTAGAATGATTTTGCTACATCTGTTCGGTAGTCATGGTCATTTACATGGATCACAGCATTAACAATTCCACTCTAACATTTGAGAAGTAGTTTTGTTATTCTAATGCTTGTTTTGACTTACTTCCAATGTCGAAGGTAGTTTCCTAACATTTGTTGCAGGTTCACTTCGAATATACCTTTGCCTCATTCTTTGGTGACTGCGCTGCAATGAAGTGGATGGTGCATGTTCTGGTTGCAAATATGCCTCAGCCTTTTGTCTTAATGCAGAAAGCTTTCTGTGCAATGCAATAAGCCTAAAAAAGATGGGGAAACACAAACCTTGAGTGGCTGTGGGAACACATGATGGTAAAAACATTTACTTGTATAAACTTAGGCTACAACTCTATTTAGCCCAGTTGTCGTCTTGGAGTCTCATTACCTGCATGTTCAAAGCTTCAGACTCACCACCACCTCCCCCACACAAAGTGAAGTAAAATTGGTGAGGGCAAGAAGCTAACAAAATAATCAGCCTCTCAGCCTTCAATATCAATAGTGTTAAGTTCTATCAACATCAATAACAGCAAGAATACTTGTTTTTAATAAAGCTTCAAAAGTCTTAAGACAGCAGAGTTATTAAAACAAATTACCAGTATATTTCCTGTGATGCTACCAGCAAACACTCTCTGTTCCCTGATCTATAGGGAAGAGACATATCCATGCCATGAGCTCATGACCAGAAATATGGCTGAATATCACAAGCTTAATTGCTTTGTGGCCACTGCTCCCTGATGGCTTTTACCCAACATTTGCCTTGCAGATTTACATAATTGTAACAGGGCTGAAGAAATCCATTCAGCCCATTGTATCTCCACCAATTCTCAGAATGAGAAAAATCATTTAGTGTCATTTTCCCATCTTTATCCCATTACTCTGCACATTGGTTGTATTCAGATGACCATCTAATGCCCTCTTGAATGCCTCAATTAAAATTATCTCAACCACTCTACTATCAGGCACTGAATTTGTTACACCTCATTTGGTGATAACAAAAGTTCAGCGATTCTGGAGCCCCACTACATCTGGGGTCATCTCAAAAGTTAAGATTTAACCAAAGCATGCAAATTCCCAGTTTCCCTATCTGATGGATTCAGGTTAATAGATGAAATTGACCACATTCCCAAACTTTAAAAAAAACCCTGCTGTTTGTTACAAATAAATAAGATTTGGCACGGGTAAGCAAAACTATGAACTATCAGCACATAACTCTACTATTTAAAATGTAACCACCTTTTCAAACCCACTTATAGACAAACAACAAATAAAACAAAAACATTAGTGTTATGAGTGGAAGAAAGAAGATTGGGAAATACAGTTGTGACAATGCTGCTCCTTTAACAATGTTATGTTGTCCTTGGCTTTTATTTCAGGGAGATCATAAAAGATCAGACTCTGACAAGTTGAGGATGGTACTGCTGCTCACATAAGCGCCAGGGACCCCGGTTCAATTCCAGTCTCGTGCAACTGTCCATGTGGAGTTCGCACATTCTCCCCGTGTCTGTGTCTGCTTCCTCCGGATTCCTCCCACAGTCCAAAAATGTGCAGGTTAGGTGAATTAGCCAAGCTAAATTCCCCATATTCTCCAGGGTTTATAGGTTAGGTGCATGAGTCAGGGGTAAATGCAGGGTAAGGGAATGAGTCTGGGTGGGATACTCTTAGGAAGGTCAATATGGACTTGTTAGGCCAAATGGCTTGTTCCCACATTGTAGGGATTCTATTTTAAAAAGTCTATGTTTGGAGGATTTTAGTTTTATTATAGCTAACAGATACTGCCTCACATAAAAGCCTTTCATGTTTTAACAAAATTCTTGTACAATGAATTGGAAGTGCCTGTGTTACACTGGGGTGTACAAAGTTAAAACTCACACAAAAGAAGGTTATAATCCAAAAGGTTTATTTGGAAGCAATAACTTTCAAAGCACTGCTTCTTCATCCAGTGGTTATCTGATGAAGAAGTGCTTCGAAAGCTAGTGCTTTCAAATAAACCTGTTGGACCTGTGTGATTTTTAACTTTGTACAATGAAAGGGGAGTGGCCAGTTCTCCCAGCTCAGGTTTTCTCTGGTTTGGTCTGGCCATTCACTGAAGTCAGGCAGCTAGACCCAAAGAAGCAGGTCCATGCTGATCCTCTCTCTTTGACATCGTTTGTATAAGACCCTGTGTTTGATTTTACTTTTTGTGCCAAAAGTCGTTTATGGGGATTGTTACAAGTATTTTATCATTAAGTTGTTCTAATCTGTTTGGTTTTCGAATGGGTCAAGTTATTCTGTATCCTGTTCTCTTTGTTTGTATTTCATTCAGCAATCTTGTAAATAAATTCTGTTTTGTTTAAAACTAAGTAGTTTTGACCAGCTGCATCCCTCCTGGAATATCCACATTACACCTGCTTAAAACAACTTCCAACTAGGGTCTGGGCTATTTTCTTAAGGGGGTCTGGCCTGGTCCATAACACAGTTCAATAGCATCAGTCAGGAGGCTTTGATATAGTGTTCCTTTTATTTCCCACAAGACCATCTGTTCTTTGATCCACTTTCTCCAGGTTCTTTCACTTCTTTGCAGAAGGCACAGGGTGATTGGTATACTAATTACAAAGTCTCTTAGTTTCTGATTATAAGCAACAATTTACAGAAATGGGTGAGAGAATATAGCTGGCTTTCTTCAAGCTTCAGATACGTTTACTGTAGAGATACGGAGGCACAAAAGCTGCTTTTCTAACTGTCCTGAGGCATCTCATGTTCTATTGTAAGCTCCTAATATGTTCGCCTATTTAGGAGCCAACAGAGCTTGTTATTAGACTGCTATTAGCATCCACATCCACAACTGGTCACATTTGCACCAACCAGTACACACACTCACTCTCTGCTTACATAGCAACAGTGTAAACACAATGCACAATCAGTTCCAGTAACTGATCTATAACTTCTGATTTTGTTTGGACTAACAGGTATGCTGGATTCTGCCAGGTTATTTTTCAGTTCAAACAACTCCTACAGCTTAGAAACTCTGAAAACTAACTTATTTTGGCTATGGTTGCTCGTTCCCCTCAATTAAGAGAGTGATTCTCCTTATAAACTCCTGATTCTTGTGAAGTGAGATTTTGAAACTTCAGTATTGACCAAACGTAATTAATGGCTTTCTATTCCATTGTAAGCTCAGTGATATAATCATGTTCTTCCAGGCACTTGACTGAAGTTACATACTTTCTTGGAATTGATGCATTTAGGTCACTAGTGTCCCAACATCCATCCAATTCTACATTAAAACCCAAGCCCCAACATACTGTGTATATATTATACTCATTTCATGACAATATCTACAAAAAACTTAATACCGTTTTAAATGAATCCATTTGTATCCACAGGAAGCATTAGCTAATGTACTTGTCTTGAGGCTGACCAGTGTGACTGGTTTCACATTATACGCAAACACAAGTAAAATCTGAAAAAAAAAAGTTTTTAAAATGTTTTAATTTTTGTGTCTTCTTTCATAATTGATATTTACATTATAATTTTTAAAATCCTGTTTAAAACCTCTGCAACCACTATGATCTTGCAACCAGTGAATTGGGTTCTTATATTTCCCTTCCAGTTTCATGGCCTCATATAATGTTCCATGTCGACACGGCACAGATTGCTGTTCAGATTGCATTTTGGGACATGGCCTGAAAGGACTACTATGTTAATTGATACAGGGACATTACTATAAAGTTCTAGTGCAGTCTACAAAAGGCCATTTTGGATCGTGTGTGGAGAAAAAAAAACTTACTTTACATTTTAAAGAATATCGTTTAATTTGTGAATCCTAATGCTTGTTACACCTGAATGTAAGTGATACAGTAGATTATGTGGTATGATTGTGAGATGTGTTTATATAATTAAGGCAGCACGGTGGCTCAGTGGTTAGCACTGCTACCTCACAGTGCTAGGGACTTGGTTTGCACATTCTCTCCATGTCTGTGTGGGTTTGCTCCGGTTTCCTCCCAGAATCCAAAGATGTGCAGGTTAGGTGAACTGGCCATGCTAAATTGCCCATAGTGTTCAGTGATGTGTGGGTTAGGTGCATTAGTCAGGGGATAAATGTAGAGTAAGGGCATGGGTGTGGGTGGAATACACTTTGGAGGATCGGTGTGGACTCATTGGGCCAAATAGCCTGTTTCCACATTGTAGGGATTCTATGATTTCTATGAATTCGCCTGCAGTTCTTTAAAGTGCTCCTTGTAACTTATGCCCAAAGTAGAATCTAGATCAGACAAGGAAAGAAACGTAAGATATGTCTGAAAAAGTGCAGAATTATGAACAGCTACCATTTCGAAGTAAAAGTAAGAACAAGAGTAAAACCAATGCATACAAAGGAAAGGGGACAGAACAGGGACAGAGATTAGAGCCTTGTGTTGTTAAACTCGGTGTTCAGCTCTCATAGTTATAAAGTGCCAAACTTAAGGATGAAATTCTGTTCCTCAAATTCACTCGTACACTGCAGAAGGTTGTGTGCAAGCAAGTTCAACATGATAGGAAGGAAGTGAAGTACAATAACAGGCAACCCAGAAGTCTGGGTTGTCCGTATGAGCAGACAAATTAGGAGCAGAGATGGATGAATCAGCCTTTCAAGCAAGATAGAACTTTCAATAAGTTAAAGGCTGATCCATTAGTGTTTTGAAATCTGCATTCCCATTTACCCCCATTAATCTTTTATTCCCTTGCCGATCAATAATCTATTTACCTCTGTCTTTAAAAAGCCCTTATGACCCCACCACTACCAGCTTTGAAGGTAGAGAACTCAAAGTTGCTCAACTTTCAGAGAGAAAGAAAATTAGTTGACACTTGTTCTAGATTCACGCACAAGAGGAATCATCCTTTCCAATTGCACCTTGTCAGGACCATTCAGAATCTTATATATTTCACTCAAATCAGCCTCAATCTTTTAAACGCCAGTGGAAACAAGACAAGCTGTCCAAACTATCTTTTGCACTCACTGTGCCAAAAATTAAACTGAAAACTAATTTAAGATCAGTAGCCAGTGACACACTTGCTAGAAGCTACATATATAAATACTCAGGACTTTGTTTTACGCAGGCTAAAAGAATTTGTATATACATCACACCTATTACAAAAATAACAGATCATGGAGGCAGCCAAACTCTGCTGCATCCCCAGAGCAACACCCTGGCAAATCAAAACAACCTGCCTGGTTTTAGAATTAAGATTGACAGTAAACCATTCTTATTGTTTCTCCATGCAACTAATTGCTAAATTCGTATGAAACCTATCCGACTCAGCCCAGTGGTAGTATCACACAACGTGATGTAGGGTATGCTCAGTATGAAGGTGGGGTTTTGTCTTCAAAAGGACTGTGTAGCATTCACTCTTAACCATACTATCACGGACAGATGCATCTGTGACAAGTCGATTGGTGAGGATGAGGTTAAGCATGTTTTCCTTCTTATTGATGCACTCAAGACCTTTTGCAAACCTAGTTTATCAGCTATGTTCTTTAGGACTCAGCCAGCTCAGTTGGTACTGATGTTATTGAGACACTCTTCTCAGAGAGCATTCTGTTTACTTGCCGCCCTCAGCGCTTCCTCCAAGGGATGCTCAAAAGGGAGAAAGATTCATCACAGCTGCTGTATTAGGCATTTTTGAAAAGTGCCATAAAATATGTTAACAGTTAAGCAATCTGACGGTGGACTGACTGAGGCCAATGCTTTGCTATTCACCTCCAGCATCCCTAGACATGCTGGTGTGATCTTCATCCAAAAATAACACTTTACTCCAATTTCCAATGGACCTAGCAGATCACTCTTGTTCTACCTATAGAATGACTCCTATAATGGATACATAAATTGTTGTGCAAACAGTAAATAATTAATGTCATATTGCCAGAAATTTGATACAATTTTATGTCTGGAACTTCAGAACCTAAAACTGTGTTTGGTTCACCTTGTTGGCTATTTTTATTACCTTATGGGTTTCACAACTTGGAGGAGGTACTGCCAGAGCAGGCAAGTACCATTGGACCCGTAGTTCTTTGTCTGTAGAATGTACTGCCATGCTCATCTGTGGGGTAAGTTGACCAACAAAACTGTCCGTTGGTGTTGTAAGCGTATACTCTCCAAAGACACTCGTATAAACCTGGAACATATATAATTAATGTCTGAATAATAAAGGCTTAAATGTTGATATCTCTGCTTATGTTTGAAATTTAACAATAGGGAAATGCCAACGCAGTAACATTAAATACAGTTGTTGATTGTTTTAAAACCATTCATTTAATCTCAAAGATTGGAAACAAATTCTGAAAAATTATGAGCCTATTGGTTGAATGACAAATGTTAGTTTATCAAAATCATGCTGTGGAATTTGATACCTATATTAGATTAGATTAGATTCCCTTCAGTGTGGAAACAGATCGTTCAGCCCAAAAAGTCCACACCAACTCTCCAAAGAGCGACCCACCAACATCCATTCCCCTACCCTATATTTACCCCTGACTAATGCACCTATGGGCAATTTAGCATGGCCAATTCACTTGACCTGCACATCTTTTGGATTGTGGGAGGAAATCAGAGCACCCAGAGGAAACCCACGCAGACAGTCGCCCAAGCCAGGAAGTCAATCCGGGTCCCTTGGTGCTGTGAGGCAGCAGTGCTAACCACTGAGCCACTATGTCACCATATAACATCAAAAAATAGAAGTTGATGTGGGTTTATGGCTGAGAGTTTAATCAGAGCTGTGTAACTTTGTAAATAGCCAGACCTTCCAGTCTCTGGATGGTCAGAGGCCAGACAAACTCCAAATAATATACTCTTGAGATGGGCTTGTTATTGTCTCAGGAGATTTAAACATCTGATCTGGAACCTTCTGAACAAGTCCCCAGTTCCGAATTAGAGTCTAAAATGTCATACGGTTCCAATTAACCTACCTGGACATTTTCACTAGGGAAGTTAGAGGAATAAGCTGGCCTAACCCCTGTCCAATCACTTGTACTATGCACCCATTCACAGACACCAACTCCCTACCATCCCCACCACAGATACTAGTTCCATCCACACTTGACTCACACTCCTCTCTGGAACTTACCCTCCCTACCCCACTCCTGAACTGACCTAACACCCTCAAAAGCTCTACCTACACCCACAGGATCCAACCAAAACTGACTATCTATGCTCAAGACCCCATCCAAACCTGAGCTGAGACCACCCTTCCAACTTTGGACCCAACACCCTGACACTGTCTGACACCAACCAACCCCTAACCTCAACACTTGCCAAGATATGACTAGCTCCCAATCCAGGTACCCACTCACTCACCCATTTTGCCTTCCTACATATCCTATCATGCTGCCCTTGCCACTGAACCACCTTACCCACTTACCTGACTCAAACCCATTCACTAACATACTGAAAGGCTCTTTAAACGTCCCATAGTTTTGCAATGAATTAGTGAATAAATGAATTTGTCAGTCTACGGCAGTTAATACTGTAAAAAGGGCATAGATTGACTTTCCCAACTACACCATGAGATTCATCTAGATAAAAGACATGCTGCATATTTTAGACACTTCTGACAGCAGACAGTGCCATAAATACCAAGGACACAGTTAAAAAAAAGGCAGGTATGAGAGCAGCAATCCAATAGTGATGGCATGAGGTGGCATGGATCAGGGGATGGAGAGGGTTGGGGTTAAAATGAGGGGACCTTTCATCTTTATTTTCTATTGTTAAATAGTAGCCACCATGTGAGATCCCTTGTTGGGTCTTCCAGTTAGCCCACCTCAGCATCTCCAGCATCACTGTTATTTTGGGATTGCTCACTCCAATTTCTAATCCAGTCCTTCCCAAAAGCCAAAACTCAGAAGCACAGGTAAGTATTTTTAAGTTGGGTTCACAGAGATAGGATCCTTCCTACGCTCTGCACTCAACATGGGGCCAGGCCACTAAAGATCCAGGCACTACATGTGCTTATTTGAAACAAACTCCTCAAATGAGGACATGAATTGGTGCACTGAAGTCACTTTTAGCAATATGATTAGATTAGATTTCTTACAGTGTGGAAACAGGCCCTTCGACTCAACAAGTCCACACCGACCCTCCGAAGAGTACCCACCCAGACTCATTTCCCTACATTTACCCCAACTAATGCACCTAACACAAATGGCGAATTAACATGGCCAATTCACCTAACCTGCACATCTTTGGACTTTTGCTACCTGCAAACTGAGAGTATGCAGTATGGCACAAAAAAACTGCAGATGCTGGTAATCAAGGTAGACAAGCAGGAGACTGGAAGAACACAGCAAGCCAGGCAGCATCAGGTGGTGAGGAAGTCAACGTTTCAAGCATAACCCCTCTTCAGGATTCCCAAGGTAGACAAGCAGGTGGCTAGAAGAACACAGCAGACTAGGCAGCATCAGGAGGTGGAGAAGTCAACGTTTCCTGAAGAAGGGTTACACTCGAAATATTGACTTCTCCACCTCCTGATGCTGCCTGAGAGTATGTCATAGACCAGGGGGTTGTTATTGTGCAGTGATAGTGTCCCTATTTCTGAGCATGAAAGCCTAGGTTCATGTTCTACGTGTTCCAGAGGTGTACAATAACATTTCTGACCAGTATGATGAAAAATATCTACAATAGATTAGGTTATACAAAGTATTAACAAGCCTGATATCTGTGCTGCCTGATGTCATTGAGTCTGACTGTGCAGCACTCACTTAAAATTAATTAAACTGTAAAAACTAATATCACAGCAAGTGCTAATTGACAGCCAGGTTTTTATTTATAGGCCTGAACTATTTATAGTCTTTGTGGTCCATTCTTTCTCTTCGGAAAATTCACTGTAAACTATTACAAATATAAACTTTACCTCAGGCTGGAATTGCAAGAATTTGAAACTATCTTCAAAAATTTCATACAGGATTACAGGAATACTCTCAGCACAGCAAGTATTTTTATATGTAGGTAGGTGGCTCTTTAAAAATGAATGCATTACTGCCAAGCGTAGACAAAGGTCCGTGTGGAACACAGGTGTATGAGCTCCATCTTCAACATCATTTACAGCACACTTCAGGAAATCTATATCAACTGAAATAACATATTTAAGAATCAAATTTTGAAATACAAGTTTCTTAACCACTCTTAACTAAACATTTTTTGCTTCTCAACAATAAGCTCACAATGTTTATTTAGGATGCTTGTGGCTCAGTGGTCGTATCCCTGTCAGGAGGGATTGAGTTCAAGTCCTGCCTGCTCCACCAATGTGTCATAACATCTCTGAGCAGGTTGATTAGAAAATATGTACAGTACACACATGACTTGGTTTCTTTTAATAGTCATCTTTATTAATTTACTCATTTTTAATTATAAATGTATTGCTTTGCCATTTGTTTTGAAGCAAGTCATGTTTACTTTGTAACTAACCTTTTAGTCGAAATTAATGGTTATTATTGTGCCAATCCTTAGCTTTCCAAAATTTGCTCATTAGTTGCCTAGGTGAGAAAAAACAAGATATGGCAACTCCTTTGAAAAGGTTGGTCAGCCTTTGTAAAAGTAGGGAAGCAAGAAGGCCAAAAACTAAATGGAACAGACTTAAAATGGAAGCTTTGGAGAGGGTGCAGAGAAGATTTACCAGGATGTTGCCTGGAATGGAGAGTAGGTCGTACGAGGATAGGTTGAGAGTTCTCGGCCTTTTCTCGTTGGAACGGCGAAGGATGAGGGGTGACTTGATAGAGGTTTATAAGATGATCAGAGGAATAGATAGAGTAGACAGTCAGAAACTTTTTCCCCGGGTACAACAGAGTGTTACAAGGGGACATAAATTTAAGGTGAAGGGTGGAAGGTATAGGGGAGATGTCAGGGGTGGGTTCTTTACCCAGAGAGTGGTGGGGGCATGGAATGCGCTGCCCGTGGGAGTGGTAGAGTCAGAATCATTGGCGACCTTTAAGCGGCATTTGGATAGGTACATGGATGGGTGCTTAATCTAGGTTAGAAGTTCGGCACAACATCGTGGGCCGAAGGGCCTGTTCTGTGCTGTATTGTTCTATGTTCTATGTTCTAAAATAATTGGCAAAAGATTCAAATATGATATGGGGATTTAAAAAAAAGTTTTCTGCTCTGAAATGTACTGAAACATTAGTGGAAATATTGAAAAAAACAATTAGATGTATAATTGACCGAGAAGAATTTTTAAAAAGATCTTGCCAAAGAGCAGAGGATAGAAGGCTCGTTCAATGATCCAACAAAGGCACAATGGGCTGAATAGTTTCTTTGGAGTATTTATGTGGAAGGTGATGTTTAAGGACAGAATGGCAGTCAGTTCATGGGACAAATAATATGGGCATCTGAGACGGAGATAGAAATCACAGAAGATGAGAAATATTTTAGTCGAGAGGTTGAAGGAGGAGGGTGGAGTGGGAAACAGAAAGGTGGGCTGGGAGATTAAAGAGCAAGGGCTTCTAAAGAAGAAGCAGTATCAGAGGAATATCAGAGTGATTAGGTGCAAAAGGGTAAAAACACTTCCAGAAGCTTAGGAAAGGCAGGTGCCAGAAATATGACCAGGGAGTAAGAGCTTGTTCAAGGCAAAATTCATCATCACAATGTTTCAGAAAAAGCTGGTTCATAATGCAAACTTACATGATAAGCTAAAAGCCTTTGTCCCATTTGAAGTGGTGTGACTGTGCCATGGAATGAAGGGAAAGGCTATAGAGGGCCCTGAAAAGGCCAAGGGATAAGAACAAGATAGTTGTAGACTGATGATGGCTTTGCAAACTCTTGCATAGCGCACACAATTTCCAAACCTAGCATGTACCGTCCTAATTCCAGGGAATTAAAACTTGCAATAAAAACTGTAGGGTTACCAGTAATGAAACCAAAAGATTCAACTTATATCTGGTTTATGACTCCTATGTTATTAGAAAGAGAAAATTTTAGTTGGATCAATTCATGGTAGAATATTAGTCACAATAAACCGACAGAAAAACAGATTAAACGGAAACCAAATTATAAAAACATTGTCTATGAAATCAGTTGAATTCAAAATATGTATGGCGCTACATATGGAATTTCTTTATTAAATATGAAATTTGCAGATAGTCTCACTATATCTTGTGATGAACGAACAATGTATTTCCATCTACCTCCATGCATTTGCGCCTCAGAAGGTTGAGTAAAAGCAATCTTGGGATCAGGGTATTCTGGCCCTTCACCATTCATATTTTCATCTAGACTTCGAACTAAGAAAAAACAATAAATTTATTATTAAATCATCAACTATGTTTTCAAATGTAGAATAACACTATTTATTGTTCGGCTTATTAACCATCATTCTCAGAATTTCCACATTCTTGATAATATGGCCAATCTGTCCAAAATCCTTTTATGTTTGCCACTGATAAATATCATAAAAGTGGTTTGAACGTACTGTTATAAACAAGGGAGAAGGGATTAAATAACTCTCCTTTCAGCCTCATCAGTTGTTTACGACAAATGTTGAAATTCTTTGTTCTGTGAGATTATAATTTTCTGATTAAAAAGTGGTTTACTTTAAGTAGTAAGGAGCCAAACAAAAGGGGTTGAATCTCACATTTTTGTTTGAAATCTGAATTGCATTGAATTATTTGGAGGGGTTCTCACTGTAAGGCCCAATGAGATCTCTCATTATATCTTACGAAGTTTGCCTCAGTAACTACATAACCTGCCCCTACAGCATTGCTCTTATCTAATTTTATCCCCTTCTTATCATGCACTGTTCCCAGAACAACTTGCAACCTCACTACCAGAAGATGCACCTGCACTGTTTTAAAGGCCCACTGTCAGTCTGGAATTGCCCGCCACAGTTATTAATATTTGCCCTGAGTATGACAAACAGGGTGAAATTAGAATCCTTCTTTGAGGGCAAAGTCCTGGTGGATGGGATGGTACAACCGCAGGATTTCCTCTCCCACCAGGACTGGCAGTGGAGCCAAACACAGTTTGATCTAAAGTTGCTACCCAGGTGAGTGCAGTCTCAGCTATCTGGAGAAATACTCAGTACTGTAGGAAGAAGTCAATGCCCTTATCCACTCCACCAGCATAAGTGCCCCAATCTTCTCCTTGATACTTTACACTTACTCTAAGCCTGCTCCTGTATTCTCCTACCAAGGTTCATGTTCTACCACTCTCACTATTGCTTGAAACACCGTCCAATTTGCTGATGACACCATCATAGTGAGTTGGATTTCAAACAATGACGAGACAGAGTACAGGAAAGAGATGGCGAGCTTAGTTGCGTGTGGTATAAAGACAACAATCTCTCCCTCTGTGTCAATAAAACTTCAGGAAGCAGAGTGGAAAACATAGCCCTGTCTGTATCAATGGTGTTGAGGTGGTCAAGAGCTTCAAGTTTCTAGGAGTAAATATCATCAACAATCTGTGCTGGTCCATCCACATCGACACTACAGTCAAAAAAGCACACCAGTGTCTCTACTTCCTTAGAAGGCGAAGAAAATTTGCCATGTCCACAATGACTCCGACCAATTTTTAAAGATGCACCATAAAAAGCAACCTATCCTGATGCATCACAGCTTGGAATGGCAACTGCTCTGCCTAAGTCTGTAAGAAATTACACACAGTTGTGAATGCAGCCCAGTCCATCATGAAAACCAATCTTCCTTCCATTGACCCTGATTACAGTTCCCACTGCCTTGGGAAAGCAGCCAACATAATCAAAGACCCACTCACCCTTTCTTCCATTGGGCAGAATATACAAAAGTTTGAAAACATGTACCAACAAATTCAAGAACAGCTTCTTCCTGCTGTTATCAGACTTATGAAAGGACTTCACATATATCAGTGTTGGTCTTTCTCTGCAGCTGTAATACTATATTCTGCATTCTGATCTATTACTCTGATGTACTTATGTAAGGAATGATTTGTCTGGTAAACAGTAAAACAGTACTTTCCACTGTATCTTGGTACATACGACAATACCAATAAATCAAATCACATTCTCTCACACACACCAACCCCAATGTTACTAATGAGCGGTCTCCATTTTCCAGTGGCAGCAGCAGTAGGAGGAGCAACAGTGAGAACCAGGGGCTTGCCGGAAAGGTAAATTTAAAATTATATAAACTTACCCCGTGAATAGGCGGAGCGCACACTGAGCAGGAGCAGACACGGGACTGCTGAGTAAGTGAAGTAATATATTTGGGTGGTTGCATTATCTGAAACTCTACTTAGGTAGTGTGCCCCACCCATTCTCCTCCTCTAACCAAAAACAAAGGGTTCTATGCGCCGGATTGGTAAGGTAACTAACTTTTTTAATATTCTTTATTTTTCTATTTATAACAGTGGGGATGACGGTTAGGGCAATAAAATGTTCCTCCTGCAGAATGTGGGAGGTAAGGGTCACCACTAGTGTCCCCATTGACTTCATCTGCAGGAAGTGCACCCAACTCCAGCTCCTCGAAAACCGCGTTAGGGAACTGAAGCTGGAGCTGGAGCTGGATGAACTTCAGATCATTCGGGAGGCGGAGGGGATTATTGAGAGGAATTACAGGGAGATCGTCACATCTCAGGTACAAGAAAAAGGCAGATGGGTTACTGAAAAGGAGACGGAAAGGGAACCAGCAGGCAGTGCAGGGAACCCTTGCGGTCATTCCCCTCAATAACAAGTTTTGGATACTGTTGGGGGGGATGACTTACCCATTAAGTCATGGGGTACAGGTTTCAGGCACAGAGTCTGTTCCTGCTGCTCAGAAGGGAAGGGGGGAGATGAGCAGAGCAATAGTAATTGGAGACTCCATAGTTACATGGATAGATAGGAGATTCTGTGGGAATGAGCGAGACTCACGGGTTGTGTTGCCTCCCAGGTGTCAGGATTCGTGATGTCTTGGATTGTGCTTTCGGGATCCTTCAGGAGGAGGGGGAGCAGCCCCAAGTTGTGGTCCACACAGGCACTAACAACATAGTAGGAAAAGGGATGGGGATTTGAGGCAGAAATTCAGGGAGCGAGGCTGGAAGCTTAGAGCAAGGACAAACAGAGTTGTTATCATTGGTTTGTTGCCTGTACCAAGGTGAGGAACAGGGAGAGAGGAGTTGAACGCATGGCTACAGGAATGCTGCAGAATGGAGGGCCTCAGATTCCTGGATAATTGTGGCTCATTCTGGGGTAGGCGGGACTCTACAAACAGGATGGGCTACACCTAAACCAGAGGGGTACCAATATCCTTTGTGGTGGAGGGAGGGGGGAATGAGTTTCTAATGCTCTGCGGGAGGGTTTAAACTAATTCAGCAGGGGGGTGGGAACCTCATTGTAGTTCCAGTGGCCAGGAGGTTGAGAGTAGGGAGGTCAGAAATATGGTTTCAAGGTTGCAAGAGTTCACCGGCAAGTGGGAAGGTGGTTTGAAGTGTGTCTACTTCAACACCAGGAGCATCCGGAATAGGGTGAGTGAACTTGCAGTGTGGGTTGGTTTCTAGGATTTCAATGTTGTGGCCATTTTGGAGACATAGATAGAGCAGGGACAGGAATGGCTGTTGCAGGTTCTGGGATATTGATGTTTCAGTAAGAACAGGGAAGGTGGTAGAAGAGGGGGAGGTGTGGCATTGTTAGTCAAGGACAGTATTACGGTAGCAGAGAGAACATATGAGGACTTCGTCTACTGAGGTATATGGGCTGAGGTTAGAAACAGGAAAGGAGGTCACTCTGCTGGGAGTTTTCTACAGGCCTCTGAATAGTTCAAGAGATGTAGAGGAAAGGATAGCAGATATAATTCTGGATCAGAGCGAGAGTAACCTGTAGTTGTTATGGGGGCTTTAACTTTCCAAATATTGATTGGAAATGCAATACTTTGGATGGGTCAGTTTTTGTCAAATGTGTGCAGAGTATGGTTTCCTGGAGGAGTAAGTAGATAGGCCAATAAGGGACAAGGCCACATTGGATTTGGTACTGGGTAATGAACCTGGCCAGGTGTTAGATTTAGAGATAGGTGAGCACTTTGGTGGTAGTGACTACAATTTGGTTATGTTTACATTAATGGTAGAAAGGGATAGGTATACCCCGCAGGACAAGAGTTATTGTTGGGGGAAAAGGCAATTATGATGTGATTAGGCAAGATTTAGGATGGATAGGATAGGGAAGGAAACTGCTGGGACAAGGCACAATTGAAATGTGGAGCTTATTCAAGGAACAGCTCCTGCGTGTCCTTGATAAGTATGTACTTGTCAGGCAGGGAGGAAGTGATCGAACGAGGGAGCCGTGTTTTACTAAAGAAGTTGAATCTCTTGTCAAGAGAAAGAAGGAACCTTATGTTAGAATGAGACGTGAAGGCTCAGTTAGGGCACTTGAGAGTTTGTAAGTTAGCCAGAAAAGATCTAAAGAGAGAGCTAAGAAGAGCTGGGAGGGGACATGAAAAGTCATTGGTACATAGGATCAAGGAAAACCCAAAAGCTTTCTATAGATATATCAGGAATAAAAGAAATGACTAGAGAAAGGTTAGGGCCAATCAAGGATGGTAGTGGGAAGTTGTACATGGAATCTGAGGAGATAGGGGAAGTACTAAATGAATATTTTTCCTCAGTATTCACACAGGAAAAAGACAATGTGGTCAATACTGAGATACAGGCTACTAGACTAGACGGGATTGTGGTTCACCAGGAGAAGGTGTTAGCAATTCTGGAAAGTGTGAAAATAGATAAGTCCCCTGGGCCAGATTGGATTTATCCTAGGATTCTCTCGGAAGCCAGAAGGAGATTGCAGAGCCTTTGGCTTTGATCTTTATGTCGTCATTGTCTACAGGAATAGTACCGGAAGACTGGAGGACAGGAAATGTTGTTCCCTTGTTTAAGAAGGTGAATAGAGACAACCCTAGAAATTATAGACCAATGAGCCTTACTTCTGTTTTGGGTGAAGTGTTTGAAAAGGTTATAAGAGATAGGATTTATGATCATCTAGAGAGGAATAAGTTGAATAGGGATATCAACAAGGTTTTTTGCCTCACAAACCTTATTGAGTCCTTTGAGAATTTGACTAAATAGGTGGATGAGGGTAAAGACATTTCCGTGAGGCATTTAATAAGGTTCCCCACGGTAGGCTATTGCACAAAAATATGGAAGCATAGGATTGAGGGTGATCTAGCAGTTTGAAACAGAAGTTGGCTAGCTGAAAGAAGACAGAGGGTGGTGATTGATGGGAAATGTTTATCCTGGAATTACTAGTGGTGTACCACAAGGATCTGTTTTGGTGCACTGCTGTTTATCATTTTTATAAATGACCTGGATGAGGACATAGAAGGATGAGTTAGTAAATTTGCGGATGACACTAAGGTCAGTGGAATTGTGGATAGTGCTGAAGGATGTTGTCGGTTACAGAGGAACATAGTTAAGCTGTAGAGCTGGGCTGAGAGGTGGCAAATGGAGTTTAATGTGAGGTGATTCACTTTGGAAGAAGCAACAGGAATAAACCATACTAGGCTAATGGTAAGATTCTTGGTAGTGTAAGTGAGCAGAGAGATCTCTGTGTCCATGTACATACATCCCTGAAAGTTGCCACCAGGTTGATAGGGTTGTTAAGAAGGCATACGGTGTGTTAGCTTTTATTGGTAGAGGGATTGAGGTTTGGAGCCACAAGGTCATGCTGCAGCTGTACAAGACTCTGGTGCGGCTGCACTTGGAGTATTGCATACAGTTCTGGTCACCACATTATCAGAAGGATGTGGAAGCTTTGGAAAGGGTTCAGAGGAGATTTACGAGGATGTTGCCTGGTATGGAGGGAAGTTCTTATGAGGAAAGGCTGGGGGACTTGAGGCTGTTTTCGGTAGACAGAAGGTTAAGAGGTGACTTAATTGAGACATTTAAGATAATCAGAGGGTTAGATAGGGTGGATAGTGAGAGCCTTTTTCCTCAGATGGTTATGGTTAGCACAAGGGGCCATAGCTTTAAATTGTGGGGTGACAGATATAGGATAGATGTTAGAGGTAGTTTCTTTACTCAGAGTAGTAAGGGTATGGAATGCCCTGCCTGCAACAGTAGTAGACTCGCCAACTTTAAGGACATTTGAATGGTCACTGGATAAACCTATGGATGAAAATGGAACAGTGTAGGTTAGATGGGCTTCAGATTAGTTCCATAGGTTAACGCAACATCGAGGGCTGAAGGGCCTGTACTGCGCTGTAATGTTTTATGTTCTACGTTATAACCCTGCATGTCATCTGCACTGCCTGCTCACCACTCAGGGTACCTCAACGCAGGAACCAAAAGTAACAGTTGTGCCACTCACTTTAACTTCCCATAATACCTGCCTCCCTCTCATTACAGCAGTATAACGGCTCATACTATGGCAGAAAAACTCAAAATGAGCAGAGGACTGTCCGATATTCAGCTCCTCAGCAGCTATGTAGAGAAAAGCTTGACTTTGATGGCTATATGTAGCTGACTGACCGTGTCCAAGCCCCCGTCAGCCTCTGACTGTCCTTGACTTACTGTGCCAAGATGCCCTGAGCAAAGGCTATCCTCTTTGACATGACAGTTCTGTTGACAACCATGGCAAATTTGCCAGCTTTGTGCCCGCACAAAGACAAAGCAATGCAAGACAGGGATGGTGTGAGCATCCAGTCAGGCTCAGAGTGAGTGAGTGCTATGATGGTGAGTGAAGAGCCCAGAGATGCAGCCTGGTCCAGCCCAATGAGCTAGGAGTGTGTACTTTCTGTAGAATTACAATGGTAATTGCCAGTGCAGCCTGAGGTGCAGCATGAAAGGGCAGAAATATCCTCTAAGTGAATTGGAGATGTGTCATGAGGGTTTTAAGAGGTTGGCACATGTGAGATGCCAATGTCTGTGGATGTAGGGTGTGTGACTAGTGCCCATGGAGCATGCCCTGAGATTACTACATGGAGGTCCTTTGGAACAAAGGTTGAACTGAAGTTACCAAGGACCCACTCTGATTTCCACGTCAAGAATTCTCAACATCCAGCTTATTTCGCATATTAGCTAATATAGTTACAATTTCAACAAGCTATAATTTCCCCTTAATTGGCAATTTGCCTGTTTGGTGAGAAACTCCTCTTGCCTCAACAAGTGTAGCAAGGTGCTCCCATATCAAGAAAGGACTTGGAAGACCGTTGCCCATATCAACCTCTACCAAATTCCAGATCTAATTCTGCATTCTTAATTCCAGTTCTCTTGGTCAGCCAAAAATTCCTTGAAACAGAAGTGGATTGTGTTTTCCATATCTCTGGAGTTTATTACCTCCAAGCTGCCAACTGCAGTAAATGTTTCAATTCCAATATGTGATGATCCTCATAAAAATGTAACTTACGTAGAAGAGAACTTGTCAGGCTTAGCAAGGGGTCTGACTGACTGAGTTCAATGCTTTTGAAGAAAAATTGTATTTAATTGGTCCAACTATGGGGTTGTTTTCTTTGGAGAAAAGAAGGTTTAGGGGTGATTTGATAGAGGTGTACAAGATGATTAGGGGGTTAGATAGGGTTGACAGTGAGAACCTTTTTCCACGTATGGAGTCAGCTATTACAAGGGGGCATAGCTTTAAATTAAGGGGGGGTAGATATAGGACTGATGTTAGGGGTAGGTTCTTCACTCAGCGAGTCGTAAGTTCATGGAATGCCCTGCCAGTAGCAGTAGTGGACTCTCCCTCTTTATGGGTATTTAAGCGGGCATTGGATAGGTATATGGAGGATAGTGGGTTAGTGTAGATTAGGTGGGCTTTGATCGGCGCAACATAGAGGGCCGAAGGGCCTGTACTGCGCTGTATTCTTCTATGTTCTATGTTCTAACTCCTGTCAGTTTCATTAAACTTAGCCAACCTGTGTGGGTTGTATAATTTCTGTGGCCATTTTTAAGTCAGTGTTTTTGTCTGTGGATGTCACAAGTATTAAACTGACAGATTGAAATCATAGATTAGTATTCTATATATTACATTATTATGACATCTCTCATGAGGAATGGACTATGAACAATATTTCTCCCTTTTGTTTACAGTGAGAGTAACATTATCAGGTTAAGATGAAATAAGGTAAAATGCACAAAAACACTCGCATCCCACATTCGCTCTCCTTGCCTTAAATTAGGTTTTAAATTTGATTTGAGAGTGGCATCCTCTTCGTTACTGTACAAAATTGACTTGTTCACTGAGCTGTGCTGCCTCACTGAATTTTAACCCTCCACTATCAGTTCTATAAGGTTCTACTTGACTCCAGGTATTTGTAAAAATTTGACTTCTAAGTTAGTGGGTAGTAACCTGATTTTTGCCTTCTGTGGAGTGTCTGGATTTGGATCCAGCCCCTCACTCTCATTGAGCTTCACATCAACCTGAATGTACAGGTTATGGTTTGAAATATACTTCTGTTGCTTTGATCTCCCAATGGGTCATTTTATTTTAACTCATTGGTGTATGCTTGGTGATCCCCACTGGTGGTATCTGCTGTGGATATGACCCCTTCCCTTTTCCCTTTGTATTGGGAACGGACTAGTTTTCAAATTTGGGCTTGTTCATTTTTCCTGGAAAACTACTGTGACAGATGAATGTTCATCTTCTGTTATACACCCAGTGACTCTTCCACTAAGTTAGGCATAACCGTCACTAGCTCCTGGCTTAATTGAGGACTTCCCTAATCCCCTCAACTTGCTTTGCCATTCACTTAAATCATGGCTGACTTGATATACTTCCCATTCCCAACTATCTCCAGAACCTTTCACTCCCTTGCTTCTAAGAATTGATTTATTTCTGCCTTGAAAATATTCAAGGGCTCCGCTTCTACTGTCTTTTATAACCCACTGAGAGAAAAGAGATCTTTTGCTATCTCTCTTAAATGAATGACCCTTTATTTTTAAACATGAAATTCTCACTGAGCAGCTGCAAGTTGCCAATTGACAGCAATAACTGCTCTTTCGGGTCCTTGCAGAAAGCCCAACTCACCTCATTAATATTCCATTTACAACCTTACCAAATTCAACAAGCTGGAGGTAAAAACTCGACATGGTGCGTTCAGCTCATTGCTTGCCCAGAAAGACTTCCAGGCACCAGCCACCAACATCTCAGGGCACATCCACACACACCTCTCGTCCATGTACATTGACATTCAATATATGCCAGCCTCTATGAACCCTCTGATCCACTACATGATGTTTATGCATGCCGGCCTGCTCCAGCAACTACCACTGTAATGCTGCAGCAAGGACACTGTATACTCAGGGACACACACTCAGCACATGGAGTGGACCAGGCTGCATCTCGAGTCACTCCATGTGTTATCATAGTGCTCACTCACCTAACTGCAACCTTCCCTTGCATTACCTTTTTGCACTTTGTCTCTCAGCCAAAGATAACAGGCTCATGTACTACTTTTTATTCATGCTGTTTAGAGCTGACACAAAGCTAGGAAGCTTTGGTTGTCAGTAGGCCTCAGTCAAGTCAAGGGAGATATCCATTACTTCGGGGTCCAGGCAGAGTAAATCAAGGGCAGTCTCTGATACCAGACTAGGCCATGCTGGGGTGGTCACAGTCAGGATCTAGTCCTCACGAGGAGTGAGGAACTGAATGCCATGTGGCTCATCACCTGTACTAACTCTTTCTGTCCTATTCTTTTCTCTGAGAATGAGATATAACAAGTATGGAGATGAATGTGTGTGGCACAGCTATTACTGTTGGTTCAGGTGGAGGTGCCCTGAGTGAGTGAGTAGGTAAGCACCGAGGGTATGATGGTAGAAATGGGTAGAATGTTGCAGGCAGTAGTGAGATTTACACAGCACGAGCTTTGGTGGGAGAGAAGTACAGTCGCAGAGATACAGTGAGTGTGAAATATCAAACAGAAGATTGTGCACTTGCACTGGCAAGGTGGAGAAAGACTTTGGCCTTCTTCCTGCAGGTCTGACCTTTCCTCCAGATGGCTGATCCTTCTTTAACCCAGCCAGCAACTTGGGACCAGGCTGAGCATGGTCTGGTGCCATGGACTCCAAGGCTGGTCCTGGGGGAGAAGGAAATCCCTTCTGTGCACCAACCACTCCAGCAGCAGCTCTGGAAACCTGCCCTCAAAGCAGGCCACTGATTTCCCCTTGTCTGCCATGTCTGGGGAAAATATCAGGAACCTCATAGGGCAGTCTAGACTGACAGTGCTTGTCCAGGTGAACAGCAGCCTTTTAAAGATTCCGCCTGCATTTAGGATGCCTGTCAATTCTGAGTGCAGTTCCTCCAGGAATAGTGTGTGGTAAGATGGGGCTGGAATTGATGTGATTCATGCCACAGGAGCAGGAATGGCAATAAATACAGCAAGTTTGGTAAGATTCAGCAAAAACACTTGTTCAGCTTCACAGCAAGAATCACTCCACTACATTTGACTTGCTTGCTCTTATCCAAATAAACTGTAAGATTCAGCTGGCCCAGTTATTTTAGAAGTTGTTGCACCATTTAGTCTTCACCCATCCTCAAACCCCTACCCACTCCTATCTCCTATCCATGGTAAACTTTTGCCACTCCGCCCACCAAAGTAATTAAAAATAAATCTTACCTACATACTCACCACACATGATATCTTGACCTGTGATTACCACCTTCCAATATTTTTATTTTAATCCTTCCCACGAGAAAGTGAGGACTGCAGATGCTGGAGATCAGAGTCGAAGAGTGTGGTGCTGGAAAAGCACAGCTGGTCTTCCACGTTGGGACCCTCCAGCCACATAGGATCAATGTGGAGTTCACCAGTTTCCTCATTTCCCCTACCCCCACCTTATCCCAGATCCAATCTTCCAACTCAACACCCCAACTACTTGAACTGTCCTACCTGTCCATCGTCCTTCCCACCTATCCACTCCACCCTCCTCTCCAATCTATCACCTTCAACCCCCATCTTCATCGGCCTATTGCATTCCCAGCCACCTTCCCCCCAGCCCTACCCACCTCCAATTTATCTCTCAGCCCCCTTGGGCCACCCCCTCATTCCTGATGAAGAGCTTATATTTGAAACATCAACTCTCCTGCTCCTTGGATGCTGCCAGACCAGCTGTGCTTCTCTAGCACCACACTCTTTGATTTTAATTCCTCCCACTCAACTTGTATTCACAGGGCAAAGTTTGATAGCCACACTACACCCGACAAAGACAGGTTTTGTAATAGGGTGCGTTTAATCAGATGCAAGGAATAGTGATCCTGTTCTGCATCAATTATGCCCTCCTGAGCATCTAGAGGTCACATAACATCCATGTTTCACTTCTGCTTATGTTCACCCAGTGGCAGATGGGGATTTGCTACATGGAGGAGCCTGAAAAGCAAACCCTGTCGTGGTTGCTTGCAGGACTCCATGAAAGATCCCTAACAGTTAGGGAATCAATGCCTAATCAGCACCCAGAAAAAAGGGGAGGCATTTCAGAAGGCTGCTCTCGTACCCTTGCTGCCGGTCCCTTCCCCAACCTTCCCTTGTGAACTTCACCTTAGGTATCACTAGCCCCTGCATTGACTCACCCTTTTAGGCTGAGTCCCTCATCATCCTGGGCTTTGGGTGAATGCATTACCAGCAACTTGCAGTGAGTGGCCAATATCAACCCATTCAATTGTGCCTACAGTCAGGACCAGGAACTGTAATCATGGGCCTTGCTGCTGACCCTTGGGGTACCATGGCCTATGCACAGAGCCGAGATCCTGAGCCCCATGTAGCCATGGACTCCAGTTATTGCCTTTTATCTATTGCTCTACTTATAGTCTGTTTCTTCTTTCCTTTGATTATTTAGCAATTATTTGTATTTGTATTTGTATTACTCGGTGGATTGGTTAGCTCAGTTGGCTGGATGGCTAGTTTGTGAAGCAGAGTGATGCTAACAGTGTGGGTTCAATTCCCACAGTGGCTGAGGTCACTTGGAAGGTTCCACCTTCTAAACCTCTTCATTCTTCTGAAGGGTGGTGATTCTCATAATAAACCACCAGCTTTCCAAGACATCAACCCTGTGCAGTAACTTTACCCTAACGAGTTATATTAATTTATCTTTTGTTAACATTCAGAAAATCATGAGTATCTCATCACAAATTGCTGCAGTCATTTGGGCTCTTTCTTTGTCAAACTGTGACAACACTGTCATGTTATAAAGCTATTTTGTCCTTGATTTTTTTGAAGAGAGATGTAAAGGCAGAGGTACAGAAAAGTCAAGCTTCCAATAGAAGGGGAGTGGCCAGTTCAGGGTTTTTTAAGCTTGTTTTAGCTGTAGCAGTCACAAGATGTGTGAGCCCAAGAGAGTTACAAGCTTCAGTAAAGAATTCCTCTGACTTTCTTCTGAAATCTCTCTCTGGAAGGGGTGTGTTAATGGGATGTCACTGTATTGGAACAGTTAATTAGTTAAGTTGTCATATCGGTCCAGTTAAGTTTTCCAATAGTTAAATTATTCTAAATTCTGTTTTCTTTTGTCCGTGTTTCAACTGTAGTGTTTAAATAAATTCTGTTTTGCTTAAAGCCAAGTAGTTTGACTAGTTGTATCACACCTGGAACACCCACTTCACATCTGCCTTTAAAATAAGAAAAGGTTAGGGTCTAGGCTACTTTCTTAAAGTATATTGAGGGGATCTGGCCTGGTCCATTACAAAGCACACACAGAACAACATGCAAATATCTTACTTGGAAGTAGATTGATGTTATAGAGCCTACGGAGGTGGTTATTGTAATTGAGAAACTGGACAGAGTTCAATGATTGTGCAACCTTCCTGTAAAATGACACAAAATTTGGAATTTCATTTGGTGCAACTGGTTTGGTTCCTTCTTCCTCCTCTTCCACTTTTTGTCCTTGTATGGTAGTTAAGGTTGGCAGAAGTTCATCATTTTCTGCAAGGTTATGAGCAACAAAAATGACATTTTATAAAAGAAGCAAATTAAAATTTTGCACTCAATTTGATTGTTGTAAATGTTTGATTTCATTTTATAAAGAATTTATGTAAAATCTCTCAAACTAATTTTGCGAAAGCATTGTTGCTTAACATAAGAGGGATGAACAGACCAAGGGAGTACAGGCCATTGGAAATTGTTCCGATGGACAAAATAAATCATTTACAAAGGCAGTTTAGATTTGTTAAGGGTCTGGTCTACATGTGAATGCAGACCCACAGTAATGTGGTTGACTCCTGATTGCCCTCTGGGCAATTAGGGATGGACAATAAGTGCTGACCTAGCCAGTGTTACCCATGTCCTATAATTTTAAAAAGGCTGGAATACTGCATAGACAGTAAAGTTTGTATTATCGCCTCCTATAAGACTAGGAGTGTGCCAATTGATCAAACTTTCCAGATAATCAAGAGGTCTACATAATTAATGTAACAACACACAGTAAGTAATGGGGATATACACATTATTATACTTTATTTAAATCATAAATCACTTAAATATTATTGCAATGTCTGAAATAAAACTTAATGGCAGACAACCTTCTCACTCGCATCCTCAAATGACGACTCAGACATCACAGTAGATTACGATATTCGAGGAGAAGTCAATTTAAAATTGAATAAATGTTGATATTTTCATGTGGTTCCCTGATTGAATAAGCATACTTATATTGAGATAAATAAACCTTGCAGTAGTTGAAGTATATAATTTTTGTTGCCTTATCAAAAGTGCTGATTCATAAAGTGCCGGTTAAACAAAGTTTACTGTAGTATTTTTAAATTCTCTTTTGGGACTTGCGAATCGTTGAATGGGCCACCATTTATCACCTGTCCTAAATGCCCTTGAGAAGGTGGTGATGAGCTGCCTCCTTGAAGTGCTGCAGTCCACGTCTGATGACTGCACTCAAGAAAGATGTCCTCGGATTAGACAGGACATAAAGGATATTTAAGAAGATGTTTCTACGAATGCCATTTTTTAGCCGCAAGGGAAAATTGGAGGAAGCTGGAGAGAATTAAGTGAAATGTATAAAATTATGAGAGGCCTGGATATCGTGGTTAGGAAAAGAGATTTCCATTGTCAGAGAGATTAATAACCAAGGCATGAAGTTAAAGTAATTGGCAGAAGGATTAGAAAGAAATTGAACAGAATGCTTTCATCTAGAGGGTAATGAGGTTTGAAGCTTACTGCCATGTTGCGTGGTAGAGAAAGAAACTGTAAGGGCCTTTAATAACAATTTGGATATGCACTTCAATTGCTATAATCTACACAGCGGTGGACTGAAGGGAAGAAAATGGAATGAGGCCTACACAGATATAATAAGATAAACAGACAATTTTGATTGGTCCTGGGGTGTGGGTGTCTCTGATCTTTATTGCCCAGTCCTATATACCCAAAGGGCAATTAAGAGTCAACCACATTGCTGCGGATCTGGAGTTACTGTAGGCCCGACCAGGTAAGGCCAGCAGTTTCTTTCCCTAAAGTCCATCTGAAAACCAGATGGGGTTTTTACAGCATTATTTTCATGGCTGCCATTGGGCTAGCTTTTTATTCCAGATTTTTCTTGCACTCAAATTTTACTATCTGCCATCGCGGGACATGTAAGTAGTTGTCAACTTCAGCAGGAAAAACAGAATGGCAGGGTCTTACTTAAATTGTAGTTGACTGGGAAAGGTTGATGTACAAGGGATCTGAATGTCCTTGTATTATAATCATAAATTAAGATTTCACTGGCAGATAATTGGCGTGTTTGCCTTCATTGCAAGAGGGCTTGAGTACAGCAGCAAGAATGTGTTTTCTGTAGCTGTACACAACTTTGATGAGATTATACCTAGAGTAATGTGCACAGTTTTGGTCTCCTTAACTAAAAGATAACTTGCTATAAAAAGAGTACAGTGAAAATTCACCAGACTAATTCCGAGGATGGCAGGTTTGTCATGTGAGGTATGAGTTGACTGGGCTTATACACACTGGAGTTTAGAAGAGTAACAAGGGATCTGATTGAAATGTATAACACTTTAATGGGCTGGACACAAGAATGATATTTAGCTTGGCCTGGGTGGGGCTGGAGTGTTAACAGTCTCAGGACGTGGGTAGACTATTTTGGATTGAGATGAAGATAAATGGCGGCACGTGCCTCACAGCAAGTTTGATTCCATCCTCAGACGACTGTCTCCCCGTGTCTGCGTGGGTTTCCTCCCGGGTAATCTGGTTTCCTCCCGGGTACTCTGGTTTCCTCCCACAGTCCAAAGTTATGCAGGCCAGGTAAATTGGTCATGCTAAATTGTCTGTAGTGGTAGGTGCATTAGTCAGAGGGAAATAGGACTGGGTGGGTTACTCTTCAGAGGGTCGGTGTGGACTTGTTGGGCTGAAGGGCCTGTTTCCACACTGTAGGGAATTTAATAAAAAATAAGTCTTTACTCAGAAGGTGTGGAATTCTCTATCAGAGGGCTGTGGATACCAAGTCACAGAATATATTTAAGAAATAAACTAAACAGATTTCTAGCGGCTAAAGATATCAAGGGGTAGGGAAAGAGAATGGGAATATGGTGGTGAAATACATGATCAACCATGATCATACTGAATTGTAGAACAGGCTTGATGGGCCGATTGGACCACATCTGCTCCTATTTTCTATGTTTCTATGGCACCAGTAATTATGTCAGGATTCTGCTTGTGGTCTGCTTCTGTAGTACCAAGTAATGAATTCATCAACATGGACATTTCTGTTATACATAGTTTTCAATGGGGTAAATAGTGCCTCACTCAGTTGGAAGCTCATCACATACAATTCAATGGATTCCATGCAACTTCTATAAAGATCATGTTAACATAGTAATTGATGTTTCACTATGATTTAATTTGAATTTAAACTTGTATAGTTGAATAACTTATATTTTTCGTTTAGGTTGGCATATACAGTCTGGAAGTATCAAATATTCTAAATATTTTCAAAAGTATGAAAACAAGTGAGTTTGCTGAGATGGATATGATCAATTCACTGGATTGAATCCATTCAATAGAGATTCAGTGATGTAGTGGTAATGTTAAGTAGGTTCAAATCCCACAACAGCAACTGGTGGAATTTAATTTCAGTGAATAATTCTGGAATTAAAAGATAGCCTAATTGTGACCATTAACAACATTGTAATTGTAATTAAAAACCCATCTGCTTTATTCATCCCTTTAGGAAAGGAAAGGAAACTTGAATCTTTAGTACCCTCTGAAAAGGCCTCATAAGCTAGACAGTTGTATCAAAACAGTACAATACCTAAAGATAGGAATGCAACTGGGTCAACCCGGCAATATCCAATACATCAAAAATGGCACATTTTTGGATTGTAGGAGGAAACCGGAGCACCCGGAGGAAACCCACGCAGACACAGGGAGAATGTGCAAACTCCACACAGTTAGTCGCCCGAGGTGGGAATTGAACCCGGGTCTCTGGTGCTGTGAGGCAGCAGTGCTAACCACCATGCCACCCATATGCTTTCTCTCAATTTCTGGCATTCTTCACTAGCAGTGACAAGAAATATGCACAGTCCATATGTCCAAAGATCACAATTGGGAATATTGACTTAGCCAATTTCAGGTCAAAAAAGGTTAAAGCAGAAATAGGGAACCAAGGTAAATTGGGTTGAATGGTGTTGATTGGGCAATGTTGTTAAGTATTCCAATTCCAAGTACAGTCAAAGGTCCACAGCATGAAAACATGCCTTTTGGCCCCAACTTGCCCATGCTACCCAATTTTCACAATTTAAACTAGTCCTATTTGCCTGTGTTTGATCCATATCCCTCCATACTTATCCTATCCATGTACCTGTCCCAAATGTTTCTTAAATGACAAATTTGTACTTGCTTCCACCACTACCTCTAGCAGTCCATTCCAAACACTCACCACCTTCTGTGCCTTAGACCTATGCCCCTCTAATTTTAGACTCCCCTAGCATGGGAAAAAGCTGCTGGTTATCTATCTTATCTATGCCTCTCATGATTTTATAGACCTATATAAAGGTCACAACTCTCTTTCCTACTCAGCAGGGGAAAAAAAAAGTTTCAAACCACCCAATCTATTCTCATAACTCAAATCATGGAGTCCAAAAATGGCCTCACTAACATCTTGTACAGCTGTAAAAAGATGTCCCAACTCTGACACTCAATGGTTTGACCAATGAAAGCAAGCATACCGAAAGCCTTCTTCACCAACCTGTCTATCTGTGACTCTACTTTCACGGAGCTATGAATCCATACCACTAGATCTCTGTTCTATAATACTCCCCAGGGCCCTACCATACAAGTCCTACCTGATTTACCTTACTAAAATACAACATCTTGCATTTATCTAAATTAAACTCCATCTGCCATTCCTCAGCCCGCTAGCCCAGTTGATCAAGATCTCACTGCATTCCCAAAAAATCATCTTCACTGTCCACTATCAAATTTGGTGTCATCCACAAATTTATTCACTATTCTTCCTAAATTCTCATTGAATTCATTTATATAAATGATGAATAACAGTGGCAGCACTGATCCCTGTGGCACGCTGCTGGTCACAGGCCTTCAGTCTGAAAAACAACCCTCTCCCACCACCCTCTCTCTACTATGGTCAAGCCAAGTTTGTATCCAATTGGCTAGCTCTCCCTGGATCCCTGAGAGATTTAACCTTACTCAACCACCTACAGAGTGGTACCTTGTCAACATCTACTGCACTGCCCTCATCTACTTTTATGATCACCCCTTCAAAAAAGCTTATAAGACATGATTTACCACATGATTCTAAGCCATGGTGACTCTCCCATTGGAGTCATTGCCTCTCCAATGGATATTTCATGTCAGTATTTACCTCTCCAAATGCCTGTAGATCCTGTCCCTCAGAATCTCCCGAACAACTTAGGCTCACCAGTCTGTAGTTCCCAGGAACCTCCCTGCAGCCTTTCTTAAATAATGACGCCACATTATCAACCCTCTAATCTTTAGGCACTTTACCCGTGGCTGTCATTGATACAAATATCTCCGCTAGCAGCCCTGCAACTTCCATCCTAGCCTCCCACAAAATCCTGGGATATATTCATCACGTCCTGGGGATTTATCTACATTCATACATTTTAAGACTTCCAGCCACCTCCTCTTCTGTAATGCAGACTCTCTTCAAGACATCGACAGTAAATACTGACATGAAATATCCATTTAAGATCTGACCCATCTCTTGTGGCTTTGCACATAGACATCCTTGTTGATATTTAAGCGGCCCTATTCTTTCCCAAGTTACTCTTTTCCCTTTTGTGTATTTGCAGAAGTACCAGTTTGGAAAACTGTACAAGGTATTATTTGGATTGTGGGGTGCTAATTTTCTTGCCTATAGCACCCCACCCATGCTTAAAATGTTCTTCCCCTACCAGGGGACTGCTATTGGTAGGCTGCTTGCTCGTGAGGTACAGTTTCAATCCACCATTGGTAAAACAGTCCTTACAATTGTGGTCAATCTATCGGAATATGGTGATGCTATCGGTAAACATTCCCTACAGCGGGATGTGCTTAGGGAACACACCCAACTTGGCTCCCTGTGGTTTTATCAAGCATGCTCCAATAACTCATTTTCTGGCATATTGCAGGTTGATATATTCTGCCTGTTAAGTTAAAGCACAATAACAGACACAGGCACAGTGGTTAGCACTGCTGCCTCACAGCGCCTGAGACCCGGGTTCAATTCCCGTCTCAGGCGACTGACTGTGTGGAGTTTGCACGTTCTCCCCGTGTCTGCGTGGGTTTCCTCCGGGTGCTCCGGTTTCCTCCCACAATCCAAAGATGTGCAGGCCAGGTGAATTGGCCATTCTAAATTGCCCATAGTGTTAGGTAAGGGGTAGATCTAGATCTAGATCTAGATGTAGATGTAGGGGTATGGGTGGGTTACGCTTCGGCGGGGCGGTGTGGACTTGTTGGGCCGAAGGGCCTGTTTCCACACTGTAAGTAATCTAATCTAATCTAATCTAATTGAAACAAGCCTTAGGATGATCTCTATGATAATAACACAGCACATATTTTAATATATATTTTAAAAGCATACATTTTAAAAAGACAATGGTTTTCTTATAATGTTAAGTTCTTACCAGTTTCAAAATCCTGATAAGATGCCAAAAAATCCAGAACTACATATTCAGGCAATTCCTTTTGAACTAAATGTTTTATACTTTCTTCACCAATTTCCTTGTCTCTAGTTAGTATTTGGGAGTTGCGTAGCACTCTGACAACCTAACCAACAAATGACATTTGTGTATGAGTGGAAATATAGCAATTTCTACTTTCATAGCACTTTTAGCACAATAAAATATCTGCAGTTGATTTACAGGAGCATTAACTATTAACATTTGACACCAATCTTCATGAGGGCAGATAACCTTTTCGAAAATCACCTCATATTATGTAACATGGAGTTAGTAGCTAACAAACTGGGAACTAATCGTATATCGGTGTACCAATGGATGCATTTGAGAGTCAGGTTTTGTCGAACACAGCACCAACTTTGGAAATCTTCTGATCTGACATTACGGCAGGTATATTAAAAACAAAGCTGCGAATGCCACTTCTGGTTGACACAAAGAGGACCGATGAGTGAAAAGGCACCCAAAGTCATTTTGAAACAATGGAAAGCAACAGTGGTGAGGCAGTAGTAGGTTAAGTGCAGTAACATCAGCAGTGCATGTGCAGAAGCTTCTTCCAGCCTCATGTGGCCAGTTGATGTCACACACAGGTACCACTTGGCATTATGGACAATCACTCTGTAAAGACACAGAGCTCTTTGCTTTGCAAGACTTACATGTTATTATGTCAAACATCTGGGAACCTAAAGACAAGAAAGCACAATATACTGGCAGCAGTGGGTTAGCCTAAAGCATTTTAAACAAATATAATACCGACTGGCAAAATTGATGCAAACTAGTATCAGAGACGGAAAGAAAACAAACATGAGTGGATCATGCAAAATCAACCATAAAGAATGTTGACCAGCACTGCAATGAACATAGTGTACCACCCATAATAAATTGAGAACTGATAATACTGTAGATATATTTGAGATTTTTTTTAAAATCGCAATTGGCATTCAGTAGTTTCCTGAAATGGCATTAATAATGAAGAAAGGGTCAGCTATATATTTCTGTGTGCAGGAGACAAAGCATTACATTTATTTCACAGCTGGGAAATTACAACCAAATTAGGACAATACAAACAAGATTTTTGAAAGATTTAGCACTTATTTCTACCCAAATGAAATTATTCAATGCACTGGAATAAATTTCGAGGCTTCAGACAGGAGTTAGCTGAGCTATTTGGCAACTTTCCAACAAAATTAAAGTGCAGTCAAAATACGTACATTTAAGGGCAAAGGTGAAAGACCAATAGATCAACTAATTTGGAGGCCACACATACTCTGAAGTACAGAAAGTGCTAATGAGAAAGAACAAACTCACAATACTGCAGACTGAGACAATGTCAGGGCACATGAAGGCTAGAGAGAGGTGTGAAAACACTGACTGTCTAAAAGGCTGGTCTTCAGTTAATCTGCAGGAAAGGCAACAGGGGTGACATAGCAAAATAGCAACTAAATAAATGTACACCAGATTGAGAAAAAGACATGGAAGTGTCCCACATTTAAAACAATCTGCAGAGCTTATCAATAGGACAATCCCTGGGAAAAGATGGACGGAACAAAGAAAGATTGTGATAGCTAGTCGAAAAGAAACCAAAACACCCATACTCTGGAAGATGCCAGTGAGTTTGGGAACACGATAGACTTAAGAACTATACAACTACTTCAAATGTTTGGATGCAGCAGTTCCCAAAGAAAGAAAAATATCTGGATGTAGGTTTGCTCACTGAGCTGGAAGGTTCATTTTCAGACATTTTGTCACCATACTAGGTAACATCATCAGTGAGCCTCAGGTGAAGCACTGGTGTTAGTGAGTTGCTTTCTATTTATGGGTTTAGGTTTCCTTGGGTTGGTGATGCCATTTCCTGTGGTGATGTCATTTCCTGTTCTTTTTCTCACAGGGTGATAAATTGGGTCCAAGTCGATATGTTTGTTCATAGAGTTCTGGATGGAATGCCATGCTTCTAGGAATTCACATGCATGTCTCTTCCTCATACAAATGAAGGAGGACACCGCATTGACTGGGACAACACATCCTAGGACAAGCCAAACAGAGACATGCATGAGAATTCCTAGAAGCATGGCATTCCAACTGGAACTCTATCAAGAAACACATTAATTTGGACCCCATTTACCATCGTCTGAGAAAAAGAACAGGAAATGACATCACCAACCCCGAAGGAAACCTAAACACATAAATAGAAAGCAGGTCACTAACACCAGTGCTTCACCAGAGACTCACTGATGATGTTACCTAGTAGGGTAACAAAATGCCTGAAAATGAGCAAGCAAGCTTCCATCCAGAAGCTCAACCTGAGCTACAAATCTTCTCAAAACCCGCTAAAGAAAAATATCACTTTTTGATTCAGATCAGGAAGAGGGTGAGATATAAACCCACATGAACTCTAGGATGAAAACATACTGGAGAACACAGGGAAAGTTTGGAAGAAAGTGGTTACCCAAGAAAAGGCATTCTGAAACAGAACACTGTCATGCAAACAGCACACAGAGTGATCTGGGATTTGACAGCTAGGAGAACCCCAAACCAGAGGAACACAAAAACCCATTAACTGAATGATCTACTTGATATATCAGAGCTAAGTAATTGTGAAAAGTCACAGATTTTCATAGTAAACCATGGAGGGGAGAGGAGATTACACTGAGGGATAAAGTGAGTACACCATTGAAAAGTACCTCGAATCAGATTCAAAGATGTGATGCAAAAGGTACCCAGTATGTTTCGATGAAACATTTGGATGTTTTGAGGACTTTATCACATCCGCACTAAACCCTACGTGAAGTATCAACAGAACTTAAAGGAAGATTTGTAGGAGAACACTAAGAGATAGAAGAAAATAAAGCTAGTGAATATTGAGAAGATTTGTAGCTCAGGTTGAGATTCTGGATGTAGTTTTGCTTGCTGAGCTGGAAGGCTCATTTTCAGATGTTTCGTCACCATCTTCAGTGAGCCTCCAGATGAAACACTGCTGGTGTTTCCTGCTTTCTATTTATGTTTGGGTTTCCTTAGGTTGGTGATGTCATTTCCTGTTCTTTTTCTCAGGGATGGTAAATGGGATCCAAGTCAATGTGTTTGTTGATTGAGTTCGGTTGGAATGCCATGCTTCTAGGAATTCTCGTGCATGTCTCTGTTTGGCTTGTCTGAGGATAGATGTGTTATCCCAGTCGAAGTGGTGTTCTTTCTCATCCATATGTAAGGGTCATGTCATTTTGTGGCTAGTTGGTGTTCATGTATCCTGGTGGCTAGTTTTCGGCCTGTTTGTCCAATGTAGTGTTTGTTACAGTTCTTGCATAATATTTTGTAATGGCATTAGTTTTGCTTTTTGTTTGTATAGGGTCTTTCAAGTTCATTAGCTGCTATTTTAGTGTGTTGGCGGGTTCGTGGGCTACCATGATGCCAAGAGGTCTGAGCAGTCTGATAGTCATTTCCAAGATGTCTTTGATGTAGGGGAGAGTGGCTAGGGTTTCTGGACACGTTTTGTCTACTTGGTTATGGTTGGTTGCTGAGAGATCAGCAGACTGATTTATTGGGTTCCCTTTTTTTTAATACACTGTATAGGTGATTTTCCTTTGTTCTGCATAGTTCCTCTATGCTGCAGTGTGAGGTGGCTTGTTGAGATAATGCTCTGATGCAGCTTCATTTGTGGATGTTGGGATGATTGCTTCTGTAGTTCAATATTTGGTTGGTATGTCTTGTTTTCCTGTAGACGCTGGTTTGAAGTTCCCTGTTGGCTGTTTGCTCTACTGTGACGTTTAGGAATGGCAGTTTGTTGTTGTTTTCCTCCTCTTCAGTGAATTTTATGCCAGTAAGGGTATTATTGATGGTCTTGAAGGTTACCTCTAATTTGTTTCATTTAGTGATGACAAAGGTGTCATTCACGTAGTGGACCCGAAGTTTGGGTTGAATGCTTGGCAGAGCTGCTTGTTCGAGACTCTGCATTACTGCCTCTGCTAAGAACCCTGATATCGGAGATCCCATGGGTGTTCCATTGGTTTGTCTGTAGGTTTTATTGTTAAAGGTGAAGTGGGTGGTAAGGCAAAGGTTCACTGGCTTGACAAAACTGACCTTGCTGATGAAGTTGATGGTGCTTGGTGAATGTGTCTTTGGGTCTTCTAATAGCATAGTCAGTGTTTCCTTGGCCAGGTTGATGTTGATGGATGTGAACAGGGCTGTTATGTCAAAGGAGACCATTATTTCATCCTCTTCGATCTTAGTGTCTTTGATGGTCTTCAGGAATTCTTGGGTGGAGTGGATGGGGGTTCCACTGGTTTGTGAACTTTTGGGTAATTCCGTAGAAGCGTGGTCTGTTGGATCCATCTGGTTTCATTTTTTGGAAGTCGGTCTTATTTATTTCTCCAGACTTCTGAAGTTTTTTAAGTAGGGCTGTGATTCGGTTCTCTGGTTGTGGGGTTGAGACTATCGGCACTTGTTGGTAAGTGTTGGTATCTGCAAGTAGTGCATTCACTTTTTCAATGTAGTCTCTTTGACTTAAAATGACTGTCAAGCATCCTTTGTCTGCAGGTAGGATAACAATGTTTTAAAATTTTTTTTTAGTCTTTCTAGTGCTTTCTTTTCTTGTGTATGGAGTGTGTTTCCTTCTTTTTTCCTGCTTAATGCTGGTGCAACTACCTGTCTGATAGTTTGCTGGATTTCTTCTGTGAGTTGGTTTTCTTTCAGTATTGTTTCTAATACTGCTATGAAATCTTTCTTGTCTGCATCTTGGAAGTTGTAATTTAATCCTATTACTAAGATGGCTTTTTCAGTGTCTGTTAAGGGTCGGTCAGATAAGTTTTTTTATCCATGCTTCTGTGTTGTTATTTTGTGTAAGTTTGTCTAGCTTTTTCTGCAGGTCTAGCTTTTTCATTTTCTGTGATTGTCGCTATCTAATATCTATGGCTTGTTATACTGTGTCTGTCTATCCATGGTCTGTTGCATGAGTGAGAAAATATTTTTGGTGCAAAATTTCCTGGTTTTATTTACGGAGTCTGTTGAGGGCATCATTAATCATTTCTCTAAGCATTCTGCTTACATACAGTATCCTTACATACAGATAAGGAAGGACACCGCTTAGATTGGGATAACACATTCACCCGAGGACAAACCAAACAGAGACATGCACAAGAATTCCTAGAAGCATTCCAACTGGAACTATCAACAAACACATTGACTTGGACCCCATTTGCCACCCCTTGAGAAAAAGAACAGGGAATGACATCACCAGAAGAAATGACATCACCAACCCAAGGAAACCCAAACATATTAACAGAAAGCAGGAAACACCAGCAGTGCTTCGTCCGGAGGCTCACTGAAGATGTTACCTAGTATAGTGACAAAATGTCTGAAAATGAATCTTCTAGTTCAGCAAGCAAACCTATATTCAGAAAAGAAAATGATTGCTAGAATGACACAGCCTACAGATTGGGTAAGTGTGGTGAGAGGGAACCCAGTTGGGAAGCTAAGAATTTTTGCCTGGATTCAAAAGATCTCAACTGAATCTTAATAATAGGCAATCATTATGCTCTTTGAATACTGAAGAAGTCACACCAGTACTGGCAGGGCAAAAGTTTTGAAATAACTGTTGGAATATGAAATTAGACACTGAATCTTCACTGTTGACAACATTCACCCCACCTTTGTAAGGTACAAATTCTTGTATGACACTAAGCACAAATAAATGCAATGAAATGTAGACAAGACACACCTCTGGGATGGAAACCCTGAGGGATGGGAGACAAATGAGAGAGCTCGGAGGTCTTAAAGGCTTGAATTGTTATGGGAAGAAGACAGGAGAATGGGGTTGAGAAATATATCAGCCATGATAGAATGGCGGAGGAGACTATATAGGCCAAATATCCTCATTCTGTTTCTATACCTTAGGGTCTTATACCACATACGTCGGGCTGCAGAGCAAAGCTGTGATAGCTGATGAAGATGATGTGGAGGATCAGTGATCAGGGTCACATGACAGCAGTTTCAACAAACTCAAAAAGATAATGTGCCAAGATAGGATTGTTATAGATGAGACTAGACCCCTTCAAAGTATATTAAGAAGGTAGCCTAGACCTTAACGTTTTCTTATTTTAAACGTAAATGTTAGGTGCTATGTTCCAATGCAATTCGATTGGTCAACCTATTCAACATTAAGCAAAACACTACAGTCAAAATATAACAAAAGAAAGAAGAACTTTGATTAACTTAACTCTATAGGAAAATTTAACAGAATAATAGATACAGAAACTATTACTAATTAAATGTTCCAATATAATAACATCTCAAGCACACACTTGGCAAAAGGTAAATTCAGAAAACAGATTTTGTCTCACATGCTATCCTAGGAAGTGAACTCCCAGCTTTTGGCTGTAACTGAGAGGGGTCAAAAAAAAGGCTTCCCCTTATCAAGACCTCAACAGCAACTGCTGAAAGCTAAACCTAAAATCCCTGTTTCTGTGGATAGGAGCTTGACTACACCCACTCAGCTTGCTTCTATTGTTCCAACTTTAAAATAAAACCCAAGGCTTCACAAGTGGTTTATCTTCTCATAGATTGGAGAACAGACACTGAGCAATCTCTCAAAAAGAAACCAAACCAAAATACACCTCTTAAAGCTACAGCATCGTCTCAATGAGTCTTATACCATGACAGGAAGAAACATGCCCTTCTGGAAGCAGATGTTTCTTTAGATAGCAGTCCTCGTGCAAAAAGGAAAGCTGATGACATTCACAGCCAAAGCTCGAATCTCAGTTGAGACCAGATGTACTAATATAACAGGAGAGCATTTGGCAGTGTACATAGGTGGAAGAAGTTCAAATCTCTCTATGGGAGATGGTTCAGAGTAGAGTGATCATAATCCACAGAGCAGAAGAAAACATGGAGTGTCATGGAGGTGTACAGCACAGAAACAGATCCTCTGGTCCAACTTGTTCATGCCAACCTAATAACCTAAATTAATCTAATCCTATTTGCCAGCATTGGCTCATATCTCTCTAAACACTTTCCATTCATGTACCATCCAGATGCCTTTTAAATGTGGTTATTGTACCATCCTCCATCATGTCCTCTGGCAGCTCATTCCATTCATGCACTACCCTCTGCTTGAAAAGGTTTTCCCTCAAAGCCCTTTTAAATCTTTCCCACTCACCTTAACCCTATGCCCTATGGTTTTAGACTCCCCTACCCGGGGAAAAAGACCTTGGCTGCTCACCATTTCCGTGCCCCTCATGATTTTATAAAGTATCCATGAAGTCACTCCTCAATCTCCAAAACTCCAGGGAAGAAAGCCCCAGCCTATTCAGCCTCTCCCTAGCTCAAACCCTCCAATCCTGGCAATATCCTTGTAAATCCTTTCTTCACCCTTTCAAGTTTAGCAACATCTCTCCCACAGCAGGGAAACCAGAATTGAAAAGTGGCCTAATGAATATTCTGTACAGTCACAACATGACATCCCAATTCCTATACTCAATGCACTGACAAATAAAGACAAGCGTACCAAATGCCTTCTTCACTACTCGATCTGCATTCTACCTTTAAGAAACTATGAACCTGCACCCCATGGTCTCTTTGCTCAGCAACAATCCCAGGATCTTGCCATTAAGTGTCTGATTTGCCCTGATTTGCCTTTTCTAAATTAAAGTCCATCTGCCACTCCTAGGCCCTTCTGATCAAGGTCCCAATATAGTGAGATAACCTTCTTCATTGTCCATTACACCATCAATTTTGGTGTCATCTGCAAAGTTACTAACCACTCCTCCTATATTCATATGCAAGTCATATAAATGATAAACAGCAGTGCACCCACAACAGATCTTTGCTGCACATCACTGAGCATGGATCTTCAGTCCAACATCAGGAAGGCAACAAATGTTACTCTGAGGCTTCAGAGTTATGATTTCAATCTGAAATTGAAGGCAGCAAGAGAAATTATGCTGGCAGATACCACATCACTGTTCTCACTACAGGAGAGACATAAGGTAAAAGATTGAGGTGTAAAGACTCATCACCTATTGGGTGTAACACACTAAGAAGGATCATAATCAAGACAAGACAACAAAGAAGAGTTACAGATGCTTTCGCAGTAAGTGATCCAGGGTAGACAATATGGCAGGATGGATCACATGGAAACTATAAATATCTACAGCCACTTGTTCAAAAAGCAATGAAGTAAGTAAAATGTATCTTTATTCCTTAACCTTGCTGCTTAAAGGCCACTTCCTGCCCATCTTTTATGTGGGTGGCAAAGGAGGGAGAAAGTGAGGACTGTAGATGCTGGAGACCAGAGTCGAGAATGTGGTGCTGGAACAGCACAGCAGATCAAGCAGCATCTGAGGAGCAGGAGAATCGACGTTTCGGGCATATGCCCTTCATCAGGAATAGGTTTGATTCATCTGCTCTTCGGATGCATTTCCAGCACCACACTCTTCAACGTGGCAAAGGATGGAGCCAGATTTTAATGATACCAATTGTTTATCCTGGAATTATTAATGAACAAGAGTATGGCTCCTTCATTAAAGGGCCATGGTTCTGTCAGATGCCTGCCCAATATCTGTTCTCACACCCCACTGATTCCCCCTCCCCACCCTTACAAAAGTTTCTTCTCCCCCTCTGTTGTGCACCATAGCCCTCACCCAATTTGATACTTTTAACAGGACCTTCTGACGTAGCCCTATTGAACCCCCCTCCCATTATGATCACCAACTTTCCTCTCCAATTGGCTGCAATCCCAGTAATGATCACCATTCTCAATGGCATTCCTAGGACCTGGGAGATGCTGGATATGATTGTAAAGTATTTTTAAGCTTGACTATAATTTCTATTCATTATAACTAATGTAAACCTGATAAAATTATAACCATGTACCATAGCTGCTCCCTAACTGAAACACACTCCACTTGACCCATTTCATTGTCCAGAACTAGGTCAGCTAAAACTTTGTTCCTTGTTGGGATGGAAATAGACTAATCAAAGTTCTGTTGTATATTTTAGGAATTCGTCCCTTTTTATCCTGTTACTATCTCATCAATATTAGGATAATTAAATCTGACATTTTGACTACTGTTAGCTCTTGGATTTTTCTGTAATTATTTTGCAATTTATCTCCCATTCCTTTCTGAACCTTTCATGGCTTATACTACACATTCCAGTGGAATAATAGCTGACTAAATATTCCTTAAATCTTAAGCAAATAGACTCTTTGACCCGTTGACTAAACTCTTCCGAAGTTCTGTTACAAATATTACCTTCATAAAAGTTGCACTTCGGACTGGATGTAAGATATATGATATCCATATCTGTAGAAATCGGTTAACAGCAGCCGTGATAACTGTGGGTAAACTGTCAGGCCTGTATTTTTATGGAGTCTTTGTGTGCTATCCAAAATGGATAACCGGACTTGTGATTGTAAAGGCAGCCTTCGTTCTGATAAATCCTACTTTCTCCAGTATGGGACAGGTGGCAAAATGGGGAAAATCCAGTATAAAATAAACCTTGATTGAATTATGCATGTAATAAATTAGCTCTAATAATTCAGAATTTTAAATATTTAATTTTGTAATCTTAGGTTTAGAAAGCCTTTGTTAGGTAAACTCCTGCAAGCTAAAAGTCATGAGACTAATCAAATTACATCAGTGCAAATGAATGGGATCTTCGACAGCATGAATAGATCTTTGTCCAGGACCCTCTTGTGGTGCAGTGGTAGTGTCCCTATCCCTGGACCATGAGGTCAGGATGCAAGTCCCAACACTCCAGAGTTGTATAACAACATCTCTGAACAGGCTGACTAGAAAAATAGAAAATTAGAAAAATAAAAAAAAGTAGAACTCTATCCACTGCTACACAGGTGTCTGAGCAACTCAAAGTCAGTAATTAAACACTAACCAAATTATTCTAATCAGAATGAGCCAACTATCAGGCCAGTGTGACTCTACATTGGACAAACAAGCAGAACACTAGCCACCAGGATACATGAACATCAACTAGCCACAAAAAGGCATGACCTACTCTCGCTAGTATCCTTACATACAGATGAGGAAGGATACCACTTCAACTGGGACAACATATTCATCCTAAAACAAGCCAAACAGAGACACATGAGAATTCCTAGGAGTATGACATTCCAACCAGAACTCTATCAACAAACACATTGACTTGGTCCCCATTTACCACCTGCTGGGAAAAAGAACAGGAAATTACTTCACTAATCCAAGGAAATTGGATGAATTAGAAAGCAGGTCACTAACACCGGTGCTTCACCAGAGGCTCACTGATGATGTTACTTAGAATGGTGATGAAATATCAAAAAACAAACCTTCCAGCTCAGTGAGCAAACTTACATCCAGAACTCAAACTGAGCTACAAATCTTCTCAAAATTCCCCAACAGCATTTACTGTCTTGTTCTGCAATATATGTCGAAATGAATTATAGATTTATAGATTTCTCAGGTTTTCAATTGTAAATTATAAGGATTCATAAATATTACCCTATTCCTCCATATATTTTGCATATCTAACGATAAATTTCTAGAGTCAAACCATTTTCCCCTAACCTGCTTTTCTCAAACAAGTTTCAATACTTCACATTAGTAGTCACCAAGGAGATGATAATGATAGGTTTAGAGAGGGTGGTGTTGAAATTCTGGGGCATGTCAATATTGAGGAGGAGGATATGTTAGGTGTCTTAAAAGCATTAAGATAATTAAGTCCTCAGGGTGTAATGGGATCTATCCCGGGACATGGAAAGAGATTGCTAGGGACTTGACCAAGATCTTTTTAATCTCTTCAGCCACAACCCCAAAGTCCCAGAAAATTGGAGAATACCCAATGTGCTTTTGTTTAAAAGGTCAACAAAGATAATCCAGGTAAGTACAGGCTGGTCAGCCTTACATCAGTGGTAGAAAATTATTTGAGAAGATTCTTATGAATGGTATTTACTTGCTTTGGAGAAGAATCGACTTATTAGGGATAGTCAACATGACTTTATATAGAGGAGGTCATCTCACAAACTTGCTTGTCACTTCCTTAAAAAAACTCAAAGATGATTGATGAGGGTAGGGCAGTAGATGTTGTCTACATGGACATTACTGAAAAGCATTTGACAAGGTTCTTCATGGTAGGCTGGCCCGGAAGATTTAGTCTTACGGAATCATTATGAGTTGGCAAGTTGGATCCAAAATTATTTCAGTAATAGGAGATAGTGGATTGTTATGGAGGGATGTTTTGATGACTGGAGGTCTGTGACCAATGGTATTTCACTGGGACCTCTGTTTGTTTAAATAGATGATTTAGCCAAAAAGAATAGGTGGTCTGATTAGTAAGTTTTCCAATGACCTAAATTGGTGGATTTGTGGATAGTGAGGAAGTTATCAAAGGTTGCAGCAGGATATAGATCAGCTGGAAAGCTGGACAGGGAAATGGCAGATGGCGTTAGGGCACAAGTCCACAGCTCCCTGAAAATGGCAACACAAATGGTGAAGATGGGTAAAGAAAAATATATGGCATGCTTGCCTTCATTGGTGAGGCAATTGAAGCTGGCAAATCCTGTTGCAGCTTTATAAGTCTTTAGTTTGGCGACATTCAGAATATTGTGCACAATTCTGATCTCCACATTTTTGGAAGGATGTGGAGGCTTAGGAGAGGGTACAAAAAAAAAAGACATCAGGATGTTGCCTGGATTCGATTGTATTTGCTATAAAGGAGAGGTTGGACAAACTGTTTCAGAGGCTGAGGGATGACCTGATAGAAGTATATAAAATTATGAGAAGCATGGATAGGTTGGATAGTCTGAGTCTTTTCCCAGGGTGGAAATGTCAAATACTAGAGGGGCATAGGTTTACAGTGAGAGGGGAAAAGTTTAAAGGAGGAGGTGAGCAAGGCAAGTTTCTTTTTTTAAAAAAAACAGGGTGGTAGGGAATGAACAGGTAGGGAATAGAGGGATACGGACGATATGGTACAGATAGATGTGATTAGTTGAGAATGGCATCATTGTCGACATAGACATACTTGGCCAAATGGCCTATTCCTGTGTTGTATTGCTCCATGTTCTATACTCGTTTTCATCTTATGTTTCTCATCATTACTGCAGGATTTCCAGGTTTTCTACATTTGAATGAAAAATGCCTGTTATACATCTTAGGCTCAAACATGTCTGTGTTCCATCTCCCAAAAGTTATCCAATTGTTGTATATTACATAGATGTTGTGCAGAGAAACAAATTAGGCCTAAAGAAACAAAATGATTTAGTCTGAATAATTTGTACAAACCTCATTTGCCGCTCTAATGGCAATCCATGCCAGCATTTTATATTTTGAAGGCTGCCTCAAAACATGGTGCAATATTTCTATCAGTCTTCCCTGGCCAGTAATCTGGTTAAGAAACAGAATTATTGAATAAATAATTTATTAAACTGTTTTAATTTTATATTTGTCAAACTGTACAATCCTAAATATAGAACAATTAATTTAATCTGCAAGAAATCAAATTGCACCTAATTTGATTATTGGAGTTCTGAATAATAAATTCAGGAATTGTTTTAAGGGTATGGACAGTGAATTAGATCAGCACACACTTCCACTTCTGGGTCTTGACATATTCAGACAATATTGACAGAGTGATAGTCTCCTCTTTGCTGCCTGCAAGCTTTACTCACAATAAACTTGGAGAGGCCCAGTCCAGTTTCTTTTGGCATGAGCCATAATGGAGACATGTCTTTAATTTGGAAAACTTGAACTGAATCGTTAGGCAAGTGGAAACAGAGGTAATCCAAGAGATCGATCTTGAAACAATACTGTGTTTCTTTCCTATAAATGGGCAGTCTCACTCTGTTGTGGAGATCTTCTGGGGTGACTTACAGATATTCCAGCAGCTCAGCGTGAAGGTCGAGTCCTGGCATGGATGTCTCAACATGGAGATCTCGTCCTTGCTTTGGAGGAAGCTTCCTGGTCTTCCAATGGCCCAGCATGGAGATCTAATCTTGGCGTGAAGATCTTGACTTGGAAAGGCGTGGCGGTTTTGGCCCGCTTTTCCAGCATACCCTGAGCCCAGGAGTTGCTAATTGAACTGTGATGAATCTTTAGCTTTTTTCTTCTTATTTATGACTTCTTTCATTAATTTAGGCACTGTGGTATGGTGACTTACAAACGTTTTGTAAAAGTACACATGACAATAAATTGCTATTCTATTCGAAGTGCTGTTTGATCTCCTTAATATTTCCAGCATTTTCTTTTGTTTCCTCACTTCCAAGCACCAACTTGTATTTTGCTTCTCTCTAAATGAAGTGAAGTAGCACGAGGGTCCAGACAGGATGCATTTTAAAACTTTTAAAACCATTGGATGATCAAAGCAGAAAATGTTTATTACTAACTGTACACACTATGAATGGGAAATTGTCTACTCCTCACTATTACTATTTTTTACCTTGATAAGTATAGAAAAACACACACAAGAGCTGTGATTGCATTAAACAATATTTATTTTCCAATATATTTCAACACTAAGGTGATTCAGAGGACTTCTGGGATATTTGCCTTCAGTGGTCAAGGCAATGATTGTAAAATCAAAGAGGTTATGATAGAGCTGTAGCTATAGTTGGCTATCCACAGCTGGAGTACTCTGTACAGTTCTGGTTGGCACACTTTCAAAAGGATGTGACTGCATAAGAGAGGGTGCAGAAGAAATTCACAAGGCCATTCTGAAGAAGGGTCACTGATCATGAAGCATGAACTTTACTTTTATTCCAAAAAGGTTGCCAGACCTGCTGAGTTTGTCAAGCAGTTTCTGTTTTTGTTTCACCAGAATATTGCCTGGGTTGGAGCAATTCAGCTGTAAAGAGCGTAGGTAGGCTGGAGTTGTTGCTTGGAGTTCAAGGCTTTTAACAAGGTTCTGCATAGGACAGTGATAGTGAAGGTAAGAGCCCATGGAATCTAAGGAAACTGGCTGAGGGGCAGGAAGCAGAAGTAATGATTGAGGGGTGTTTTTCTGAGTGGAAATGTTTTCAATGGGATCAAACAGGGGTTAGGACCTTGGGTTTATGGTTTATATAAATGATTTAAACAAGAATATATGAGGGTTGGTCAGTGTGTTTGCAGATAATACAATAATTGGCGGAATGGTAAATAGTAAAGAGGATAGCATTAGACTACACCAAATATAGGCTGTCATAGGATGTCATTGAATCCCTACAGTGTGGATACAGGCCATTTGGCCCAACATGTCCACACTGACCCACCAAAGAGTAACCCACCCAGACCCATTCCCCTACTACTCTACATTTACCCATAACCAATATACCTAACCTGTACATCCCTGAACACTACGGGCAATTTAGCACAGCCAATTCACCTAACCTGCACATCTTTGGACTAGTGGGAGGAAACTGGAGCACTCAGAGGAAACCCACACAGACACGGGGAGAATGTGCAAACTCCACACAGACAGTCGTCCAAGGCTGGATTTGAACCCAGTTCCCTAACACAGTGAGGCAGCAACACTAACCACTGAACCACCATGCCACCCTAGACAACTGGTCAGATGGGCTGTTCATTGTTAAACTGAATTCAATCCAGATAAATGTGAGGTGATGCACTTGGGTAGGACAAACAAGGCATGATAAATTATAGGACCCTGGGAAACACAGAGAATCAGAGGGACCTTGATGCGCATGTACACTGGCCTCATAAAGTAGTGGGACAAGTAAATAAAGTGATTAAGAAGGCATATAAAATTTATTAGCTGAGGCATAGAATTAGCTGAGGCATGGGGTTTATGCTGGAACTATATAAAACATTGGTTATGCCACAGAGTATTGTGGGCAGTCCTGGAATCCACATTATAAGCGTGATGCGGTTGCAAAGTGAGGGCGTTGAGGAGATTTATCAGGATGTTGCCTCAGCTGGAGAGTTTATTAATGAAGAGGGGAGTGTTGCTGAACAAAGAGACTTTGGAGCGCAGGTTCATAGCTCCTTGAAAGTGGAGTCGCAGGTAGATAGGATAGTGAAGGCGGCGTTTGGTATGCTTTCTTTTATTGGTCAGAGTATTGAGTACAGGAGTTGGGAGGCCATGTTGCGGCTGTTGGAATATTGCATGCAATTCTGGTCTCCTTCCTATCGGAAAGATGTTGTGGAGCTTGAAAGGGTTCAGAGGAGATTTACAAGGACGTGGCCAGGTTTGGAGGATTTAAGCTATAGGGAGAGGCTGAACAGGCTGGGCCTGTGTTCCCTGAAGCGTCAGAGGCTGAGGGGTGACCTTATAGAGGTTTACAAAATTATGAGGGGCATGGATAGGGTAAATAGGGGTAGGGGAGTCCAGAACTAGAGGGCATAGGTTCAGGGTGAGAGGGGAAAGATATAAAAGAGACCTTCGAGGCAACTTTTTCACACAGGTATGGAATGAGTTGCCAAAGGAAGTGGTGGAGGCTGGCACAATTGCAACATTTAAGAGGCATTTGGATGGGTATATGAATAGGAAGGGTTTGGAGTGATATGGGCCGGATGCTGGCAGGTGGGACTAGATTGGGTTGGGATATCTGGCAAGCATGAATGGGTTAGACCAAAGGGTCTCTTTCGATGCTGTACATCTCTATGACTCTAAGAGAAATTGAATAGACTGGGGTTATTTTCCTTAGAGAAGAGGAATCTGAAGGGGGACATGACTGAGGTATATAAAATTATGAAGGGCATATACAGGGTAGACAGAAAGAAACTTTTGTAGCTCGGTGGAGGGATCAATTGACAGGGGAAGAGATTTATGGTAAGGGGCAGGTTTAAAGGGGATCTGAGGAAAATATTTTTCATCCAGAGGTTATTGGGAATCTGGAACTCGCTGTCTCGAAGGATGATAGAAGGCAGAAACTCTCAAGTATTTTAAGTAGTACTTAGATGTGCACTTCCTGTGTTTTAGCATACAAAGCTATGGGATAAGTGCTGGAAAATGGGATTAGAATTGTTATGTGGTTGTTTTTGACTGGTACAGACACAATGGGCTTTTTTTCTGGCTGCAGATCTCAATCACTGTTGTCTGCAGAGAAGGGAAGACTGAGGGGCAATCTGATTGATGTGTACCAGCGCATAGGCAGAGTAGATAGGAAAAAAACCTTTCCCCTTAGTAGAATTAGAGGGGATTTAAGGAAATTTTTTTCTCATTCTCAGAACATGGATCTCATTGCCTTAAAGGGTGTTCAAGCCAGGAACCCTCAAGACAATTGAAAAGTATTTTGATGAACATTTGAAACACTGCAACATACAAGTCCATGGGCCAAATGGGAAAATGGGATCAGAATAGAAGGATAACCAGTACAGACACGATGGGCTAAACAGCCTTTTCCATCCTTGAAAAACTGTGCAACTCTGACAATTCTACACCATCACTGAACGCAGGTTTCCTTGATCATTTTCACCATGACCATGACTCTCCCAACTTATCTTCAGTTTTCAGATTTACAACAGAAACAACTGCAAAGAAGGTTCTAGTGAGATAAAGGGGCCAAAACCTGACTTACTGACTCTAGATTTTACTTTTTTTTTGAAGAAGTGTACAGTAATCATGCATGGAGAAACAAATGAAGCAAACGATGTGTGAGTGGTATAATTTTGAAGCTGAAGACAGAATTTTGGTGATGTGTCAAGTGGATGTTAGGATATTGGAGGACACTTATCTATAGGATAATATTGAGTTAATGTCTGTGTTATTTTATGAGGATGAAGACCTAAATCATTTGATATCTCATCTGCATTAACTTCCCTAAGATTCACATTTACAAAGTATAATCCAATATGTGAATATTGCATCAAGCCAAAGTACTGCAAACGCTGGAAATCCAAAACACATGGAATGCTGGAGAAACTCAGAGGTCTGACAGCATCTGCTTAGACAGAAACATTGTTAGCATTTCAAATCTAGTATGACTCTTCCTCAGAATATGAATATTGCAACTCTGCATGCATTTTGTCTAAGTCACTTGTAATTATCTCTGTATTCTCACCTTTCTTTTAGGCTGCTTCCCAACGACAATGATTCCTGATTTTAACGTTGCTTTGCTTTCAGCTCCAAGCTCTAAATCCTTCTCAATCACCTCATCAAGATAGAAAAATAACAAAGCAAGTTCCAAATATGATTGTCTGATCAACCTACAAGTTTAAAAGAAAACATATGTTTTGTATTAGTCATATGCAGCACGTTAGCGGTCTCTAAAGCAGTACATGCTGTTGTTTTGAGGGTATGATATGCTGTAGGGAAGCCAGGAATAGGAAAGTTGCCCAACCTCTATGAACATTTGTGGAGGCTGCTGGCTGAATAAGGTTAAACATGATTATGAGGATCAGAGGTAGGAACAAGAAGATATTTCACAATTATATGGAGACTGTTTTTACAGCAGCTTCCAGCATGAAAGTGAAGGGTGATAAGATTAGTCAATGTATTGTTTCTAGTTCATATTCTATGCTAGTCATGCAGACTTCACTCAGGTCTTCCATAACTTTTCTACATCATTACCAGTCAAAGTGACCTTTAGAAACACTCGAGTATTATCTAAATTCACAGCCACTGAGGCTTCCCTGGAAGGCTAGATGACTAATTATGATACTCTCTGCTTGTTACAAGTTGTTTTTCTCATCTTAAAGGAAAGGTAATGAAAATGACAAATGTACTTAACATTATGAGATACATGCATTGTTAACCATGACTTAATTTTGTGACAAGGCTACCCATCAAGAATCTTAATAAAAAGTCAATGTAGACCATTTCAAATGCTTTAGCCTCATCAACACTCCCAGTTACCTCCTCAAACAATTTGACCAAATTTGTCAAATGACCTTGCCTTTATAAATCCATCCTGAGTATGTTTAATGTCTGTCTCTCCAAGTGCAGAAATATTCTCTCCCTCCAAATTCTAAAACTTCCTATCTATGAAGACTTTTAATTTTCTAGTCTATCCCTCCTATTTTTTAACAATGGGACAACATTAGCAGTCCTGCAATCCTCAGGCACCCTACCTATGGCCAGAAAGGATTTGAAAGTTACTGCCAGAGACCTAGGTTCCTCCTCCCTTGCTTCTCTGAGCAGCCTTGGATACATCTCTTCTGGGCATGAGGATGCATCCACTTGTAAAGCTGCGAAACCTACTCGTCCTTCTCTCTATATTAATTTATTTGTATCTTTTGGTCATCTACCCTCATATCTATACTGTTATAATCCTCTCTCATTTTGAAAAACTGATGCAGAGTATTCACACACACAAGAAAATGAGTCCAAGTTGCTTTGAGTTTTGCAACATGAACCCTAGCAAGTTCTCTCATTGTATTTTACCAAACCCACCTTATTAATTGCCTATCCTGCTCCTATAATATCTCATGTCTTATTTTTTGACCAGTTTTACCATTTGCACTTCTTAAAACAACTCTCCCATATGTGGTTATCCGAGAATTCACCAGGATCCGAGCACCCGCACCATCTTTAAAATCCTATTTTGCACCAGAAAAGACTGCCAGTTTGATATTTGCCTTGGACAATGACAGATGGGGGAATCAGCGCCATGTTCTGCAGACAGGGTTCTGGACACCCTGTTGTACTGGGTGGTGCACAGGCAAGACATCCTTTTACCCCAACAATGGAAGGCAATAGACAGATCATGCCATCCTGTCCAAGGTTGCCACCCAGTTTACAGCAGTCCCAGCCAGCTACAGGAATATCCGGAACTGAAAGGTGGTGGTCAAGGACATTCTCCACTCTGCTAGTAGAAGTGGTACTATCTTTAGACTGATATCTCACAGTTATTCTATCTCTACCACTGTACCCACCTTGCACCAAGGCCCATTCTCTACTAATAATGTTCCCACTAATTTGCAGTCACTGGTCAGAGTTTCTGCACTGCTAAATATGGATGCATCGAATTCCAGTTCAGAAGTCACACCTGCGTGTGAATGTTAAAGGTCTGTGCAACACCAGGAAAAGTTAGAGAGAACACAGTCTACCAATTTCATTATTGCTGGCAACAGTTTTCCTCACTTGCTGTCATCCACCCAAAACCTCAAGCACCAATCAGTAAACATCCCCACGTCTGACCTTATGATAGAGGGAAGATCATTGGTGAAGCAGCTGAAGATGTTGAAGACACTGCCCTGAGGATCTCCTAGAGAAATATTCTGGATGTGAGACAACTGACCTCCAACAATCACAATCATTTTCCTTTGTATCAGATATGACTCCAACCAGCAGAGGGTTTTCTCTCAGATCCCCAATGACCCCTGATGCCACACTGGGTCAAATGGAACCTTGATGTCAATGGCAGTCACACTCGCCTCGCCTCGCCTCGCCTCTGGATTCTGAACTTTTGTCCATATTTGAACTAAGGCTGTTATGAGGTCAGGAGCAGAGTGGCCCCTTTGCTACCAGTAGGTCAGAGTCAGAATTTCCCCTTCTAAGAGGTGGAGAGGCATCCCATCAACCGCATTATTGTCTGCATTGCCAACTCACTCATTTGGGATGCTTAACCACCTGCATCAACATTAATAATTGTCGTTCCACTTTCAGCTCCCAGAATACTGACCTACCTCATTCCAGAAGGACAACAGCCCACGACAGGGCAGAAAGCTTTAATGCGGTTGGTCGGATGCCTGTCATTTGACTCCCCATATTGAATATCATAAAAAAATCTAATAAAACCTAGGGTTATCTATAGGAATGCCCATCATTGATCAGGTGTTTTACAAGATTGGCCCCACAAAAGGGAAGGGGAGAATACAGTAACCACATTGTGTATGATCATTGTAACACAGTGTATAAACATACTCCTTTTTTCTGTCAAAGCAGAGCGTGTTATGAATCTATCTTCCGATCTGAGCTAAAGATTAAGAAAACCATTCTGTTTTCACATCGAATGGGGAAGATCCTTTGGCCCACTCTCTGCATTAACCGGGTTTTAGTTGAATACAAGGGGGTCTCTCCTTTTACTAGATGCTAGGTTGGTACAGAGTCACAGAGATGTACAGCATGGAAACAGACCCTTCGCTCCAACCTGTCCATGCTGACCAGATAGCCCAACCCAATCTAGTCCCACCTGCCAGCACCCGGTCCATATCCCTTCAAACCCTTCCTATTCATATACCCATCCAAATGCCTCTTAAATGTTGCAATTGTACCAGCCCTCCACCACATCCTTTGGCAGTTCATTCCATACACGTACCACCCTCTGCGTGAAAAAGTTGCCCCTTAGGTCTCTTTTATATCTTTCCCCTCTCACCGTGAACCTATGCCCTCTAGTTCTGGACTCCCTGACCCCAAGGAAAAGACTTTGTCTCTTTATCCTATCCATGCCACTCATAATTTTGTAAACCTCTATAAGGTCACCCCTCAGCCTCCAACACTCCAGGGAAAACAGCCCTAGCCTTCCAGCCTCTCCTTATAGCTCAAATCCTCCAACCCTGTAACACCCTTGTAAATCTTTTCTGAACCCTTTCAGGTTTCACAACATCTTTCCGATAGGAAGGAGACCAGAATTGCATGCAATATTCCAACAGTGGCCTAACCAATGTCCTGTACAGCTGCAACATGACCTCCCAACTCATGTACTCAATACTCTGACTGATGAAGGAAAGCATACCAAACACCTTCTTCACTATCCTATCTACCTGCGACTCCACTTTCAAGGAGTTATGAACCTGCACTCCAAAGTCTCTTTGTTCAGCCACACTCCCTAGGACTTTACCACTAAGTGCATAAGTCTTGCTAAGATTTGCTTTCTCAAAATGCAGCCCCTCACACTTATTTGAATTAAACTCCACCTCCATTGGCCCATCTGGTCCAGATCCTGTTGTAATCTGAGGTAACCCCCCTCACTGTCCACTACCTCCAATTTTCGTGTCATCTGCAAACATTACTAACTGTACCTCTTATGCTCGCATCCAAATCATGGTTAGATTGGTGAGATGTGTGGGGGAATGAGTGGTCCTAGGGTTTGAGAAATATGTAAGAATGCAGATTAGTGGTGTCACATGCATCTACTGATCTGAACCATTGTCCCAGAAAGATAGCAGTGGGCTTCTAACTTGTTCACCTGAAATTCATTTACCTCATGGTGCTCCAATGCCAGCCCATCCTAGCACCAAGAACAGTATCAAGTAGGCACTCCAGGCAGCAAAACTATCCCAATGTTGGGGAATGGCCTGATTTGCAACTTCCACCTCAAAGATAAAAACTTGGTCCTCTTACTTAAGTTATGGAGCTATTTCCAGCATTTTGGCCCAGAGACAGTGAAGTAACCATGATTTTGTTCCAAATCAGGATGGGGAGTTCTGTGCAAGAGCACTTTCTGGACATGAAAATAAAGTTGACTCTCAAAGGGTCTCATGGCACAGCAGTAGTGTCTCTAACTCTCAGCTAAGAGGCCTGAGTTCTGGTCTCACCTGCTCCAGAGGTGTGTAATAACATTTTTAAACTGGTTCATTAGAAAATAAGTGATCTTGGTTCCATTCTCTCATCTTTGGTGTTATTGCATTGTATTTATTTTTTAAAATTAGTGGCAGAGAATACCAGGCTTTGAGAAATTATATAGGTGAGTTGGTGGTGCTGAAAAAATCCAGCAAGTTGTATATTAATGCACTTCCAGAAATTTAAAAAAAGAGTTGGTCGACTGCTGGGAAGACTGGGTTCAAGTCCCACCTTCCCTGAAGCTATGTTATAATGTAAAAACAATGAGTGCAGATGCTGGAAACCAAATACTGGATTAGTGGTGCTGGAAGAGCACAGCAGTTCTGAAGTGCTGTGCTCTTCCAGCACCACTAATCCAGTACTATGTTATAATGTGTCTGAATGGGTTGGTTCAAATGACTGTAAATTGACTGCTCAAATATTGTATTGGTAGAACTTCTACGATCTTGTAGAAAAAAAGAACTTCGCCTTGCATGCTCACATCTAATAATTGTTGCTCAAAAAAAAGAGCTGGGTTCCTACCTTCTCATGGGCCTGGCCAAGGTAGCCATCAACAGATCGAGGTAATGGGACATGGAGGGAGTCAGTTCCCAACACTCTGCCTCTCTTTTGCAGCTATGTTCAAGCAGGTGTATCCTTTGAGATGAAGCACATCATATCCACTAACACATTGTTGATGCCCTTAGAGACAGCTAGGCACTGTGGGAACTTTATTTCCCCCTCCAACTCTATTTTAATTTAGTCCCGTCCCTCTCTTCCTTCATGTATTTCTCTTGTTTATTTGTGACTGTTTAGTAGTTTGAGTGATTTGGTGGCGGGGTTTCCTAAAATAAAAACAAAGGAGAGCCAGGGTATTTGGGATTCTTATGACATGGTGGTAGTGTCTCCATGTCTGGACCATAAGGCCTGGACTCAAGAACCACCTGCTCCACACGTGTCATAACATATGTGAACAGATTAATTAATAATATCTGTACTGTAGGCAATGCTGGTGTTAACTGAGATTTTAAGAGAGCTAAGTTCTTGTATGACTTGGGGAAGTATGGTGGCTCAGTCATTAGAACTACTGCCTCACAGTGCCAGTGACCCAGGTTTGATTCCACCCACAGGCGACTGTCTATGTTGGGTTTGTACATTATCCCTCTGTTTGCATGGGTTTCCTCCCACAATCCAAAGATGTCAGTTGTCAGTGTGAGACTGCAGCACGTTATTGAATAAAAATCCTGCCAACAGGACTGGTAGGGCCTTCATATCCCCAGTTCATGCGAATTTTCCCTGCTTTTTTAGCAGATGGTCATAACCCTCTGCTTGATCCCTGCCAAGTAAAAGCTAAAAAAATGACAAAACAAAAAGCGATTGCATTCGTAAGAAACAGTAATGGAGGAAAGGTCTTAGTAAAGTAAGAACATTCTATAGAAATGTAACAGCGGTTGTGTGGACAGAAGAAAAGAGCTCAATGGTTAGCACTGCTACCTCACACAACTAGGGAGCCGGGTTCAATTCCAGCCTCAGGCAATTGTCTGTATGGAGTTTGCACGGGTTTCCTCCGGGTGCTCTGGTTTCCTCCCACAGTTCAAAGATGTGCAGGTTAAGTGAATTGGCCATGCTAAAAATTGCCCATAGTGTTCAGGGATGTGTAGGTTAGGTGCATAAGTCAGGTGAAATGTAATAGGCTATGGGAATTGTCTGGGTGGGTTACTCTGAGGCTCTTTGGGCCAAATGGCCTGTTTCAACACTGTAGGGATTTTATGTGTAGATTAGTTGGACTGGCCATGTTAAATTGCACATAGAGTTCAGGAATGCACAGGTTAGGTGGATTTTCCATGGGGAATATTGGGTAAGGGGTGGGACTAGCTGGTCTGCTCTTCACTGGGTCGGCATGGGCTGAATGGCCTGTGTCCACACTATAGGGATTCTATGACTTGGCAGTAGATTTCAAACCAAAAAGAAAAAAGCTGGATTACGTCTCAAAGCCTTAGAGAAAGGTGGGCACCATGGCAGTTCATGTGCATTATCTCCCCTCAAACTTTACTGATTTAACCTTTCCATCATTCCCTACCTGTTATTGCTGAACACCCCTAATGGGCATTGCTTGTAATTTGTTCTTGGATGGTTTGTCAAACAGGTGATTTAATTGTGGATTATAAGGAAAAAAAGTGGATTCTCACTTCTCTTCCTTGGCCATATTTGTGCTCAGGGGTCCTTGGAGAGGGAGCAATGCCCATCAGCATTCTCAAAGCCTTTAATATCATAAGATGTAGGAATACAATTATGCCATTCAGCCCATAGAGTCTGCTCCATCATTCAATGAGTTCACAGCATAATCCTCAATTCTATTTTCCTGCCTTCTCATTGTAACCCTTGATTCCCTTGCAGACTAAATATTTGCTGATTTCAGCTTTGAATAGATATAATGACCCAGCCTCAACAGCCCTCAGTAGTAAAGAATTCCACAGATTCACTGCCCTCACATGAAGTTCTTCCTCATCTCAGTCGTAAAACAGTGAGCCCTTATTCTGAGATTATGCCCTCTGATCCAAGACTCTGCCAGTAGAGGAAACAACCTTTCTGCATCAAACCTATCTCTTCTTCCTCGGGTTGCTGAGAAAATTCGGCATGATGGTGAATACCCTTGCCAACTTTCATAGGTGCACCATAGACAGCATCCTGTCTGGATGTATCAGTATCTGGTATGGTAACTGTACCATTCAAGATCGGAGACGGTTACAAAGAATGGTGAACTCGGCCTGGACAATCACAAAGGCCAACCTCCTACCTATAGAATCCATCTACCTGGCCCACTGTCAAGGAAAGGCAGCCAGCATCCTCAAAGATCCATCCCACCCGGCGAATCTTTCTACAACTTCGACCATCAAGAAGAGATGAGCGGCACGGTGGCACAGTGGTTAGCAGTGCTGCCTCACAGCGCAGAGATCCGGGTTCAATTCCCGCCTCAGGCAACTGACTGTGTGGAGTTTGCACGTTCTCCCACTGTCTGCGTGGGTTTCCTTCGGGTGCTCTGGTATCTTCCCACAGTCCAAAGATGTGACAGGTCATGTGAATTGGCCATGCTAAATTGCCCGTAGTGTTAGGTAAGGGTGGGTTGTGCTTCGGCGGGGCGGTGTGGACTTGTTGGGCCAAAGGGCCTGTTTCCACATTGTAAGTAATCTAATCTGTAAGTAATCTAATCTAAGAAGGTACAGAAGCCTGAACACGTGCACCAGCCAGTTTCAAAACAGTTTCTACCATACTGTTGTTAGAATATTGAATGGACTCACAAACTCTTAGCATTCGTCTGTACCTGTGTTTTCTTCCTGCTGTTTACCTACTATTTACTTATCTATGCTACTTAACTATGTGATCTGCCTGTATTGCTCACAAGACAAAGCTTTTCACTGTGCCTTGGCACACTTGACAATAAATTCAAGTCCCCTAAGAATTTTGCATATTAAAAAAGTTATTTCTCATTCTTATAAATTCCAAGTTCAGGGCCCAAACTACTCAACCTTTCTTCATAAGTCAGTCCCTCCACACTCTCCACATCCTAATGAAACTTCTCTGGACTGCTTCCAATGCCAGTATATATTTTCTCAGATAAAGTGCTTCAGTTGTGACCTGACTAGTGCTTTGTACAGCTTTAGCAAGAGTTACCTACTTTTATACGCCATTCCCTTTTAAATACAGGTCATTTACCTTCCCGATTACCTGCTGAGCTTCAATGCCAGGTTTTTAAGATTCATGCAAGAGGACTCCAAAATCTCTCCGTGCTGCAACTTTCTAAGTCTTTCTCCATTTAAATAATATTCAACTCCTCTATTCTTCCTGCCAAATTACATGACATCACATTTTGCAGCATCATGTTCCATTTGTCAAGTTTTTTTTGCCTAATTTCTTAAGCTGTCTCTCTCCCTCTGCAGACGTTTTGCATCATCTTCGCTGCTTGCCTTCCTATCTATGTTTGTCATCCACAAACTTCATGATAGTACATTCATTTTCCTTATCAAAGTCATTAACAAAAATGTTAAATATTCATGGTCTCAGCACTTCACTAGACAAGGTTGCCATCCTGAAAATGTGTCTCTTACTCCAACTCTCAGCATTCTAATAGTTAGCCAATTTTCTACTTCTGCTGATAAAATAAGAATCCATGGTGTTGGAGGTATTGTAAGTACTCTAATGTGTGGTACTTTATCAAAAGCTTTCTGCAGAGCTAAGTATGTTACATCCACTGTTTCCCCTTTATTTATCATACTGTTACCCTCAAAGATTTCTAATAAGTTTGTCAAACATTATTTCATCTCTGTAAATTCATACTGACTCTGCCTGATCATATTATGCATGTCTAAATGATTTGCAATTCGATTTTTTATAATTGACTTTAACACTTCCCAATAACAAACAGCTAACTGGCCTGTAGTTAGCTCTTTTTTTTTGACTCCTTCCCTTTTTGAATAAGGGTGTTTTCTTTGAATAATTTTTCCAGAATCCAACGATTCGCAGGAGATTACTACCGCTATTTCTGTAACTGCTTATTTTAATATCCTCAGGTATATCCCATCATGTCCAGGCTATGTGTTGGTCTTTACACCATTGGTTTCCCTACTACTTTATTCAACTTCACTGCCATTTCCTAATACCCCATTGTTATTTCCATAGCCTCTTTTTCTATGTACACTTTGGCTTCTCTCTCCATTCTGATATATTTAAAAGAAACTATTTTGTTCATTTTAATATTGCTTGCAAGTTTACCCCCAAAGATATTTCTCTCTCTTTATCATGTTTTGTGGTACTCTTTGTTGGTATTTAAAAGGTGAAGTCAACTAACAAAAAAGCAGTGCTCCAAAAGCTTATGATTGGACTATAATCTGGTGTTGTGGGACTTCTGACCATGATCACATTGAAAGGCAAAGCAGGCGCAAAAGGCCAAATGCCTACTCTTGCTCCTATTTTCTACATTTGCACAACCATCTATGCTGTTGAACTCCTTTCCTAGTCCACTTCAGCCCACTTTGTAATTACCCTTATTTAAGCTTCGCACAGTTGCTTCTGATCCAAGTTCCTCCTTCTCAAACTGAATGCTAAGTTCTACCATGTTAGGATCACTGTTTACTGCAACTTTTACTCTGATATCATTTTATAAAAATGGCCTCATTACACATCAGATCCAAAATAGACCAATTTACTCTCTATCCCACCACATAGCTATTGTAGGGGTCTACAGATTACGCCTACCAGTACATTCTCCCATTCTTATTTCTTACATCCATTCATATGGATTCTACATCTTCTGATCCAACAAGATTTCTTGCTGTTGTACCTATTCCATCCCATACTAACAATGCTAACCTCCCACAATTTCCTTACTACCTGTCCTTTTAAAAAAGTCACATATACCTGAATGTTTAGTTCCCAGCTTTGATAACTTTTAGCCTGCAATGGAGATATGGTTACAAGATCAAACCCATTCACCTACATTTGCTTTAACTTCATATATTTTGTTTCATATACTATGTGCATTTAAGTAAAGAACCACTAATTTTGCCTTTTTCCCATCTTTTCCCCATTTAATCCTAACTACTGCTGTCTTTTTCTACATTTGTACACTGTATCCTTTCCTGTCCCAGTCTGGGTGTTGCTACCCAAATAGGCTGCCCTGCAATCCTACTAAATTCTTTTGCTTGTAAGCTTACATTCCCCTGTAATGAGTCATACGATTTGCAAGGACATTGGTCCCAGGACAGTTCAAGTGAAATCTATCCAACTGGATCTATCCCTTTTACTTTAGTACTGGTGCCAATACCCCACAAACTGAAAGCCATTCCACCCACATCAATGTTTGAGCCACACAATTAACTCCTTGACTTTATTTACCCTATGCCAGTTTGCCCATAGCTCAGGTAGAAATCTTGACTGGTCAAATATCTCTCAGCAGAATCTCCTTTCTGGTCATATTAATATCATTAGTATGAATGTGTGAGATGATAACTAGATCCCTCCCCTCCTAATCAAAGTTCTTCTCCAGCCCTGAGGCAATGTCATTAACCCTAGCAAAAGGGAGGCAATGCAGCCTTCAGAACACCCTCACAGCTGCAGGGAACAACATCTATCCCTCTAATTATACTGGCCCCGACCACTACTATATTCCTATTCCCTCCTGTTCAGTTGAATGGCTCCCTGTACCAAGGTTAGTTCACTCATCCTCCTTGCAGACCCCACTCTAGTCCACACAGTTTATAAGAATCTCCTAACTACAGAACAATTGTAGGAGCTGAGGGTTCTCAATGGAAACCTCCTGGATCCTCAAATCTGCCTCACCTGCTGTCATACCCTTCTGTTCTTAATCATAGACCAATTCTGAACAACCTCATCCAAGAGGTGTGATCACCCTCTGGAGCAAAATGTCCAAGTAACATTCCTCATTCCTGCTGTGTTGCAGCTTGAATTCTGGCACAACTAGGAACCAAAGTTCCTCAAATTACAAACACTTACAACAGAAATGTCCATGCAAGATTGGTATCCAGCAGCTTCCACATGTTGCAGTAGCAACATATCGCCTGTCCTGCCATCACTATTGTATTTTTTTAAACTTATTTAATTTGTTTGATTTAATTTATGAATCAATCACTCTGCTGCTTTTAACACTTTACTGTAATATCTTGTTTTTATAAACTCAAAAATATCCACTAGTATCAATCTAACACTTAAGCAGCAATTCTTAAGAGAAAAGAACAGGAGACCTAAACACAAACTGAAGACCTTATTTTACTATAAAAACTCTAAATTCACCAGTCCTGTTCACCACTTTCTTTCTTGTCACTAACATCACCCTGTGATTTGTGACATCATTCTGCCAATGATCTTACAGCAGGTCACGCTCTCAAATAGGAAAGGATAAGAAGTGTGAATTATTTCTCACTCTGGAGTGTTGACCTTATTTAAAGCACCTTTGCTCCCCTTTGTACTGAATTCTTACTTTGAATCATATTTTTAAGAATATACTCAATTAAACCTTTGACCCTGAAGTTTCCTCAAACAAATCATGCTCCTTACTTTCTGTACTTTGTAAGAATTCCCAATCTTATATAGATCGAGCTGTAGTAATCAATACCTCATTTAGATAAGGGAGAACTGTGGGCACCTCAAGGGCTTAGGTGCATTATTTACCCCACCGATTCCATTTTGTTTTAGACTCCTCCCTCTTTTACTTTTGATGTATTCTTGTTTTGCTCCAAGCAGACAGTACTTGTAATGTATTTGTTTAATTGGTAAAGTGTATAATTTCATGTTGAGTTTGCCAAAAGAAAGAATTGGCGTCTTAAACTGGCCAACTTTCAAAGCTTTCACACAGATGTGGACACCGCGGGTGGGGGTGGGTTGGAGTGCATTATCTACCCTTCCAATATTATTTTGATGTAGTCCCCTCAGTTTACTTCTCTTTTATGTTAATATTTGCTTTTGTTACATTGGTCCTGGCAGGCAAAGTTTGTTCTTTGATTAATTCTGGATATTTGATAATTTGGTGGTGAGGTTACAAAAACGAAAAATTGGGTTTTCGCCATCTTCAACAGATACATTCATGGCTGGGAGACCTGTTGGAGAGTGAGCACCTAGTGTCCATCAGTAAGTACATCCTTGAAGTTGTTTGAGGTAGACACAGTGGGCACTAGAGTGCATTACCTTCCCCTCCAACAGTTGGTTCCCTCCCTCATTGCCCTACGTTTTGTTTTGTTACTGTAACACTGTCCTGATTAGCAGTGTTTGTTATTTAATTTTAAAATAATAAGGGCTGGGTTCTCATGGGAAGATGATGGCATTGTGATATTATCATCAATACTGATATAATTAGCATATAAAGACAGTCAGGTCAAAAACCTGCCATGGTATATTAATGGAATTTGAATCCAATGAAGAATTCCTCATCAACATATCTAAGCAGCAGGCTTGCAGAAGTTGGCAATTCTGGACTACCTGTCTCTTTTCCATGACTATGTCTATACCCAGGTGACCTTGGAGAAGGAGCACCCAGTGTTCACCAGTAACCTTGATACAATCACAGACAGATGGGCGCAGCGATTGTAACAAGGTCAGCCAGACTGATTAGGCTATTAATCTGGTTCAATCAGGGAGGCCTGGTTGATAGATAAGAATAGGAGAGTACTGGCCATCAACAGGTCCAGGCAGCGGGCCGTGGAGGGGGTCGTTAGGGCCGACTGCCTGCCCCTCTTCCGGGGTTACGTTAGAGCCCGGGTGTCCTTGGAGAAGGAGCACGCGGTGTCCACCAACACCCTGGAGTCCTTCAGGGAGAGGTGGGCGCCACAGGGAGTGGAGTGTATTATTTCCCCGTCCAACTCTATTTTGATTTAGTCCCTACCCTCCCCTCCACTGTTTTTGACCACACAGCATTGCCCTGTGGTTTGAAGGGCAGTGCTTGTCACTGGCCACTCGGGTGTTTTTCATATCTTCCTGGTGGTGGAAATTGAATAAAGATTTGTGCACCTTGTGTCTTTCACTGTGTCTCACACCTGCACACACACACCATGGGTGCTGGGGAAAAAATAAGCACTACCGCAGTTAGGCGGTAGTGTGGGGTTATTTTTTTTTAATTTTAAAAAAAAGAAAAAAAAGGAGTTTTTGATAAAAAGAAAAAAAAATAAACAGGAGTGATAAGCACTACTGTAGTTAGGCGGTAGTGTGGGCGGTAAATAAAAGGAAAAAAAAAGAACAGGAGAGTCAGACATCCTGCTCACACAGAGTTGGATCTGTGTTAAGGACTCTCCATGTGTAAATAAAGGATGACCTGGTAACAGGATACAGGCCTCTGTGGAATTATCCCAGTGGACACTGCAGTGACTTGTCTCTCCAATGCTATTTTGATTTAGTCCTCTCCCTTGTCACCACTCCCTACTGTTCTTCTGATTTTTGTTAGTGTTACAAACTTACACACTAAGGCAATGTATTTTGTTGTCTCCTAATTGGGTGATTGAGGACATTCACCACCAAATTAGCCTATGGTGTGTGGATATTTGGACAGGGAAAGGGTCCTTACAGACACAGAGGCTGGTACTCATGCTATAGATTTACAATAAAACTCAAGTCTGTGAAAATCTTTCTGACGAATTCAACATAAGGCCCTCAGTCTGTTGCATAGTTTGATGTTTTTATCACTTAAAAAAGTTAATACATTGGGAAGTCTTGGGCTTCCTATCCCTTAACTTTAAGGGCATCTCACTGATGCCTCCTATTGATCTTCTAGTTAAAGAGCTCCCCAAAAGTTGCAAGCCCTTGAATAAGAATCTGCAGTTTGTGGTACTTCAACAGCTTCGGATGTTGGGTAGCTCCATAATGTCTGAGGGGAAATAGAAAAAGATTTTTTATTTGTGCTCAAAGAGACTTGGACAAATAATAAAGAGAGAAAATCGTTGTGACGATTTGAGGGAAGAGCCAGAGATTGGGATGAAACGCAAGAGTCAACACTGGGAAGCCATGAAGGATGAAATAGTGTCGATCTGTGGTTCTCTATTCAATGATATTCAAATTCAAGTAAAATCAAATTCATTTCACAAAAAATGTTCTGAGGGGGGAATAATGGGGCTACACAGCAACCTGGAAATTACTCTTCTGATTACACATAAATTGTCCACTTTAAGGCAGCATGGGTGCTTGACCACACATATCTGTAACATTGATTCATTTACAAAGATGCAGCAGTCATGCACAATAAAATAAGAGACAAATAAAACTAGGAGTGGAATCTTGTGGTGGATCCAGGCTACCAAATAGAGTGCCAGTGAGAGTCTTAAGTTGAGGTCAGGAAGGCTCACTGCTGCATCAAACATCCTGGGGCCAGAGATCTCAAATATCAAAGATGTGGCAGCTACTACTGGCATGGCATCCACGGATAGAAATCCTTAGATAGAAATCCATCTCAGGAACTGGAGAATGACAGTGGGAAAGGGATCACAAGATAGGACCAAATTTGGAGAGTTGGGGGAGGAGGTGATAAAGCTTGGGGAGTGGAGTGGTGGAACCAAAAGAGAAAATGCTGGAAAATTTCAGCAGGTCTGGCAGCATCAGTAAGGAGAGAAAAGAGCTGACATTTCAAGTCTAACCGACCCTTTGTCAAAGCTAAAAAAAAGGGAGAAATAGGGAGGTATTTATACTAGGTCAATTTATTGAAGAAAAGGGAATGTGTGAGTTGTCACAGTGGTGTTTTATAGTGAGGTCAAATGAACCCCTGAATACTGGAATCTAGAGTGGAGTGGTGGTATGGGTGACTCTCAGGGGACTCCTCAACCCCTTCCACCAACCTGGGTTCCTTGATCACACACCAAATGTTTTTGAACAGGGAATCCCTGCAGGGAGATGCCAGTATTTTTGCCCTATTAAGTGCCCATCCACCACCAAAACCACCATTGCAGAGGATGCAGAATTCTTCTGTAGGATGTAAATAGCTCTTAGAATCGGGAAAAAAATATGCAAAAGTATATCTGCATTTGAAAGGAGCAAGATGAGTTTATATTGGTTGTGGAGATAGGCAGGTAGGACAAGTCCGGACAAGTCATGGGGACAGTTACTGAGCTGTCCCCATGACTTGTCCTACCTGCCTATCTCCTTTTCCACCTATCCACTCCACCCTCTCCTCCTTGACCTATCACCTTCATCCCCTCCCCCACTCACCCATTGTACTCTATGCTACTTTCTCCCCACCCCCACCCTCCTCTAGCTTATCTCTCCACGCTTCAGGCTCACTGCCTTTATTCCTGATGAAGGGCTTTTGCCCGAAACGTCGATTTCGAAGCTACTTGGATGCTGCCTGAACTGCTGTGCTCTTCCAGCACCACTAATCCAGAATGCAGCTGTTTATAACCAAATTGGCCAGGCCCAGGAGCAGATCCATTTGGAATTACTGATCTGCCCAGACCTCTCCGCACCAGGTACTCAAAGATCATGGCCATGGGACTGAAGTGTAATCAAAAACACAACAAAGGATTTTTTAAATAAAAAAGGGATGCAAACACCTATAACCAACATAATCAAAGTCCATGGACTCCACAGTATCGCATTAAAAAAAACCAGCTAGCTGGGAGTCCATGAACCACTGCAATCTGCAGTTATAAGTTATATCTGCATGCAACACCCTCCATCCCAGGTCTCTGATGGAAAGAGGGGGGATCCTCACATAGAGGATCCTCCACTGGAGGGTCCACTTTATTGTTTTCTTCGACTCAGAAGTGTTATCACACACAACTGAATATCCTTTCCACTACCAAATTTACCAAAACATTTATTTATTTTTCTTTTGAAAACTAATAACCACCAGAAAAAAACCTCATGTAGCCAGTTGAGCACTTACAAGCAAAGTCCATTAAGGGCAAAGCAAACCAAAGGTGAGATGTGGGTAGGGAGTGAGGGAAGTGAATAAATCAAAACGGAGTTGGAGAGGGAAGTGAAGCAGTCTATGAAGCCCCTCTCTCCATAGAGATCAAGAGCATTGGTGGACATTGTGTACTCCTGGGAAAAACAATGACTGCAGATGCTGGAAACCAGATTCTGGATTAGTGGTGCTGGAAGAGCACAGCAGTTCAGGCAGCATCCAAGTAGCTTCAAAATCGACATTTTGGGCAAAAGCCCTTTTATTCCTGATGAAGGGCTTTTGCCCAAAACGTCGATTTCGAAGCTACTTGGATGCTGCCTGAACTGCTGTGCTCTTCCAGCACCACTAATCCAGAATTGCGTACTCCTGACCAGTCACACCCGGGCATGAGCATAATTGCAGAAGAGGGCATACAGCAGATATGACCGTCTCCACAGCTCACTGCCTGGACCTATTAATAGCCACCCAAGCCAGGCCAGGCCAAGAACAGACCCACGAGGAGATCCTTAGATTGGCCCACACTCCTTTGCACCAGGTACCTGAAGAATAAGAGCATGGGGTTGAAGTTCAATCAAAAACCCAACAAAAGATATTTCAAATAACTGAAAAGGGGGTGCAAGATTTATAAAGGGCTCAGGTGATGAATTCTCGCTGGGCAGGCATTGCCTACTACCAAGGGAATTCTTACTCAACAACCTCTATAGGGAGACTAGTTAGTGATTTCTTTATAGGCCTAAAAGGGTTATCATTGCTTAATTGACTAGATTTATTTGGTATGATGAATTGGAAGGTTTGATGAAAGGTTATTGATGTGAAATTTGAACACTGTTTCAATCTCTACAGATTGAGTATTTCCAGCATTTTCAGCAAATATAGTTAGCTGTTCCTGGTTAAACTTACCAGAGATTTTGGTCATGTAAGTAAGTGACATTGATAGCTTCCATCAATAAATTAACAGCTTCAAGGGTCTTCCCGTAATTTATTTCTGTTATTTGGCGCAGTACCTTTCCTAAAGGAAAATCAAATACATGAAACAATTTTAGCTCATTTGTTGATAAACATTTTACTTAATTGAAAACTGATTTGCATTTTGAAGAGACACAGCATAGAGTCTACAGTTGAAAAAAGGTCTTTTAGTCCGTCAGGTCTATACCAGTCAAAAACAACTATTTAACTATTCTAATCCCATTTTCCAGCATCTAGCCCAGATTCAACAAACAAAGAGTTCCAGGTTCAACCACCTTCTGAATGGATTTTCTTTTCCTCATATCTCCTCTATATCTCTTGCCCCTTCCCTTAAATCTATGTCCCTAGTCACTGATCCTCCACCAAAAGCAAAAGTTCCTTCCTTTCTACCCTGTCTATACCACTGAATATATCTCATGTCCATTGTCTCCTGTGCCAACAAAAATAGCCCCAGTCTATCCAGTCTCTCTTCATAACTAAAACTCTCCAGCTCAGGTAAAATCCTGGTAAATCTCCTCTGCACCTTCTCCAGTGCTAACACACCCCTTCAAAAATGCAATTGCCAGACTACAAGCAATACTCCACCTGTGGCATTTCCAACTTTTTATTTAATTCCAGCATAATCTTTCCACTCTTAAACTGTATGTCTTGACTAATAAATGCCAGTATCCCATATGCCTTTTTAATTGTACATGAACACCAAGATCCTTCTGCTCCTTGGTGCTTCCCAGGGTCCTACTGTTCATCATGTATTCCCTTGCTTTGTTTGTCCTACTCAGGTGTATCACCTCAGATTTATCCATATTGAAACTGATCATCCCATCTATATTCTCCTGTAATCTAAGTCAATCCTCCTTCCTAGTTACCAAACTATTGGACACAGGCTTCCAATCATCAATATATCCCTAACCAATCAGCCTCTGCTTGCCACTTAGGCAATTCTAGATTCAATTAGCGAAATTTCCTGAGATCCCATGGGCTTTCGCATGCAGGACTCAAAGCTGAGGTCCAAGTTGACTATATTAAAAGCATTACCTCATCTATACGCCTCTTTGAAAAAGTCAACTCAAATTGGTCAGATGTAATGCCCCCTTAACAAAACCATGCTGACTGTTCTACATTAATCCCCGCCACTCCAAGTGTACATTAATTCTAGTGCTCAGAATTCCTTCCAGTAGTTTCTCCACACTGAGGTTAGAATGACAGCCTGCAGTTTCCTGGTTTATCCCTTGCTTCCTTTCTAAATAACCATACCACTTTGGCTGTCCTCTAGTCTTCTGGCATCTCTCCTGTGGCCAAAGAGGAATTGCCAGCACTTCTGCTGTTTCCTCTATTGTCTCACACAACAACCTGGGATACAGTTCATCTGGCCCTGCAAATTTATCTACTTTTAAGCCTGACAGATCCTCCTTTACATTAATTTATTTTAAACTATACAGTGCTTCTCCTGATTTCTATACTCACGGCGATTCTCTCATTAGTGAGCACCAACCCAACCCAAAGTGTTAATTTAAATCCCAATTAGGTTAGATTAGATTAGATTAGATTCCCTACAGTGTGGAAACAGGCCCTTCGGCCCAACCAGTCCACACCAACCCTCCAAAGAGTAACCCACCCAGACCCATTTCCCTCTGACTAACTGACCTAACACTATGGGGCAATTTAGCATGGCCAATTCACCTGATCTGCACATCTTTGGACTGAGAGAGGAAATCAGAGCACCCGGAGGAAACCCACACAGACACAGGGAGAATGTGCAAACTCCACACAAACAGTCACCCAAGGCTAGAATTGAACCTGGGACTCTGGTGCTGTGAGGCAGCATTGCTAACCACTGAGCCACTGTGCCACCCCAATCTGTGTCTTCTGGCCCCATGTATAAATTACCACTGTGGTCCTTTATGGACCTGCTTTTTCCTTAGTTATCCTTTTATCTTTAATGTACTTGTAAAAAAACTTTGGATTTTCCTTTATTTTATCAGCCAATATTCTTTCATGCACCATTTTTGAACTTCTAAATAGCCTTTTGAAGTTTTCTCTTGCACATTCTGTACTCCCCTTAGGCTTCTGTTATTTAGAGCCCTTGATATCTGCCATACACCTCTCTTTTTATCCGCTCCTGTATATCCCTTGATAACCAAGGTTCACAGGATCTGTTAGTCCCACCCTTTGTCTTTATTGGATTACCCTGTACTCTCCTATTTCCTTCTTGAATATTTCCCATTGCTCTAATACAGATTTATCTAAAAGTGTCTGCTCCCAGTCCTCTTTGGCCAAATCATACCAGATCTTATTAAAATTACCCTTCCCCCAGTTTAGAACTTTGATTTCAGGCCCATCTTTGTCTTTTTCCATAACAATATTGAATCTAATGGAGTTATGTTCACTGTCTGAAAAATATTTCCCCAACTGATACTTCAAACACTTTCTCGGCTTTGTTACCTAAAATTAAGCCCAGGACCACCCCTTCTCTTGTACAGCCTTCCATGCACTGGTCTAAAACGTTCTCTTGAATTTAAAAAATTTCACTCCTTCAAAATCTTTCACACTATGACTACCCCAGATAATGCTGGGGAAGCTGAAATTCCCTATTATCCCTACTACGTTTATACTTGCTGGAAATTTGCCTGCATTTCTGCTCTTATTTCTCTCAAACTGTGAGGAAGTCTGTAGTGCACTCCCAGCAGTATGATTACTGCTTTGTGGTTTTTAAATTGAAGAGCCTTCTAAGATGTCATCCTCCTTAGTGCTTTATTTGATTTCTTGATCAAAATTGTGACACCACTTCTTTTACCTTCTTGCCTGACTTTAAAAATGGGAAGATCTGTGTTGGGATATAAAGGACAGGAAAGATTAAATATTTAAAAACTTTTGTGTTTCCTACATCAGAGGGTCAGTAGATTCGAAATGCTAACTCTGTTTCTCTCTCCACAGATGCAGCCAAACCTGCTGAATTTCTTCAGTAATTTATGTACTTGTTTCAGACCTCCTTTGTTTTATTGAAGGAATAGAATGTGTGTGTAGAGGAAGAGTGAATGTTGGTTAGCTGCTATCCAAATCCAGAGCACCAGAAATAAGAGAGAAGCAAAGGAAAAATATTAAACCAGAAAAATCAAATGGGGGCCATACTGTTGAGCTCAATATTAAATCTGGAAACATGCAAAACTCCACATCAAGAGATAGGTACTGTTCCTCAATCTGGCATTGAGCTTCAGTAGAACAGTGTAGCAATCCAAGGTTATACTTCAACTATACAGGAAATTACTGCAATCACATTTGGAATACTGCATGCAGTATTGGTGTCCTTATTTAAGGAAGGATGTAAATGTGTTGGAGGCTGTTCAAAGAATGCTTTGACAAGATGAATACCTGGAATGGGAAGATTGTCTTATGAGGAAAGGTTGAGAAGACTGAGCTTGTATTCACCTGCAGTTTAAAAGAGTAAGCGGCAACTTGACTGAAGCATATAAAATCCTGAGGAATCTTAACATGGTAGATGTGGACAGAATATTTCTGCTTGTGGGAATATCTCCAACTAGGTGTCACCTTTTCAAAATAAAAGTAGTTGCCCATTTAAAACACTTAACGAGTTTTTTTCCCCACAGAGTCATGTGTCTTCAGAATTCTCCTCAAAAGGGGTGGAAGAAGAATGTTCAAATATTTTTAAGGCAGAAGTGGATAAATTCTTGACAAGCAAGGAGATGGAAGGTTATTGGCAGGACTTAGAAAATGTGTAATCAGAACAACAATGAATTTATTGAATGGCAGAGCAAGCTCATGCAATCAGGTAGCTTTCTCCTGTTCCTAATTTGTATGTTTCTGTGTCAAGGACTGAAAGATCAGCGGAGGAATAAGGTAGAGAATTAAAATGACAGACAGTGAGCTCAGGATGACATACTGACAAAGGTGTTCTGCAAGTCTGCATTGGGTTTCCCCCGTATGGAGGAGACCACATCATGAGCAGAGAGTACAGGATATAAGAAATAGAAAAACAGAAGTGTAAATGATATCACCAACCCAAAGAAACCCAAACATATAAATAGAAAGCAGGAATCATCAGCAATGCTTCGTCTGAAGGCTCACTGAAGATGTTACCTAGTATGGTGATGAAACGTCTGAAAATGAACCTTCCAGCTCAGCGAGCAAACATATATCCATAAGAGTAAATAAATCATTGTTTCCCCTCAAATGGAATATTTGTAGCATGGACAGTGATAGTGGAGGAGATACAATTACAGGTGAAGCATCTTCTGCACTTATGTAGAAAGATGCTTGAGGAAAGCAAAAGGGGTGTGAATGTAAAAGGATATTGGTGGTGAAGGGGAAGTGGAGCATTGTGTTTCAGAGAGAATAGTTCCTTTGAAATGCAGACGCAGGAAATGAAGATAGATTTTGTTACAGAAACATCATGTTGGAAGTGGTAGAAAAAGGGGGATGGAGCATGATCCACTTAATACAGGAGTGTAGGAACAGGAATTTGTTATTCAGCCCCTCAGCCTATTCCACCACTCAATAAGATTATGGCTGATTTGCAGCCTAATTCCATATAGCTTCCTTTTGCTCATATGTTTTCTTAACAAAAATACATCAATCTCAGATTTTAAATAAACAACTTAGTTAGCATCTCTACCGTTAATGGAAGAGAGTTCCAAACCTCTACCACTCTCTGTGTGTATAAGTGGCAGCATGGTGACTCAGTGGTTAGCATGGCTGCCTCACACCACTAGGGACCAGAGTTCAATTCCACCCTCGGGCAACTGTCTGCATGGATTTCCACCAGGTGCTCCAGTTTCCTCCCACAGTCCAAAGATGTGCAGGTTAGATAGTTTGGCCATACTAAATTGCCCATAGTGTTCAGGGATGTGTAGGTTAGGTGCTTTAGCCATGGGGTATGTCGGGCTACAGGGAAAGGGTAGGGGAACGGGTCTAGATGGGATGGTCTTCAGAAGCTCAGTGTGGACTTGTTGGGCTGAATGGCCTGTTTCAACACTGTAGGGATTCTTAAAAAAAAAGTGCTTATTAACATCTCTTCTGAATGGTCTGGCCCTAATTCTCAGGCTATGCCTCCTTGTTCTACAATCAGTGAAAACAGTTTATCTATCCTATATTTTCCACTTTCATATCTTGAAGATTTTGATCAGATCGCCCTTAGGCTTCTAAATTCGATAGAAGATTGGCCTAATTTGTAAAATTTCTCATCATAACTTTTAACCCCCCCTAAGTTCAGGTATTATTCTTGTAAACCTTCCTAAAATGTGGTGCCCAAATCTGTCCACAGTACTCCAACTGTGGTCTAACCAGGGTTTTGTATAACTGCATATAACTTCGGCATTTTTGTATTCCAGTCCTCTAGCTATAAAGAGCAGCACTCCATTGGTTTTCTTAATTATTTTCTTTATCAATTTATGGCATTTATAAAGATCTATGCACCTGAACCCCCAAATCTCTTTGGGCATCCACTTTATTTAACTTCGTGCCATCTAGAAAGTACACTGGTCTATACCTTTTTGGCTCAAAATGGATAATTTCACACTTGCTTACATTTAAATCCATTGATCAAGTTTTGCCCACCCACCTAGTCTATCAGTATCCCTCTTTAACTTTACACTATCATCTACATTAACACAAAATTAGGCAGCATTGTAACTTCCTACACCATTACTCAGAATAGAATCATAGAATTCCTACAGTGCGAATAGAATCATAGAATTCCTACAGTGCAGAATAGAAGCCATTTGTCCCATTGAGTCTGCGTCAACTATCCACCCAGAGATCTTTTTCACTTTCTTAATTCCATCTCTCAATTGGTAACAGATTACATAGATATCTGTGGGATGCTATTTGGGAAATTAGGTTGGGTTGGTCAACTATGAAACAGGGTAACAGGTTATACATTGAGGTTATGTGGAAGTGCGCACAAGGAAAGGGGAGGTACAGATTGGGGATGTCACAGTTTGTGGAAGGGACAGTTACAGGTCTGGAAGTGTTTGTGTAGTATTCCTGTTTGGTTGATGTGGTTTTATATAGCTGAATAGCGGAATGTAATATGGAAGCAGTGAGAGGAAGATGGGATACTGGCAGCAATGGTAAGTATATGGGGTAATGGTTGAGCAGTTCGATATTTAGAAATGAGTCTTGAGTTTAGACAGTGTTGCTGAGTGAGGGTGATGCAGTGAGAATTGAGAGGGGTTGGGACTCCAGTGGGCAAGAGAATTCAACTGAAGTTGGAATCACTGGCCTTGACCATCCACGTAAGATTGTTCCACCTCTCTTGACACTGCTAATAGATTCGTGAATCTAGATTCTGGAAATTAACCTCCACTGCTACATGCTATCATGTGAGGTTAGCCCTGGAAGATCTTCCAACTCCAATGAGGCCATGGCACCTCTCCTCCTGACCACCAATAATACCTCTAGCATTCCACTTCTCACAATGTGTCACTCTGTCCTTCCTGGTGATCACTTCACAAGAAATTACATTGCTGCAAATATTTTTGTGCAGCTTCCCTTTGAGGTACAGGCTGTCTTAACAGCAGGCTGCCTGTAGCATATGATTAGAAGATAACACAATCAGGGCCTCTGGAAGCGCCCCCAACTCCTGCCCCCTCAAATAGATATGTGCACCAGATTCTGACAAAGAATCATATTGGATTCGAAACAGTTAACTCTGTTTCTCTCCACAGGTAGCACTTTCTGCTTTAATTATAATTAGAAATGTATTGATTATAATATTCATTGACAAAGCATAGTATACTGTTGTAAATGGTTTACCTTTCTGAAACAATAAGTCTGCTTCTAAATCAATTTGCTTCAAAGCTGCTTCTTTGCAAAGTTCAAGAGCTGAAGTGAAACTGGAAAGTATTTCTTGCCAATGTGATGTATCCCATCTTTTAGGTGAACATGTTATCAATTGTGCTGAAGCATTGCCTTGTATAGGATGAGAAAAGGGAAACTGTGTTAAACGTTAGATTAAAAAAATGCTGCAGAAGCTAAGTTGTAATGAGAGCCAAGATGCTGTACAGTATTGTTAGTAATTCATTTATCTCCATGAACTGCAGAACAAATATCAGAGAGAAGTACAATCCTTTTTGGCGTTGTGTAGTCACTTCCTTTCGGCGAAGATAATTTTGTTCTTACCAAGCTTGAGAATGAGGAATGCACTTTTTAGTATGTCAGTGTTCATGTTCGTTTGACAGTAATGTTAGTGTCTACAATCATATATTTTCTCCAGTTAAATATTGGAAAGAATGAAATATTTTCTTTGATCTCTTCTATAAACTCCACTCCCTTGTCACTGACTTGCTTGTTGGCAATTGTCTGAGGCTTAACCAGACTCTTCATAATCTCAGTAGTGTATTTTGCTCTGAGCTAAACTTTTAATCACATATCCAAGCCATTGCTGTGCTGCTGACTTCCACTCAATTCTGCTCCAGCCCAACCCATCTATTGCGAAAATACTGATTGAAACTTTTGTTCACTTGAGACTTGACCATTCTAAAACACTGCAGGTTAGCCTTCAATATTCCAACTTCTGTAAACTTCTGAAACCTGGCTAGTCATGCCTGAACCCAATTCCAACCCCAGTCACACATCACGCACTTGCTGACTTAGACACATCACTGGTTAAGCAGCTCATCCCCTTCCCAAAAGGCCTCTTTCTTTCTCTGTAACCTCTATTATCCCTAGAATCACTGAGACACCCAAAATGAATTAGGAGCAGGACTAGCCTATTCAAACTCCCCGAGCATACTCCATCATTCAATAAGATCACGGCTGATCTGATCCAGGTTTCAAATTTACCCTCTTGTTATTTACTCTTTGATAATCTTTATGACCAAATATCTGTCTAACACAGTCTTAAAGATGGACTTCATTGCAGTCTGGGGAAGAGAATTCCACAGACTAATGAACCTTGAGAAAAAAATTATTATCCTTAAATACCAGATCTTAGATATCTTAAATAGCAGATCTATTAGTTTTAAATAGTCTCCCCTCATCCTATTCTCTCCAGTAGTAGAAATATCCTTGGTAACAATGCTGTTCCTTTCACAAGGTTATTCTGTCCTTGGGTTTTTTTCCCCCAGAGAGGGGTCGTAAAGGCAGAGGTGCTGAAATGTCTGAACTGGCTACTTTAATAATGGCTAACAGATGCTGCCTAAGTCAACAAATAAAAAAGGCTTTCAAGTTTTTTTTTAAACAATACTTGTACAATTAAAGGGGAGTGGCCAGATATCTCAGTTCAAGATTTTTTTTCTAGTTTTGAATTGGTTTTAGCTGGGAGTCCAAAGAAACAGCCCCATGCTTATCCTCTCCCTCTCTCTGACATCGCTCTCCTGTAAGAACCTGTGTTTGAATTTACCTTTTTGCCAAGGGGCGTATTTATAGGATGTTGCAGGAAATCAGAACAGTACTTTGTTAAGTTGTGTTGGTTGGGTTTTCAAATAGTTATGCTGTTCTAAATTTGATTTATTTTTGTTTATGTGAAAATAAATTCTGTTTTGTTTTACCAGCTGTGTCGCTCCTGGAATATTTACCTTACATCTGCATAAAATAACTAGAAAAGGTAGGATAGAGGCTACCTTCTTAAAATTGTTTTGAGGGGTCTGACCTGGTCCATAATAGATTGGTGGAGGGTTGCGGGGTTTGTCCCATAGTTCTGATTTGGGATTAGATTCATTGGACTCAAAAGGCAGCAAGTGGTAAGTGTTAGTGTCTTTTATTCCAAGTGTTGAATTCAGTTGGTTTAAACAGTGCTTAGTGTAGTAATGGCTCTAAGAGTTTTCTGGTCATGGAAGAAGTGACTTTTGTGGGTTCTACAAAAGTGAGAAAGGCAAAGCTGCTGGGATTGCCAGTCAAGGTGGAGTTGGAGTTACCTTAATCCATAAGAAAAGGAGAGAAAACTACGACAATAGCTCAGCATTTAAATTTGCTGGAAAAGTCATTGAAATCTTTGGAAATGGCTAAATTTCAAATGAAAATGAAGCAGCTTGAATTAGAGGCGAAAGAAAAAAGAAATGAAACTGTTTGTATTACGATTAAAAACAGAAGAGAAAAAGAATGAAAGACCCTAGCAGAACAAAAAGAAAAAGACAGAATTGCTTTAACAGAATAAAAAGAAAAGGAGAGAAGAAAGAGAAAAGGAGAAATAGGAAAGGAAGAAAGAGAGGGAGTTTGAACTTCGGAAATTGGCACTTAGACAGAAAAGTTGGCTTAAAAGGAGGGAGATGAAGGTAGAAGGTAAGCTTAATGAGGAAAAGCAAACCTACTGTAGCCAAAGGGCTTGTCAGGATCTGTTTAAATATATTCAAGCATTGCCTAAATTTGATGGGAAGGATATGGAAGCCTTTTTCATCTCATTTGAGAAGTTGGCTAAACAAGTACAGTGATGATTGACTATGTGGGTTTTGTTGATCCAAAGAAACTTGTAGATACAGCTAGTGACGTATCAGAGGAGGGATCTGGGGCATATGAGGAGGTGAAGAAAGCCACCTTAAGTGCATATGAACTTGCTCCAGCAAGCCCACAGACAATGTTTCAGGAATATAAGGAGGGACTCTGGTCAAACCTAGATTGAGTTTGAAAGAATCAAACAAAGTAATTTCAATAGGTGAGTAAGGACGTTAAAAATAGAGCAAACTGTGACGCTCTTAGATGATTATTTTGGACAAGTTCAAAAATTCACTTCCTGAAGCAATGAGAACTCATGTGGAAGAGCAGAAAGTTGAAACAGCACGATTAGCAGCTGAAATGGCTGATGATTATGAGTTGGTTCATAAATCAAAGTTTGACTTCCAACATCAATTTCAATCCATGAGGAATATAAATTGGGGAAAAGAGAAATCCTCGTGATAAGGGAAAAGTAGATCTTGGTGAAGATCATAAGGATAACTTACCACAAGGTTAAAAGGAAACCCATGAAGGTGAAAGACAAGTTAAAAAGCTCTGGTGTTTTCACTGCAATAAAGTAGGCCACATGAAATCAGTGTTGGTGGGTTAGGAAAAGCACTGGGAAGCCAGATGTAGGAAACCAGGATAAGCCAATAAATTTTGTTGCAGTGGCAATGGAAAGTACAGTGGAGGCTAAAAAGCAGCACCAGAATGTACAACCTGATCAGAGGTTGGTTAAGGAGAAAGGGTCAGATCTTCTTAAATCATGTGCTTACAAAGGTAAACATTACTCACATAGGTCAGGAACAGCAGGTAAAGAAGGTACAATATTAAGAGATATAGCATCCTCTCAATCTTTGATGTTGAGAGATGAGGAGATATGTACCTCTGAAGGACAATTGCCAGAAAAGGTGCTAGTAATGGGAATTCATGTTGAGACAAGAAGTGCTCATGTAGAGTGAGGTTAGACTGTCCAGTGAAGAGGGGAGAAGTCATGGTATGAGTACTGGACAAACTCAATTTGTTCTTACTAACAATATAGCTGGTTCACAGGTGGGAGTGCTGCCTACTGTGGTTGAAAAGCCAGTGGAAAATCAAGCAACTGAGGAATTACAGGAGGCATATCCTGGGACCTTTTTTCTGACTGTGTGGTCACAAGGTCACAAAGTCACGAGTTGAAACAGGAGAGATCAGATTACAGATCAGAAGGTTGAAGTGGAATTATCAGAGACCCTGTTTGGTCAAATGGTTGAGTCAAACCAGGAGCAGATGGATGACAATCTCAGAGAAATTAACTGAGTTACAGCAGAAAGACAAAAACCTAAAGCAATTGATTCATAAAGCATACACAGTGAAAGAATCTGAATGTATCCCTAAGTACTACTATCTTAAAAATGTCTTAATGAAGAAATGGAGACCATCATATATTCAGGCAAATGGAAAATGGGCAGAAGTTCATTAAGTCGTACTCCCAGTGGATTAGAGAAAGGTGGTGTTGTAGGTAGCACATGAACTACCAGTAGAAGGTCATTTAGGGGTAAGAAAAATTCAAGCTAAAATATAAAAACATTTTTACTGGTTTGAACAGCACAAGGATCAGTTGAATCTTGACAGATATGTCTGGTAATTGGAAAACTACAGGCAGTAATAAAACCTGCATCTTTCATACATATTCCTATATTTGAGGAGCCTTTAATAAAATTCTTAATTGACTGCATAGAACCACTACTGAAAACAATCAGTATTTGTTAATAATAAAGGATGTGTCCACTAGATTTCCAGAGGCCATTCCATTACACAATATTACAGCTAAAGGGATTGTAGAGGAGCTACTCAAATGATTCACTAGAAATGGACTACCCACAGAGATACAATCAGATCAAGGGTCAAACTTCACATCAAAATTATTCATGGAAGTTATGGACAGCTTAGGAATAAAACAATTCAAATCTATAAAGCATCCAGAATCGCAAGGAGTGCTAGAAAGGTGGCATCAGACATTAAAGACCACGTTGAGGGCTTACAGTCAAGACTATCCAGATGATTGAGATAAAGGAAATCCATTTGTACTTATTGCACCAGAGATGCACCAAATGAATCTACCGAATTCAGGCCATTTGAAATTAGTTTATGGGCATGAAAATTGGTAAGTAATAATTCAAAGACCACACATTTGGACGATGTGTCAAATTTTAGGGAACAGTTAAAATGAATGGGGGAGTTGGATAGACAGCATTTAAAAGTATGACAGCATACTATGAAATAGGAAGTGGACAAGAAATTAAAAACTCGCAATTTTGCTACTGGAGATTAGTGTTAGTGTTACTTCCAGTAATAGGTGAACCTTTAAAAGCAAGGTTTAACGGACCTTATTGAGTTGAAAGGAGATTGAGTCAGGTGAACTATTTGATAAGGACGCCAGACAGAAAGAATTCTCACAGAGTGTAACATGAGAATATGCTCAAAGGGAATCGTGACAGCAAATGAAAACAAAAGGAGACTGTGTTATGGCTTACACAGAAGGAAGAACCAAGTTCAGAGGATTCTGAATTGGACATTTTTCAAATTAAATTGGACAATAATGAAGTTGTCAAAAATTAGGATGAATTATGGTGTTACCTTCCAGAGGAAAATCGAAATATCCATGCTATTGCATGGGGAGATATGTGGAAATAAGCAGGGAAGTACTAACCTAATTATGCATAATGTAGAGATATGAAATGCTGATATGATTTAGCAAAATCCTTATAGGCGTAACCCTCTAAAGTTGGCACAGGTTCAAAAAGAAATTGAATGCATTGAAGACAACATAATTGAAGTGATTTGCAGTGACTGGAGCTCACCCATAGTAATGGTGCAAAAACCAGATGATACCCAACAGTAACGTGTTGACCATCGTAAAATCAATGCAGTTAAAAAGTCTGATTCGTATTTGATTCATCGTTTGGAAGATTGTATTGAACATGTGGGACAAGCAACTTTTATTTCTAAATTGGACTTGCTCAGAGGATATCAGCAGATACATTCGTCCATAACAGTGCATACAATTCACAATGCCGAATGGACTGTATCAATTTAAAGTCATGCCATTTGGTATGAAAAATGCACCAGCCACATTTCAAAGACTAACCAATAAGGTCATTTCCAGATTACCCAATTGTGTTGTTTATATTGATGACCAGTTATTTCGACCAGTTATTATGACCAGAATATTTGCAACATTGATCAGAATTGTTCAATCAACTTTGGGAGGCGGACTTGGTGTTAAACCTGGCTAACAGTGAAGTTTGCCAAAGCCCAAGCCACTTTCCTGGGCCATATTATTGGACATGGACAAATGACCCCACAGAATGCAAAAACAAAGGGACTTTCCCATACCATTGACAAAAAGCACAGTATTACGATTCCCCGAATTGAGTGTATTTTATCGGAAATTTGCACCAAATTTTAGCAGTGTAGCTGTTCCACTCAATGAATTATTAAGAAAGGCAAGAAGTTTAGTGGACAGTGCACTGTCAGAAGGCATTTGACAGCCTGAAAGCTGTCTTAACCACAGCCCCAGTAATAGCCAAACCGAATAGTGCAAAGCCATTCAAGGTGGCTATTGATGCGAGTGATGTGGGTGTTGGTGCTGTGCTCTTACAGGAAGACGTCAAGAAGAGAGAAAGACCTATTGGATATTTCTCCAGTAAACTGAACATTCATCAGTTGAAATATTCGACAGTTGACTTTGAGCTTGATGTTGGCGTTACAACATTTTAATATTTATGTTACTAGTAATTGAGACAATTATATATACTAATCATAACACATTGAAGTTTGTGGACAAATTTAAGGACTAAATTTCCAGACAGTTTAGATGGGGTTTGTTGTTACAGCCATTTAATTTGAAAATTGTGCATGTGGCAACAAGAAAAATGTGATTGCCGATGTATTGTTGAGACTTGGATAAGAAACAGAGGCTTCCAGTGGCAGGAGTAAACAGACTGAAATAGACTGTAGTAAATGCATGCTTGCATGGTTATACATCGATATAACGTATATGTGTTGTCGTGTACCAACGACAGAAGGTTAAGGGGTTTTAAAATGAAGCCACTTTTTTAAAAGGGGGGAGGAAGATGTGACAATGCTGCTCCTTTAACAAGATTATTCTCTCCTTGGTTCTTTCTTCAAGAGGAGTCGGAAAGGCAGATGTGCCGAAATGTCAGAACTGGTTACTTTAATAACTGCTAACTGATGCTGCTTAAGTGAACAATTAGAAAAGGCTTTCAGGTTTTTTTAGAAACACTTGTACAATGAAGGGGGAGTGGCCAGTTCTCTCAGTTCAGGGCTTTTTCTAGTTTTGGGTTAGTTTTAGTTGGCGACCCAAAGAAACAACACCAGGCTGATCATCTCTCTCTCTCTCTCTCTCTCTGACATGCCTCTCCTGTAAAAACCTGTGTTTGAATTTACCTTTTTGTCAAGGGGTGTGTTTATGGCATGTTGCATGAAATCAGAACCGCTCCTTGTTAAGTTGTGTTTTCGTGTCAGTTGGGTTTTCAAATAGTTATGTTATTCTAAATTTGGTTTTCTTTTGTATGTGCATAAATAAATTCTGTTTTGTTTGAAACCAAGTGCTTTGACCAACTGCTTCACTCCTGGAATATTCACCTTACATCTGCTTAAAACAACTATAAATGTTAGGTTTGGGCTATCTTAAAATGTTTTGCAGCAATCTTGCCTGGTCCTTAACAACTTTCAATATCTACCTTCACAAATGCTCTCACAAACTTATAAGTTTTTAATAAAATCATCTGCAATTACAGGAGCCATGGAGTCCTTCAGCACAGAGACAGGCCCTTGGGCTTAAACTGGTCTACACTGACCAAAATGTCCATCTACACTAATCCCATTTCACTGCACTTGTTCCATATCCTTCTAAACCTTTTCTATCCATGTATTTGTCCAGATGCCATTTAAATGGTGTTAATGTACCCACCTCAACCCCTTCTACTGGCAGCTTATTCCATATGTGTACCATTCTCTGTGTAAAAACGTTGCCCCTCAGGTTCCTTTTTATTCTTTCCCTTCTAACCTTAAACTGATGCCCTCTAGTCCTTGATTCCCCAATCCTGGAAAAAAGACTAAGTGCATTCACCCTATTCATGCCTCACATGATCTTATACACGTCTATAAGATGCCCCCTTCAGTCTCCTACGCTCTACAGAAAAAAAGTCCTAGTTTGTCCAACCTCTCTCTATAATGGCAATGGACCCCTGAGGCACTCAGCACCAAATCCTAGTCACAGCCTCCAGTCCGATAAGCACCCTTCCACTATTACCCTCTGCGTCTTACCATTAAACCAATTGTACTTCGAATTTGCCAGCTCCCCCTGGTTTCCATGCAATCTAACCTTCCAGAGCAGCCAACTATGTGGAACCTTATCAAAGGCTTACTGAAATCTATATAGACTATAGCTACTGCCTACCCTCGTACCTTCCTGGTCACTTCAAAGAACGCTCACAAATTTATGAGGTATGAATGTTCCTAATCATTGTTCCAATGTTCCAATGTATGATAGTTCCATGTGGAGTGTTCCTAATCAAATCCTGTCTTTCCAATTGCAAGTATATCTTATCTCAGAATCTTTTCAAGTAACTTACAGATCTTGGGCTTACTGGTCTATAATTCCCAGGTTTTTCTTTGCAGCCCTTCTTGAATAATGGCTCCAGTTTTCTGAGACCTCACCCGTGGCTAATGATGATGCAAAAATGTCAGCCAGAAGTTTAAACAGGCCCTGTTTATCCAACCTTTCCTTGCAAGATAAGGCAGTCATCCCAGGAATTAGTTGAGCAAACCCTCTCTGAACTACTTTTAATGCAATTTTGTTCTTGCCAAAACTGTACACAGTATACCAGATGCAGTCTCTCAAATGCCCTGTACAACTGTAGCAAAACTTCACCACTTTTGAATTCTATTCCCCTTGCAACCACAAACAGCATCCCAACTGCTTGTCTAAGAACTAGCTGCAGCTGCACACTAATATTATATGGTTCATGTGGCAGCACTCCCACACCCCACTGTACCTCAAAGTTCTGCAATCTATTTCACTTATATAAATGTTATTTTATACCAAATTGGATAAGTTCACCTTTTCCAAATTTACTCCATCTGCCATTTCTTTGCCCATCATTTATCCTACCTATATCGCTTTGGAGGCTCCTTGTGTCACTTTTAGAACCTACTCTCTTATCTATCTTAGTATCATTAGCAAATGTAGCTAATACACAGTCACTTCAACCAAATCATTGATAGAGATTAGGAAGTCAAGATCCCAGCTCTGGTTTCTTTGTCACTCTACTCATCATATCCTGCCAGCCTAAAAATAATCAATTTATGCCTACTTTCTGTTGCATTACCACCCTCTCTCCATGCTAATATATTAACCCTTATATCATGAGTTCTTAATTTGAATAATAATCTTTGAGTGTGTCCTGAAGAACGTCAACTCTCTTGCTCTTCAGGTGCTGCCTGACCTGCAGTGACTTTTCCAGCATGTCGCTTTATCAATTCTAATAATCTTTGATGTGACACCTTGTGAAATGCATTGTGGAAATCCAAGTACACTACATCAACCGGTTCTTCTTTAATGTTTGTTAAGAACTCTAATAAATTAAACAAAGATGATTACCCTTTCACTTAATCACATTGTTTCTGACCAAGATTTGTACTGAGATTTTCTAACTCCCCTTCTGGAACCTCCTTATGATATTTTCTACATTTCCCTCTCACAGATGGTAGACTAACTGCCCTTTAGATTTGTGGTCTCTGTTTAATTTGCTTCCTAAATAGTTTTCCAATTCGGTAAGATCTTTCCAGAATCTAGGGAATTTTGGAAAATTAAAAGCAATATAATTCAGCAGTCTTTTAAGAGTTTAGGATGAAGTCCATCAAGGCATGAGAAGTTGTCCGCCTTTAGTTCTAATAATTTATCAGTACCCTTTCCGTAGTGATTGTATTTAAAATTCTTCCCTGCAAAGCAAATCTACCCCTCATCTTCCACTAACAACTCTGACGCTAACACCATATTGCCCAAGTATTTCATATCTAACCTTCTCTCCTTAAAATGAACTTCCTAATTCCCACATTATCTTCCAGATCAAAACAAATCATTCTTTACCCACAAGTTGCTAATTTTCTGATAATTCTTGACAACTTTTAGATTCCTCCAAATTCACCTCCTCAGTGGTAGCCTCTCGTTCTATACAACTTCTTTGCTTTCAAAATCCTAATCCAGGCATGAATCATCTCACAGCTTCAAGAACATTGCTTGTTTCTCTGTTCTTCCATTACATTACTGCTAATGTTTTCTGTTCCAACAATGATCTTTCAGACAGTACCCCTGTTCCCTGAAACTTTCTCCCAGAAACTAATTTATATTGAGGCACTTATTTCAAAAGTATCACAAAAATCACTCTTCTTGACTGTGACCCCCTCTCAGTATTCTTGATCATGCTTCTTTTTTGCAGCCTGGTCAAAACCCACTGAATACCCTTTGTAAAGCAAAAGAAGGTTGTTTTATTGATGAAAATTATGAATACTATCAAAGTGCTGCTATTGATAATAATGTATTCATTTGAAATGGTATCATATATTAGATTACTTAGTGTGGAAACAGGCCCTTCAGCCCAACAAGTCCACACCGAAACTCCGAAAAGCAACCCACCCAGACCCATTCCCCTACCACTACAGGCAATTTAGCATGGCCAATTCACCTAACCTGCACATTTTTGGACTGTGGGAGGAAACCAACACAGACACAGAGAGAATGTGCAAACTCCACACAGACAGTTACCTGAGGTGGGAATTGAACCCGGTCTCTGGCAGCTGTGAGGCAGCAGTGCTAACCACTGTGCCACCGTGCCGCCCTAATCACATAATAGTTTCACCTCCAGACTCAATATGGTGAAAAACTTTGTAACACATTCACTTACCTAGTCTTAGTTTAATTTTTGCCATCAAGATAATTTGTGGAAGATAGATATTTTTCAGCGGGAATACTGGAAGGGAGTAAATATTTCCATCATCTAGATGCTGTACACTTTCTCCCAGTGAAACAAGCTGTACAGGAATCACAAAGCTATTAGTTCAGTGCACCTTTTGACCAAAGACTCTTATTTTCTCTAAAGGAAATTAAACATTTGCATGATATACATACAGAAATTTAAACAGGTTGCTTTGAATCAACATCATGGCCAACTCTATTGCCATCAACATTAATCTTGAGAGCACAAAGGTGTCATGAGTGTTGTCCAAAATTAAATTTCATCTTACATTGATTTCACTTTATTCATGCATGCGCCAGCATTATGCATTGAGATTAGTTTAGCTCTGGAATGCCTCATGGTTGGTGTGCATTGATGACTACTGGGTAGTGTGTGTCTTTTTGTTCTCTGTTTATTAAATGTTCTTTGTATGTTCAACTCACCATTCTGAGGGATATGGATGAATTTTCAGGCTATCTGGTCTTTCCTTCACATTGTGGAAGGCATTGTCTGAGCAAAGATAATTGAAATGTGAACTCAAAGCTTATAAGACCTCTGCCAGCCAACACTCAGAATGGACACACATTTGGTCAATACTAATCCCAGCATTTACATTTTTTTATTTTCTTGACTGCCCATTTCCTGTACAAAGACACCCAGATACCTCTGTGCTGCATCTTTTGACTGTCTTTCCACACTGAAATAATATTCTGATTCTCAAGTGCTCCTGTCAAAGTGAACAACTTCACATTTTCCCACATTATATTCCAGATATTATGTTGCCCATTCAATTAACCTATCACTATCCCTTTGTAAACTCTGTGTAACCTCAGAAGTTACTTTCCCATCTGACATAAAGAACTGTGGATGTTAAAAATCTGAAACAATAACAGAACTCCATTTCTGAAGAAGGGTCACTGGACCTGAAACAGTAACTCTATTTCTCTGTACACATATGCTGCCAGACCTGTTGAGTTTCTGCAGGATTTTCTGTTTTGTTTTCCCATCTACCTTTGTTTCATCAGCAAACTTTGCTTCAGAGTCCTTTCTTCCAAGTTATTCATATTAAAAATAAGTAGTTGAGGACCCAGACTTAATCTCTGTGAAATTATTCGAGCTGCAGTTTGCCAATTTGAAGAATCAATTTATCACAATTCTGTTTCCTGTCAGCCAATCCTCTATTCATACTAATATATCACTCCCAAAACCACAAGATCATACCATCTGCAGTAACCATACTTTAAATTTGTTCATGGGCACCACTAGGCCAGCATTTATTGCCCACCCCTAATTAGCTTGGAGGAGGTAGTAATGAACTGCCTTTTGAACTGCTGCCATACAAGAGTTATAGGTGTATGCACAATGCTGTTAAGGAGGGAATTACACATTTTTTCACTTAGAGACAGTGTAGGACTGTGTGATATATTTCCAAGTCAGGTTGGTGTTTGGCTTGAAGGGAACTTGCAGGAGGTGGTGTTCCAATGCATCTGATGTATCTGTCCTTCTGGATGCCAACAGTCATATAACTGTAAGACATTGTCAAAGGAGCCTTGGTAAGTTACTGCAGTGTATTTTGTAGATGGCACACAATGTGCTTATAATGCTTTGGTGAAGACAGTGAATGTTGAACATGACGGATGTGGTTCCAATCAAACAGCTGTTTTGGCCTGAATGGTCTCCAGCTTCTTAAGTTTTGCTGGAGCTGCACTCATCCAGGCAAGTGGGGACTTTTCCTTTTTGCAATGGGGAGATGGAAAGTGACTTACACTCCACAGAAATTTTAGTCTCTTACTTGCTATTTTAGCCACAATATTTATGTGACTGGTCCAATTCAGCATTTGGTCAGTGGTAACCCACAGGATGTTAATAGTGGTGGATTTACGACCATTGTGTGTCATGGGGGTGATGGTTAGATTCTATCTTAACGGAGATGATCAGTGTCTGGCACTCGGATGGCACTAATGTTATCTTGCCACTTATCAGCCCAAGCCTGGATGTTGTTCAGGTCTTTGTGCATATGAACAATGATAACATCAGTATCTGAGGATTCCCAAATAATGGTGATCAGTGATCTCCACCACCTCTGACCTCATGAAGATGTTACTTTTTGCAGAGCCATTTTGAATGCCTCTTAGAAATATACTACAAACAGACTACATCTACAGCTTCCCCTTTACCCACACTGCTTGTTATATTTTCAGTGAACTCTGAACAAATTTATCAATCATGATTTCCATTTTTACATAACCATTTATTATGCTTTTCTAAATGTCCTGTTACTATTTTCTCAATAGATTCTAGTATTTTCCCAATGTCTGAATTTAAATTAACTGACAAAAAGTTTAATCCTTCCTATCATTCTTTTATTGAATGGAAGTGTTATTTTTCTAGTTTTCCAAACAGCCTGGGTCTTTCCAGAATCTAGGGGATTTTGGAATAATGCAATTGATCTATTCATAAGCTAAGGCTATAATGGGGTCTGACTGGCAAGCAAAAACCTTCCAAAGTCTGGTACTGCAGTGGAATCCGAGACTGAAGTTATGAAGGTCTAATTTGCAAGGATACAGATTCAGATTGCTGCCATCATGGCTGACGATCCCCATGCTAAAAAACAATTTCAGGGTATTGCAACTGTCAGAACTGTATTTTTGTCATTAATTCACAGCATGCGGAGTAGCATGGTCAGTGTTGATTTGTCTAATTTACTGAAGGGGAGAGCGAGAATGAGATAGCAAGTAATGAGGGGATTTGAGTTCAGGACCAGGGATGAATTGCAGGAATTGTATAGGATATTAGTGAGACCATTCTTGGAATATCATGTACAGTTTTGGACTCCTTATCTGAGGAAGGATGTTCTGGCTATGCAGTGAGTGCCATAAAGGTTTACCAGAATGATTCCTGGATGGCTGTACTGACATATGATGGAAGACTAAATCGGTTAGGATTGTATTCACTGGAGTTTGGAAGGCTGGGTGGGGGTGGTGGTTGGGAGGGTTATGGATAGAATCTCATAGAAACCAAAACATTCTGATGTTCCTGATAACCAGAGAGAGTCCAAAACAGGGGGTCATAGTCTAAGAATATAAAGGTAGGCCATTTAGGACTGAGATAAGAAGAAATTTCTTTACCTAGAGAGTAGTGAGCCAAAGGAATTCTCTGCCACTTAAAGTGGTTTGAGACCAAAACATTGAATGTATTCAAGGAGGAGTTAGATATCATTCTTGGGACTAAAGGCATCAAAGGTCGAAACTGGGAATAGGGTACGAAGTTGGATGATCAGCCATGATCATGGTGAATGGCGGACCAGCCTTGCAGGGCCAAATGGTCTACTTGTGTTCCTCGTTTCTATATTTCAGATTCCCCTGGGTCACTCCTATGCAGTTCAAGCTAACGGTGCTGGCCTGTAAATGGTAAGAGCTTGGGAGAAATACAAGGTAAACAGCACCTCTGTCTGAGGTGAATGTGAATTGGTACCACATCAGTTTTTTACTAGGTTATAGATATAGGCTTGAAATCTCTATTGGGAGAGTTGGAGGTTGCAGCACTCTCATAACCACAGCGGGATCGCCATAGAAACAGTGTAAATTGCTGAAAACTGCTTTCTCTCTCTTTAGAAGCCTCACTCCTACTAAATTTAGAAGGGGAGACAGGAAGAAACTCTCAAGGGCCAAAATCCTGAAGTGATTTCATCATAACATAAGTGAAATTTAAGTAGAATTTCAACTCCATTTACACCTGTGAAATGCCTGTGCATTTTAGATGGATTCGTGATAGAATCATTAGAGTCCCCAACCAATCCAAAAATCTTTTTTCTCTGCTGTTAAGGGATATGGGTGTTGTTGGCTGAACCAGCACTTATTGCCCTCCCTAATTGCCCTCCCTAATTGCCCTTGAGAAGGTGTTGGTGAACTTGTGTCTGTGCTCATGAGGTCTTTTAAAAAAAGGAGGCTCTCTCAGCCATGGGAGGATCTCCATGGGATTTGTATCTTGAAGAAAAACTGGAATTCAATGAAATTCCAGAGAGAAGTAGCATACCTTTTCAGTTGGTTCCAAGAAAAGTGAAGGAACCTTCAAGATGTTGTTAGACAAGAAATTGTTGGGGAGGAAAGTAAATGGTAGGACTGATTTTCAAACAGAAATTGATGGAAAAACACAGCATGGCTGGCAGCACCCGTGGAGAGAAAGCATTTTGGATCCAGCGACCTTCAGAATCAGCATCCGTAGTTCTTTGTTTTTTCCGTTTAGGAGTTAACTGATTTTGTTGCATAGATCTTTGTGCTAAGTTAATGGCATTTGCTTGGTTCATTTCTCTTTATGTATACAATAAAGTTGTTAAACCTGTGAAGTCTCATGGCACAGTTCTGCCTGCTGATTGCTGTTTCACTGAATTCTTTCTTTAACCGCTAACTATCCAAACAGGATTATAACATCATTTAGTTCATAGACAATCAGAGAGAGAGAGAGAGTTATACAGCAGAGATGAGACCCTTCAATTCATCAATCTATACTAATCCCACTTTCATATTTTGAATCCACATAGGATCACAAGTATCTTTAAAATGTTCAACATTCTGTCACCTCCTGAGCTCACAATTCATTGCCATGGGTTGCCATATACACACTCTTGATCGTATGCTGACTGAGAGCTGCCCTGCACCCCCAGTTCCGCTTCATCCTCTTGCTCATTTGACACCTTAACAAGAAACCATTTCTTTTCCTTTCAGGCGTTATGAAGCACAGTGGTGTTTTGAAGAAGGGTAACTGGACCCAAAACGTTAATTTTGATTTCTCTCCATAGGTGCTGCCAAACCTGCTGAAATGTTCCAGTGATTTCTGTTTTTGTTTCAGATTTTGAACATCCAAGGTTCTTTCCATTATTTTTGCCTACTTTTCACCAATTGCCCCATGGCCTTGAATATCATAACATTTCAAGTGCTCATCCAAGTACTTTTTAAAGGTTTTGAGTTTCCTGCCTCAACTATCCTCTCTGGCAGTACATTCCAGATTCTCACCAACCTTTGGATGAAAAAAAAACTTTTTTTTTCAAACTTCTTCTCAACCACCTGCCTTTCACCTTACAGGTATGTCCTCTCATTACTAACTCTCCAACAAAGGGGAAGAGCTGCTTTCAATCCATCCTGTCCATGCCCTTCACAATTTTGTATACCTCAAACAGGTCCTCTCTCAACCTTCTCTGCTCCAAAGAAGACAAACTGAGTTTATCCAGCCTCTCTTCATAGCTAAAGTGCTCCACAGAAGGCAGCATCCTGGTTAACCTCCTCTGCACCCCATCCAGTGCATCACATCCTTCCTGTCATGCGGTGACCAGAACTGTACGTACCACTGCAGTTGGTGCCTAATCAAAGTTTTGTATAACTCCAACATAATCTCCCTGCTCTAATAATCTGTGCGTCAACAGATAATGTCACGTTTCCTGTATGCCTTCTTAACTACCCTTTTAACCTGTCCTGCTACCTTCAGAGATCTGTGGACAAGTACCCCAAAATTGCTCTGTTCTTCTAGGTTTCCTAGTGTTGTGTCATGAAATGTGTTTATCTGGAGAATCATTTCCTTTGTCTTTATAGATACACAAACATGCCTAATTTTTAAAATTTCATATTATAATACATCAGCCCCTCTGAAACTTGCTGCTAGAATCCTTATTAAATGATGCCATTTTTGCTGAAAATGATTGAACTCACTTCCAAGCAACTTCCACACCATCAATGTTGACGCTTCAATTTATTAGCACAGAGATGAAAGAGCAGGAACAATGTTCAATTGGATCATAACTATGTGATTTGTTACATAAAATGTTACTGCTGTTTTGTCAGTTCAATGGATAAAAATAAAATGAAAAATAGTACCTGGTCAAAAATCAGTTTCTGGGCTGACAAACACAGATTAATTTTTTGCTGCATTGCAGCTTCTTTTGAGTCACACAAAGTTTCCGACCTTCTTAAATCGCTGAGCTGAAGAAAAGCTTGAGCAAGAATCATTTGGGCCCTAGATGAAAGAAACTGTCTTCCCTTCAGTAGATTTATTATCTCCTGTTAATAGAGTAAAACATACATAAAAACAAATTTACAACAATTTAAATGTAAAACAGGACAGAGCAAACTGTTTAAAACATCACAGCTCTTGGGTAAAAGTGAATGCACTTTCCATTTCAATGTCTGTTTCAATATTTAATGCTTCAGATTATGAGGGGCTGACACTCATTGGAAATTCCAGAGCAGAGGTCAGTTTGTTTAACATGTAACTCATTTGATTTTCTATTTATTAAAATTCAATGTAATATTGTGAACATATAAATATTGCTCCTGTATTAATATGGTATAATCTTAGGGTGACCCTCTGTCCTCCCACAGTATAATTTGAAACAGAAGATACAAGTCATAAAATTTCAAGGTGGCAGGAAAATACTTTGTATTTGACCTCTGAAGCACATTAATGTCTGGTATGAATCACTCCAGCCAATATTTAAGAATGTCAGGTGGTCTAAATGGAGTCACAGTACGTAAAAGGTTGGGGAGCACAGCTCTCAGGAAAGTACATCCAAAGGAAGCCAAAACTTTACACAATTTTTTAGGTGCAGTCCCATCAAAGCATGTTTGCTTCTGCACTCAAATCCCTCCATCTTCCTAATTGATTGCTACACCTGCATGCTAACTTTTAGTGACTTACCAGGCAAGACACCCTTTGGAGCGCCACATTCTCATCCTGTAACAATTAAGAAATATTCTGCCTTTCAGTTTCTCCTACCGAAGTAGCCGACTTCACATTTATAGGCAGGCAGGACCCAGGTTTGAATCCCACCATGACATCTAGAATTAAGAGTCTTAATTGATTAGTTGATTGTCGATTGCCAGAAAAACCCAGTTGGTTCACCAGTGTCCTTTACAGAAAAAAACTGCCATCCTTACCTAATCTGGCCGACATGTGATTCCAGATCCACAGCAATGTGAGTGGCTCTTAACTGCCCTCTGCACAATTAGGGATGGGCAATAATGCTGGCCTGATTAGCAATGCCCTCATCCGATGAACCCCATCATTAGTGCAGTCTCAAACAATGGGTGGGAATCAGAAAGTTTCCCAATCAGATTTGGAGTCAGACAGAATTGTCCACTCTCTCCTGCTTTGTTTATATGTTATATAGAGCCTTTTGCTGAGTCCATAAGGAAGGTTGCAAGCTTGAAAAGAGTGAGTGACTATTCCAGGCAGCAAAGACCTCCAGGTCAAAGCCTCTACATGGATGGCATTGCCATTTTCTGCTTGGCTCCACTGTCAGTGTGCAGACTCATGAGCATCTGTGACCAGTTCAAACTAGCCTCGGGAGTCAAGGTAAATCAAGGAGCAAAGCCACGTTCTTGGAGAACTGGGCTGACAAATCCTTTATCCCCTTCACAGTCAGGACAGATTACCTGAAGGTGCTGGAAAATGGTTCAGAGGGACTGGGGCACACACAAAATCTTGGGAGGAGCGCATCGCCAATGTGAGGCAGACACTTGTCTTTTAGGAGTGGGTATAAAGCTGGTCATCAGGTGTGAGGCACTCTTTCTGTTGTTATATGTGGTGCAAGTCTAGCCCATTCCCTAAACCTGCACAATTGCAGTCACCAAGCCATCTTCCATTTTATCTGGAGGTCGAAGATGGACCATGTCTACAAGGACACCATGTCCAAAGCTCTGGATAATTGAGGGGTGGGGGGTTGGAGAACATAACCAGCATCACCTTCATCCTGATGGCCATCTGCAACTTAATCAAGCTGTGCATAAATCCTTGGCATTTAAGTACCAAGTGTCACTATGTACTGATGGAACGCTCCAAGTAGTTGGACAATTCTGTACCACCTGTCCTTTGTGGAGAAATTTGCAGAAAAACATTTTCGACCACAAGTCCATCAGGAAGTGGTCACCTCAAGACCTTATAGAAAAAGGACAAGATGGATCCTGTCACATGGTCCCCTGAGCAGACTGTCAAAGTCATTTGGTAGAAAACCTCATCACCAGAACTTTCCAACAAGCGCCAAGACATTACGTGGCAGATGGTGAGAAGGACACCACCTGTGAGCTCCTTCTTGTACACCCGTTCTGTCTGTGCCACCGCAAACTGCCTTCATAGCAGCTGCAAAGATGTAAAAACTGTCACACATCTCTTGTTGGAATGTGCCTTTGCAAAGAAAGTCTGGAGAAAGATTCTGTGGTTTTGAGCAGCTCCATGATGCAGGAATCTATGCTCTGTGGTCTGATCCCTGGGACACACACCAAGACAAACATCAACTGCGCCTGCAGAACCATCAACTCAGTGTAAGTTGCTCTTTGGTCTGCCTGAAACCTGTGGGTCTTCCAGAGCAAAGTGTTGGTCCCAACTGAATGTTGCACAAGTACTATGTGCTGAGGGACGCACTAAAGGTTGCGGCAGCTGCCGCCAAGGCAGAGTGGGAAAAGACCACCATCTGAGGTCTTTCTGCCAAAGTTAAATGGGTGTCTTTTCAGTTATCAGACCCTCCCGGTGCCTCAAATATATGTAGGCTTGTTTGTTGGTAGAATCAAACTCCATGGTCTGTTTGATTCCTTCATTTGTTCCTGAAAAGAATTGAACTGCATTAGTGATTATGTATATAAATACACTTTTTAAATAATGGATTATTTTTGAATTTAAAAAAATATTGAATAGTATGTGAGAGCTGGTTCTAAGTCACTAAGTCACAGAGGAAGTTGTATGGAAATAATCCCTGTCATGGTAGAAATAAGCCTAGACACCTTTCAAATTTTGTGCAGCAGAACCAGTAATAAAAAAGGATAGTCACTTGCTCCCCAAAGCTGCTATACGTATTGCACCAATCGATCATGGTTAGCTCTGACTACTCAGAGTCATAGAGATGTACAGCACAGAAACAGACCCTTCAGTCTAACCCGTCCATGCCGATCAGATATCCCAATCCAATCTAGCCCAACCTGCCAGCACCCGGCCCATATCCTTTCAAACCCTTCCTATTCATTTACCCATCCAAATGCCTTTTAAATGTTGCAATTGTACCAGCCTCCACCACTTCCTCTGGCAGCTTATTCCACACATGTACCACCCTCTGTGTGAAAAGGTTGCCCCTTAGGTCTCTTTTATATCTTTCCCCTCTCACCCTAAACCTATGCCCTATAGTTCTGGACTCCCCCACCCCAGGGAAAAGACTTTGTCTATTTATCCTCTCCATGTCCCACATGATTTTGTAAACATCTATAAGGTCACCCCTCAGCCTCCAATGCTTCAGGGAGAACAGCCCTAGCCTACTCAACTATAGCTCAAATCCTCCAACTCTGGCAACATCCTTGTTCTGAACCCTTTCAAGTTTCACAACATCTTTCCGATAGGAAGGAGACCAGAATTGCGCACAATATTCCAACAGTGGTCTAACCAATGTTCTGTACAGCTGCAACATGACCTCCCAACTCCTGTACTCAGTACTCTGACCAATAAAGGAAAGCATACAAAACGCCTTCTTCACTATCCTATCTACTTGCACTCCACTTTCAAGGAGCTATGAACCTGCACTCCAAGGTCTCTTTGTTCAGCAACACTCCCTAGGACCTTACCATTAAGTGTATAAGTCCTGCTAGGATTTGCTTTCCCAAAATGCAGCACCTCACATTTATCGAAATTAAACTCCACCTGCCATTCCTCAGCCCATTGGCCCAATTGATCAAGATCCTGTTGTAATCTGAAGTAACCTACTTCGCTGTCCACTACACCTCCAATTTTGGTGTCATCTGCAAACTTACTAACTGTACTCTTATGCTCACATCCAAATCATTTATATAAATGATGAAAAGTAGTGGACCCAGCACCAATCCTTGTGGCACTCCACTGGTCACAGGCCTCCAGACTGAAAAACAATCCTTCACCACCCCCCTCTGTCTTCTACCTTTGAGCCAGTTCTGTATCCAAATGGCTAGGTCTCCCCGTATTGCATGACATCTAACCTTGCTAACCGGTCTCTCATGGGGAACCTTGTCGGACCCTTACTGAAGTCCATACAGATCACATTTACCGCTCTGTCCTCATAAATTCTCTTTGTTACTTCTTCAGAAAACTCAATCAAGTTAATGAGACATGATTTCCCATGCATAATACCGTGTTAACTATCCATAATCAGTCCTTGCCTTTCCAAATACATGTATATCCTCTCCCTCAGGATTCCCTCCAACAATTTGCCCACCACCGACATCAGGCTCACTGGTCTATAGTTCCCTGGCTTGTCCTTACCACGTTAGCCCACCCCCAGTCTTCCGGTACCTCATCTGTGACTATCCATGATACTAATATTTCAGTAAGAGGCCCAGCAATCACTTCCCTAGCTTCCCATAGAGTTAAAGGGTACACTTGATCAGGTCCTGGGCATTTATCCAGTTTTATGCGTTTCAAGACATCCAGCACTACTACTTCTGTAATATGGACATTTTTCAAGATGTCACCATCTATTTCCCTACAGTCTATATCTTCCATGTCCTTCTCCATAGTAAATACTGATGCAAAATACTTGTTTATGTTTCCATGCTGTACATCTCAATGACTCCCGCGTCTCCACACAAACGCAGCCTTGCTGATCTTTGACGGGTCCTATTCTCTCCCTAGTTACCCTTAATGTATTTATAAAAACCCTTTGGATTCTCCCTAACTATTTGTCAAAGCTATTTCATGTTCCCTTTTTGCCCTCCTGATTTCCCTCTTAAATATACTCCTTTATACTCTAAGGATTCACTCGATATCTGTACCTGACATATGCTTCCTTCTTTTTCTTAACCAAACCCTCAATTTCTTTAGTCATTTGGCATTCCTTATACCTGCCAGCCTTTCCTTTCACCCTAACAGGAATATATTGTCTCTTGTCTCTTGTTATCTCATTTCTGAAGGCTTCCCATTTTCCAGCCGTCCCTTTACTGTGAACATCTGCCCCCCAATCAACTTTTGAAAATTATTTCCCAATACCGTCAAAATTGGCCTTTCTCCAATTTAGAACTTCAACTTTTAGATCTGGTCTATCCTCTTCCATCACTATTTTAAAAACTAGTAGAAATATGGTCACTGGCCCCAATGTGCTCCTCCCCTGCACCCACTCAACTACAGAAGATATCAACACAATTCTTTAATCTTTCACTCCTGACAACCAACACTTCAAGTGCAATCTACAAGTCTGCCACAACCTCTTAAAGGAATGAACTGAATTAATCTTTATTATATCACTTATCTTACCTCCATATAATTTCTGTATGTATTTAGTTAATAACTTCAATTACTTCTACTTAAGCAACTTACAGTTGTGTAACAAACCAACCTTTACTGCTTTCAGACTAAAGCTCTGCTGTGAGTTTATTCCAAATTGAATCATTTACATATTGAAAAACATATCCACACAGATTCTCAGTTCACAGACCACTCTGAATGATGAAATATCTTGTCACGATCACACCATGCAAGTCTTCAGCACGGTCACTGAACTATGGATTCGTGCAGCTCATTCATTCCCTTTTTTGATCTTGAGTATTCCAATTTTTAAAAATCAGAACAAAGCTTTAGTTTTGAATAAGAGCAAAGGTTAGTTTATTGCATAATTATTGCTTAAAGTTTTGAAATAAAAAACATAACACAGTTAGTAGATAAAATACAGATACAAAAATTAAAAGTAGATGTGAATGAAAGATACTTATAAAGATGAAATTCAGATCAGTCAAACATCATTTCAAGCTTGTAGTTTCACAAAAAAGTGTTGCAAACTTAAAGTCATAATTCAGCAACTTTGCTTCTGTAGTTGAAGAGTTCGAGGTTGCATGTTGATTTGGGATCAGTGGGTACAGCAGGCTTGGAGTGGGAGAAAAACGATTTCTTGTTCTTGACTGGTTCTTCAGTTACAGTAATTGCTTGTAGTCGATCAGCAGAATTGTGGTTGGTTTATGAAAACCTTTTCCTTTTGAGATGAGTATGCTCTCTATTGAATTTAGCCATAGTACCTAAGAAATGTCTGCAGCAATCCTCAAATCTGTTCCTTCTCTCCTTACAGCCTGGGCTTAGATTCATTAGTATTTTCAGACCTTGCAATCTTAATCTGGACATTCCCTGTTATTGTTTTGTCTGCTCTCCAAATGCACAGGTTCAGTACTTCCTTAATTCCTCTTTTCCACTGAACAGGTGGCCTTCAGTGCTCATTTGTTCAATTTCTGAATTTTGCCAGGCAATATATCTGGCAATCTAAAGGAAGTTCCTTTCATTATATTTGTCTCAACTTCTTGATATTGTATTTGCTGTTATATCACATGGCACTGCAGTAAGTTATGTGACAAACAATGCTGAATTGTCACCAATGGAACTAGGTACTGAGAGAGACAGGACATTCTCAGAGCCAAAACAACTGAATGGTGAAGTGAACATCAAACATCTCGATGAAAGTTCAAAAACATAAACACTGATGCAAGCATCTTCTTTAGAGATCTCAGAAACAATCAAAGGAGATTTACTTTCTCTGGTCAAGAATTCTCCAACAAAAATCAAAGCAACTGAAATAAACCTTCTCTTCAGATTACTTTCGTCTCAGTAGACGTTCAGCCAGATTGGCAGCTTAGAGAGCAATTTAATGTTGGGCCCAAACAGTACAAAGGGATAGCTACTAAGCATACATAAATATTTCAACCCTCAGTCAAAGTTGTGTAGAAATCATTGAGTGGAACACTGTACTCATGAAATTTCCATGCACTTATTTTTGACACGTATACTCACTTAACTAAAGGAGGAAAATAGCTGTCAAAAATAATAAGAAATTATTTTGCTTTGAGATTGATTATCACTAACCAACAATTATATATTCGCCTGGACTGAAATATTGACTACTTTTTCTCCACAGATGCTGCTAACTGTTCAGTTTCTCCAGCAATTTCTTCTTTTTTCCCCAAAGTCTACTCAAACTCCAGGATAACCATTGAACTGTCCCTCCTCCTGACTCACTATTAATAACCACCACCCACAACTACAATACCACACATCAGCAACCAGGACCTGTGTGGCTAACGGCCAGTTGAGGGGGAAGCAGGTCTGGGGAGGGTCAGTCAGTGCCTAGGGCGGCTGACGACCAGTCAGAAAAGCAGGCCAAGAAAGATCGGCTCAATATGCAGGGTGGACCGATGCCAGAAGGTGCATAGGGAACCCGTGGGCCAGAAAGCATAGAGGATTACTGGGAGCTGGGTTATGTGTCGAGTGTGTTTCACTGTTGGATGCTGTTTTCAATTATGCCATGTTTTGTACACTGTTTTGTATTATGCTTGGTTGCAGGTGATGTGTAAAGTGTTTGCAACTGTATATTGTGGGCCTTTGCCTACTGTTTAACTCTGCCCTCAGGGGCTGTAACAGATTATCCTATGTACTTAGGTCATTATGGTACTATTTTGGGAGGGGGGGGGGGAACAGTGACTTGTGTAAAATCTCTGTATGATTTCATGTATTGTTGTTGATTCCGTTGAGATTTGGGGTGCTTTGTTTGCGTCCCTATCTCTCTGGTGTATTGTATTTGTTGTTGTGTATTGCATTTTGTATAACCTTCAATATAACTACAAAATTAGAATCTCCTCAGTTCAGGTGACTGACTCTCTGCTAGCTAGCCACCAGCAGTGCATTGTCCACAAGGAAATAAAGGGTGACTTGGTAATGGGAGACCAGCCTCTGTGCAGTTATTTCAATGGCAACTGGAGAAAATAGGACATGCCTGAAGAATATTTGCTTGCAGCAGTCATCTTGGAGTTGGGGGTAAGCATTTCTGGCATCATGCCTTTATTTGGAAAGCTTGACTCATTTGATCCTGCTGTCAAAGACTGGGCCCAGTATGTGGAAAGAATATGATATTTTCAGGAGGCAAATGACATTGGGGTATATGAAAAGCAACAGGTAATCCTTCTGACTGCCTGCAGACCCGCAGCATTCTCAGTTATAAGTGGCTTAAACTTTCCCAGAGGCACCAGACATCAAAACATTCCAAGAGTTGACGGAGTTAATTAAGAGAATATAGCAACCCCAAACCTCCTCTAATTCTGAGATGCTAGCAGTTTTATCGGCTGTTAGAGATCTGGGGGAATTCGTATTGGGATTTTTGTTAAGGTTGAGATGACTGGCATAGGTATGTGATTTTTGGTTAACACTGAATGAGATGCTGAGAAACCGTTGGTATGTAGGATTAATTATGTGACCATGCAGAACAGCCTACTAGCTGATGCCCAACTGGACTTCAAACAGGCACTACAACCAGCATTGTCATTACAAAATGCAGCAAGTGAAAGTATAGGAGCTACAGAGCATCCCAATGGAAGTGAAATCTTTCATCCCTTTGAGCTTGAAGAACATCACTTGAGTGCAGGCAACCATAGAGCCTCACGTAGGACATATCCCGAGCAAAGCCAGCCCACAGCAGAACCCCATAACAAAGCCAAGCCTCGGCCAAATGGCTAAAATGTTTTTCAGGATCTGGGCTGGCAAGTCAATGTAGTAGCTGCCGGGATGTAGACTCCAGAGAGCAAAGGAGTCCTACAAGGCCTGACATGAGTAAGAAAATTCATAGACCGGTATCCAGGAAAGCACATACCCTGGATGTGGGTCAGAACAATTAAATTGCTTCGTGACATCCAATTCAGAGCCAATTAAAATGAATGTTTGGTTAAATGGTCACACAGTTCCATGGTGGTCGATATTGGAGCAGCTATATCTGTAATTGCTGAATGTGTCTTTAAAAAGATTCACTTTGAACTCCAACCCTTATATTTGCTCAAGACCTCAGCCAGAACATATACTGGGGAATCATTGCAGATCAAGGGTGTGACTTTGGTTCAGTCTCATTTGAGAAGCAGTTGGTGCAGTTATCACTGATGGTAGTAAAATGGCTTGGGCCCAAGCCTATTGGGGTGGAATTAGATGAGAAAGATTCACCTAGATGGGCTCAACATTTTTCAATTAGAAAATGGCTGCCTCAGTGAATTTCAATTGAAATACCCAGGAGTATTTTCAAGAAGGGATTGGGACTATCAAAGGGGCCAAAGCCACTTTAAGTGTTGACCAGGAAACAATTCTGAGATTTTGCAAGGTTTGTACAGTGTCATTTGCTTTGTGGGAAAAGGTAGAAGCAGAAATCAGGAGGCTGGACAGCAAAGGAATCATCAAATAATTAGTTTGTAGAATGGGCGACATCGATTGTGCTGATTGTGAAGCCTAATGGGTCAGTTCGCCTTTGTGTGGGGATTTAAAGCAAATGGTAAACTGCCTCTTGCAGCTAGAAAAATATGCAATCATTCACACAGAGGAAGTGTATGCAAATTTGTGTGTGTGTGTGTGTGTGTGTGTCGGGGCTGGGGGGGGGGAGGGGCAGCGGTGGCACTATCCTTTACAAAGCTGGACATGAGCTATGCCTATCTGCAATTGTGACTGGATGTGGAGTCCCAGAAGTATGCTACAATTAACACCCATAAGGGTTTACATCAAAATACATTTGGGGTATCCTCAAGCCTGTGCCCTTTTCGTTTTACAAAGGCTACCCCTGGATGATGTACTAATAACAGGGAAGTCTAATAAAGAGCATTTGGAGAACTTAGAGTGCTTAAACATTTCTCCCAGACGGATGTATGCTTCAGAAGACCCCAAGAGACCGACTTGGGTTACACAGTCGACACAACCGGGTTACATCCATTGGAAGTGAAAGTAAAAGGTAATCAAAGGAGCGCCAGCTTCCACAAGATTAGGTCTTTCTTTGGGTTTGTGAATTATTATGGAAAATTCATACATAATCTGGCCTCTACCTTGGCATCCTGCTATTGCAAAAGGGTCAACCTTGGAAATATTGGCGCATCCAAGAAGTAACCTTTATGGAAGTGAAAAAACAGCTAAGATGCTGGCCCAATATGATCTGAAGGAGAAGTAGTGCTGACATGCGAAATCTCCTCAAAAAACGTATATAATCAGGAGATTATAGTCTCCACAATTCAGGTGACTTAATCCAAGCTGGTTGGCCACAGTCAGTGTTTGTGCACAAGGAAATAAAAGAAAGGCTTGTGATGGGATACCAGCCTCTATGCAATTATTTCAACTCTACTTATCAGCTTGTTGAATGGTCTGAGAACCCCAATCTGTAAGAAGTGGATGAATAATTCTGGAAATCTGCTAAGGCTGTTTGCATTGGTCACTGACTTCAGTCTTATGGGTCTATAATTCAACTTATCATCCAGGGATTTCACAAAGACCTGGTATTTATTATGAAAGTGATTATCAAACTGACAAATCACAATTCTTTTGTTTTCTTTTTCAATTTATCCCTTAACTGTGTGTGTACATCAGTCTGTCAAAGTAAAAGTGGAGGTTTGTAATCAAAGAAGATCAGTTCTATTAAAAAAGTTACATTAATATTAAATTGTTAATTTTTGTTTAAGCTATAAACATAGTGTCCGAGATATGTTATTTGTAAAGTCTAATTAGGAATAATTGGGCAGTTTGGAGGGACATCAAATTCACTGTTATGAATCCAGTGATAGCTAGATTGATTTGGTGCAGCTTGTTGCCAGTGTCAAACATTCTCCACATCAACCCTGTCAAGACTCCTCAGGGATTATATGTTTCAATCAAGTCATCTCTTATACTTCTAAACTCTAACAGTTATAAGCACAACCTGCTCAGCCTTTCAGAATACAATCCACACATTCCAAATATTAGTCTCATAAACCTTTTGTGAACTGCTTCTAATGCATTAACATCCTTCCTTAAACAAGGTGACCAACATTGTGCACAGTACTCCAGAGATGAGCTCACCAGTACCCTGTATAACTGAAGTATAACCTACCCAATACTTGCATACAATTTCTTTTACAACACGTGACATTCTATTAGCGTTCCTAATCACTTGCAGACCCAGATTTCAATCTACAATGTTTTTAACCAAGTTTTGTTAAATTCTTACGCATTGACTGTGAACCCAAGGTCACTTTCTCTCTTTGGAAAACCAAAAACTAAAACATGGAGTGCCTCCTACTGAGTTCCTGACCATCATTCCAATGAAGATGCTTGTTGTTTGCTGATAACTTTGTGATATCAACCAGGTAACAAAATAAAAATCACAACAGTAATATCTTAAATCTACGTGACACCCTCACCTCTAAAAGTACTTTGATGCGATCCTTAAGGCGACCTAGTCGTAAATCAAGCAGGACAGCATTCAACATAAACTCGGTTTGTGTCTCTACGTCACCATAGGCCTTTGCTTCCTCCATCCCTTCTTCACAGAGCCGAGCAGTATCCAAAAAGTCGTCTTCTCCTTAATAATAAAGAAAGTTTTTCACAAAGCTGAAGACTTGTTCTTCTGTTGCCCATTTCCCCTTTAGAATCAGAGAATCCCTACAGCGTGGAAACAGCCATTTGGCCCAACAAGTCCACACTGACCTCTCTGAAGAGCCACCCAGACCCGTTCCCCTACCCGATTACTCTACATTTACCCAAACTAACGCACCTAACCTACACATTCCTGAACACTAAGGGCAACTTAGCTTGGCTAATTCACCTAATCTGCACATCTTACTGTGGGAGGAAACCGGAGAAATTATCTAAGAAATGCTCTTGGAAATATTTAATAAGCTCTTCATTCAGGCTACAACTGCTATTCTGTTATTTTCAGTTTATATATAGATTAAAGTCACACATGATTATTCAATCCTAGAACCCCTACTGTGCAGAAAGAGGCTTTTCAGTCCATTGAGTCAGCACTGACCCTCTGAAGAGCAGCACCCAGACCAATCGCAACAGCGCAACATCCTCTAACTCTGCATTTACCATGCTACTTTACCTAGCCAGCATAGCCTTGAACACTATGGGGACAATTTAGCATGGCCAATCCACCTAACCTTTGGACTATGGGAGGAAACCAGAGCACCCAGTGGAAACCCACAGAGGCACTGGGAGAATGTGCAAACTCCACACAGACAGTTGCCCAAGGCTGGAATTGTGAGGCAGCAGACTAACCACTGAGCCACCGTGCCACCCCATCTAATTTATTTTCCCCCAACAGGTCCACACCAACCCTCCAAAGAATAACCCAGCCAGACCCATTCTCCTACCCTATTACTCTACATTTACCCCTGGCTAATGCACTGAACCTATATACTATGGGCAATTTAGCATGGCCAATTCACCTAACCTGCACATCTTTGTAATATGGGTGAAACCGGAGCACCCGGAGGAAACCCACGTACACTTTACTTCATAGTCCCATTCTCAAAATTTAATGACTCAAAGTTAAAGTAACTGATCAGCAATAAACATTTTCAATCACAAAGCTATCATTAATCATCATTAAAATGTGAATGGAATAGGAAAAGAATCACACAACAATCACTTACTGATGACACCAACCTTGTGGTTGGAGGTCTTTTCAGATGCCCACTATGCCTTTAAGATTTCTAGATTATTCCACACCTTGAAATCCTTGAAAGAACGTGACCTAATGTTCTGAAGGCTGCTGTTTTTTTGGTGCCACAATCATGTAGTAATGTTTTTCTTTTGTGCTAGATATGATTCTGTGGGCTGCTAAACAATGGGAAAATGAGAGCTGATTCTGTCCCCTATTGATATTCACACATGGCTTTCAGGCATGAATCACTCAAAAGTTAGCAGGTCGCATCTCTAGGGTGTAGGTTTGCTCGCTGAGCTGTAGGTTTGATATCC